>NW_028231991.1:1315000-1885000 GCF_054491065.1 Syngnathus leptorhynchus | reverse complement strand
AACCGGGTCGTCTCGGTCTCGCCGCAGTACGGTCGCGCCGGGGCCTGCGGGGCGGCGCGGGGAGCGCACGCTCACGCGGCGGCCGGGGCGCTAGAGTGCGACCCGCAGTGGGTAGGAACCGTCCACCCGACGTCGGACGAGCCGAGGCCGATGGGGGCCCTACCAAGGCGGGTCATGAGTGCCAGTCGGTCAGTTGGGTGAGGGGGTACTCAGAGGCCCGCCGGGAGCAGACGGGCGACCGGGGATGGGGGGCGTACGCGGGCGGGCGCCGGGAGAAGACGGCCCGTCCGGGGTCGAATCTCGGCCTGTGTTTTCGGAGCCGGCCGGGCATCACGCTCCCTCCTTGGATGGACAACATTCGTAGTTGACACTTTGTGTCATTTTATCCGAGCGGGCGGGCGCCTCGAGAGGCGGACCGTCCGGGGCGACTCTCGGCCTGTGTTTTCGGAGCCGGCCGGGCCTCACGCTCCCTCCTTGGATGGACAACATTCGTAGTTGACACTTTGTGTCATTTTATCCGAGCGGGCGGGCGCCGCGAGGCGGACCGTCCGGGGCGACTCTCGGCCTGTGTTTAAGGAGCCGGCCGGGCATCACGCTCCTTCCTTGGATGGACAACATTCGCAGTTGACACTTTGTGTCATTTTATCCGAGCGGGCGGGCGCCTCGAGAGGCGGACCGTCCGGTGCGACTCTCGGCCTGTGTTTAAGGAGCCGGCCGGGCATCACGCTCCTTCCTTGGATGGACAACATTCGTAGTTGACACTTTGTGTCATTTTATCCGAGCGGGCGGGCGCCGCGAGGCGGACCGTCCGGGGCGACTCTCGGCCTGTGTTTAAGGAGCCGGCCGGGCATCACGCTCCTTCCTTGGATGGACAACATTCGCAGTTGACACTTTGTGTCATTTTATCCGAGCAGACGGGCGCCGCGAGGCGGACCGTCCGGGGCGACTCTCGGCCTGTGTTTTCGGAGCCGGCCGGGCATCACGCTCCCTCCTTGGATGGACAACATTCGTAGTTGACACTTTGTGTCATTTTATCCGAGCAGACGGGCGCCGCGAGGCGGACCGTCCGGGGCGACTCTCGGCCTGTGTTTTCGGAGCCGGCCGGGCATCACGCTCCCTCCTTGGATGGACAACATTCGTAGTTGACACTTTGTGTCATTTTATCCGAGCAGACGGGCGCCGCGAGGCGGACCGTCCGGGGCGACTCTCGGCCTGTGTTTAAGGAGCCGGCCGGGCATCACGCTCCTTCCTTGGATGGACAACATTCGTAGTTGACACTTTGTGTCATTTTATCCGAGCGGGCGGGCGCCGCGAGGCGGACCGTCCGGGGCGACTCTCGGCCTGTGTTTAAGGAGCCGGCCGGGCATCACGCTCCTTCCTTGGATGGACAACATTCGCAGTTGACACTTTGTGTCATTTTATCCGAGCAGACGGGCGCCGCGAGGCGGACCGTCCGGGGCGACTCTCGGCCTGTGTTTAAGGAGCCGGCCGGGCATCACGCTCCTTCCTTGGATGGACAACATTCGCAGTTGACACTTTGTGTCATTTTATCCGAGCGGGCGGGCGCCGCGAGGCGGACCGTCCGGGGCGACTCTCGGCCTGTGTTTAAGGAGCCGGCCGGGCATCTCGCTCCTTCCTTGGATGGACAACATTCGCAGTTGACACTTTGTGTCATTTTGTTCGGCCTGTGTTTAAGGAGGCGGCCGTCCTCCACTCGGTCCGTGTTTAAGGAGCGACACTCGCGCTCCGGTTCGGCCTGTGTTTAAGGAGGCGGCCGTCCTCCCCTTGGTCTGTGTTAAGGGCGACACTCGGTCCGTGTTTAAGGAGCCTGGCCCTCGCGCTCCGGTTCGGCCTGTATTTAGGGAGGCGGCCGTCCTCCGCTTGGTCTGTGTTAAGGGCGACACTCGGTCCATGTTTAAGGAGCCTGGCCCTGACGCTCCTCTCCGGCCTGTGTTTAAGGAGGCGGCCGTCCTCCCCTTGGTCTGTGTTAAGGGCGACACTCGGTCCATGTTTAAGGAGCCTGGCCCTGACGCTCCTCTCCGGCCTGTGTTTAAGGAGGCGGCCGTCCTCCCCTTGGTCTGTGTTAAGGGCGACACTCGGTCCGTGTTTAAGGAGCCTGGCCCTCGCGCTCCGGTTCGGCCTGTATTTAGGGAGGCGGCCGTCCTCCGCTTGGTCTGTGTTAAGGGCGACACTCGGTCCATGTTTAAGGAGCCTGGCCCTGACGCTCCTCTCCGGCCTGTGTTTAAGGAGGCGGCCGTCCTCCCCTTGGTCTGTGTTAAGGGCGACACTCGGTCCATGTTTAAGGAGCCTGGCCCTGACGCTCCTCTCCGGCCTGTGTTTAAGGAGGCGGCCGTCCTCCCCTTGGTCTGTGTTAAGGGCGACACTCGGTCCGTGTTTAAGGAGCCTGGCCCTCGCGCTCCGGTTCGGCCTGTATTTAGGGAGGCGGCCGTCCTCCGCTTGGTCTGTGTTAAGGGCGACACTCGGTCCATGTTTAAGGAGCCTGGCCCTGACGCTCCTCTCCGGCCTGTGTTTAAGGAGGCGGCCGTCCTCCCCTTGGTCTGTGTTAAGGGCGACACTCGGTCCGTGTTTAAGGAGCCTGGCCCTCGCGCTCCGGTTCGGCCTGTATTTAGGGAGGCGGCCGTCCTCCGCTTGGTCTGTGTTAAGGGCGACACTCGGTCCATGTTTAAGGAGCCTGGCCCTGACGCTCCTCTCCGGCCTGTGTTTAAGGAGGCGGCCGTCCTCCCCTTGGTCTGTGTTAAGGGCGACACTCGGTCCGTGTTTAAGGAGCGGCCCTCGCGCTCCGGTTCGGCCTGTATTTAGGGAGGCGGCCGTCCTCCGCTTGGTCTGTGTTAAGGGCGACACTCGGTCCGTGTTTAAGGAGCCGGCCCTGACGCTCCTCTTCGGCCTGTGTTTAAGGAGGCGGCCGTCCTCCACTTCCTTCCATGCACCACCACATTCGCAGAAGACACTTTGCCATTTTTTCAGAGAGGTGACACTTAGTCGTTTTTTCGAAAGTTGACACTTAGTCGTTTTTTCGAAAGTTGACACTTTGCCGTTTTTTCAGAGAGGTGACACTTTGTCGTTTTTTTGAAAGTTGACACTTAGCCGTTTTTTCGAAAGTTGACACTTAGTCACTTTTTCGCCACAGTGACACCTCCAGCGCGTGCCACGGCGCTTTTCAGGTCTTCTATCCGACCTTGTGCTGTCGAGGACGGCGTGTCCGACGCCGTGGGGAGACCAGCACCATCTCCTCCATACTCGTAAACGAGGTGCTTTGGAAAACGGGGGGAAAGTCGATGAGTACACTGACTACTGGGACCATTTCATTGTACTCTGGCGCACCTGAAGACCAAAAAAGGTACTGCACCTTAGCCCGGGTACCTCACCCCCTGGTACCTCGAGGAGAACTTAGAAAAATTTCGACAAATTTTTGGTGAGCTCCAGGGAGAGAGGCTGATTTTTCGCTTTTTGAGGCCGACCGCCGAACCGGCGCGGGGCGGACTCACAAGCCCCGCAGAGCCGTGGGCACTTAGTCGTTTTTTCAGAGAGGCGACACTTAGTCGTTTTTTCAGAGGCGACACTTAGTCGTTTTTTCGAAAGTTGACACTTAGCCGTTTTTTCGAAAGTCGACACTTAGCCGTTTTTTGGAAAGTTGACACTTTGTCGTTTTTTCGAAAGTTGACACTTAGTCGTTTTTTCGCCAAAATTGGCTCTGAGCTCCAGGGGGAGAGGCTGGTTTTGCCTTATTTCAGGCCGGCTGGGGAACCGGCGCGGGTCGGATGCACGAGCCCGCAGAGCCGTGGGCACTTTGCCATTTTCTCAGAGTCGACACTTAGTCGTTTTTTCAGAGAGGCGACACTCTGTCATTTTTTCGAAAGTTGACACTTAGCCGTTTTTTCAGAGATGTGACACTTTGCCGTTTTTTCGAAAGTTGACACTTAGCCGTTTTTTCGAAAGTCGACACTTAGCCGTTTTTTCAGAGATGTGACACTTTGCCGTTTTTTCGAAAGTTGACACTTAGCCGTTTTTTCGAAAGTCGACACTTAGCCGTTTTTTCAGAGATGTGACACTTTGCCGTTTTTTCGAAAGTTGACACTTAGCCGTTTTTTCGAAAGTCGACACTTAGCCGTTTTTTCAGAGATGTGACACTTTGCCACTTTTTCGCCACAATTGGCTGTGAGCTCCAGGAGGAGACCGTTATTTTTCGTCATTCGAGGCCGACTGCGGAACCGGCGCTGGGCGGACGCCAAAGCTCGGCAGGGCCGTGGGCACTTAGAAACTTTTTGCCAAGTTGGCTGTGAGCTCCAGGAGGAGACCGTTATTTTTCGTCATTCGAGGCCGACTGCGGAACCGGCGCTGAGCGGACGCCAAAGCTCGGCAGGGCCGTGGGCACTTAGAAACTTTTTGCCAAGTTGGCTGTGAGCTCCAGGAGGAGACCGTTATTTTTTGTCATTCGAGGCCGACTGCGGAACCGGGGCTGGGCGGACGCCAAAGCTCGGCAGGGTCGTGGGCACTTAGAAACTTTTTGCCAAGTTGGCTGTGAGCTCCAGGAGGAGACCGTTATTTTTCGTCATTCGAGGCCGACTGCGGAACCGGCGCTGGGCGGACGCCAAAGCTCGGCAGGGCCGTGGGCACTTAGAAACTTTTTGCCAAGTTGGCTGTGAGCTCCAGGAGGACACCGTTATTTTTCGTCATTCGAGGCCGACTGCGGAACCGGCGCTGAGCGGACGCCAAAGCTCGGCAGGGCCGTGGGCACTTAGAAACTTTTTGCCAAGTTGGCTGTGAGCTCCAGGAGGAGACCGTTATTTTTCGTCATTCGAGGCCGACTGCGGAACCGGCGCTGGGCGGACGCCAAAGCTCGGCAGGGCCGTGGGCACTTAGAAACTTTTTGCCAAGTTGGCTGTGAGCTCCAGGAGGACACCGTTATTTTTCGTCATTCGAGGCCGACTGCGGAACCGGCGCTGAGCGGACGCCAAAGCTCGGCAGGGCCGTGGGCACTTAGAAACTTTTTGCCAAGTTGGCTGTGAGCTCCAGGAGGAGACCGTTATTTTTCGTCATTCGAGGCCGACTGCGGAACCGGCGCTGGTCGGACGCCAAAGCTCGGCAGGGCCGTGGGCACTTAGAAACTTTTTGCCAAGTTGGCTGTGAGCTCCAGGAGGAGACCGTTATTTTTCGTCATTCGAGGCCGACTGCGGAACCGGCGCTGGGCGGACGCCAAAGCTCGGCAGGGCCGTGGGCACTTAGAAACTTTTTGCCAAGTTGGCTGTGAGCTCCAGGAGGACACCGTTATTTTTCGTCATTCGAGGCCGACTGCGGAACCGGCGCTGAGCGGACGCCAAAGCTCGGCAGGGCCGTGGGCACTTAGAAACTTTTTGCCAAGTTGGCTGTGAGCTCCAGGAGGAGACCGTTATTTTTCGTCATTCGAGGCCGACTGCGGAACCGGCGCTGGGCGGACGCCAAAGCTCGGCAGGGCCGTGGGCACTTAGAAACTTTTTGCCAAGTTGGCTGTGAGCTCCAGGAGGACACCGTTATTTTTCGTCATTCGAGGCCGACTGCGGAACCGGCGCTGAGCGGACGCCAAAGCTCGGCAGGGCCGTGGGCACTTAGAAACTTTTTGCCAAGTTGGCTGTGAGCTCCAGGAGGAGACCGTTATTTTTCGTCATTCGAGGCCGACTGCGGAACCGGCGCTGGTCGGACGCCAAAGCTCGGCAGGGCCGTGGGCACTTAGAAACTTTTTGCCAAGTTGGCTGTGAGCTCCAGGAGGAGACCGTTATTTTTCGTCATTCGAGGCCGACTGCGGAACCGGCGCTGGGCGGACGCCAAAGCTCGGCAGGGCCGTGGGCACTTAGAAACTTTTTGCCAAGTTGGCTGTGAGCTCCAGGAGGACACCGTTATTTTTCGTCATTCGAGGCCGACTGCGGAACCGGCGCTGAGCGGACGCCAAAGCTCGGCAGGGCCGTGGGCACTTAGAAACTTTTTGCCAAGTTGGCTGTGAGCTCCAGGAGGAGACCGTTATTTTTCGTCATTCGAGGCCGACTGCGGAACCGGCGCTGGTCGGACGCCAAAGCTCGGCAGGGCCGTGGGCACTTAGAAACTTTTTGCCAAGTTGGCTGTGAGCTCCAGGAGGAGACCGTTATTTTTCGTCATTCGAGGCCGACTGCGGAACCGGCGCTGGGCGGACGCCAAAGCTCGGCAGGGCCGTGGGCACTTAGAAACTTTTTGCCAAGTTGGCTGTGAGCTCCAGGAGGAGACCGTTATTTTTCGTCATTCTAGGCCGGCTGCAGAACCGGCGCGGGTCGGATGCACGAGCCCGCAGAGCCGTGGGCACTTTGCCACTTTTTCGCCACAATTGGCTGTGAGCTCCAGGAGGAGACCGTTATTTTTCGTCATTCTAGGCCGGTTGCAGAACCGGCGCGGCTCGGATGCACGAGCCCGCAGAGCCGTGGGCACTTAGAAAATTTTCAGAGAGGCGACACTTTGCCATTTTTTCAGAGAGGTGACACTTAGTCGTTTTTTCGAAAGTTGACACTTAGCCGTTTTTTCGAAAGTTGACACTTAGCCGTTTTTTCGAAAGTTGACACTTAGCCGTTTTTTCGAAAGTTGACACTTAGCCGTTTTTTCGAAAGTTGACACTTAGTCGTTTTTTCGCCACAGTGCCCACCTCCAGCGCGTGCCACGGCGCTTTCCAGGTCTTCTATCCGACCTTGTGCTGTCGAGGACGGCGTGTCCGACGCCGTGGAGAGACCAGCACCATCTCCTCCATACTCGTAAAGGAGGTGCTTTGGAAAACGGGGGGAAAGTCGATGAGTACACTGACTACTGGGACCATTTCATTGTACTCTGGCGCACCTGAAGACCAAAAAAGGTACTGCATCTTAGCCCGGGTACCTCACCCCCTGGTACCTCGAGGAGAACTTAGAAAAATTTCGACAAATTTTTGGTGAGCTCCAGGGAGAGAGGCTGATTTTTCGCTTTTTGAGGCCGACCGCCGAACCGGCGCGGGGCGGACTCACAAGCCCCGCAGAGCCGTGGGCACTTAGTCGTTTTTTCAGAGAGGCGACACTTAGTCGTTTTTTCGAAAGTTGACACTTAGCCGTTTTTTCGAAAGTTGACACTTAGCCGTTTTTTCGAAAGTCGACACTTAGCCGTTTTTTCGAAAGTTGACACTTAGCCGTTTTTTCGAAAGTTGACACTTAGTCGTTTTTTCGCCACAATTGGCTCTGAGCTCCAGGGGGAGAGGCTGGTTTTGCCTTATTTCAGGCCGGCTGGGGAACCGGCGCGGGTCGGATGCACGAGCCCGCAGAGCCGTGGGCACTTTGCCGTTTTTTCAGAGAGGCGACACTTAGTCGTTTTTTCAGAGAGGCGACACTTAGTCGTTTTTTCAGAGAGGCGACACTTAGCCGTTTTTTCAGAGAGGCGACACTTAGCCGTTTTTTCAGAGAGGCGACACTTAGCCGTTTTTTCAGAGAGGCGACACTTAGCCGTTTTTTCGAAAGTTGACACTTAGTCGTTTTTTCGAAAGTTGACACTTAGTCGTTTTTTCGCCGATTTTGCTGGGACCTCCAGGCGAGGACCGGCGTTTTTCGTCTTCCGGGTTCGACCCGGGAACCAGCGCCGAGCGGACACATTTGCTCGCAAGTGCCGTTGGCACTTAGAAAATTTTTCGTTTGTCATGAGCTCCGGGCGGAGACCGGCGTTTTTCGTCTTCCGGGTCCGACCCGGGAACCAGCGCCGAGCGGACACATTCGCTCGCAAGTGCCGTTGGCACTTAGAAAATTTTTCGTTTGTCATGAGCTCCGGGCGGAGACCGGCGTTTTTCGTCTTCCGGGTTCGACCCGGGAACCAGCGCCGAGCGGACACATTCGCTCGCAAGTGCCGTTGGCACTTAGAAAATTTTTCGTTTGTCATGAGCTCCGGGCGGAGACCGGCGTTTTTCGTCTTCCGGGTTCGACCCGGGAACCAGCGCCGAGCGGACACATTCGCTCGCAAGTGCCGTTGGCACTTAGAAAATTTTTCGTTTGTCATGAGCTCCGGGCGGAGACCGGCGTTTTTCGTCTTCCGGGTTCGACCCGGGAACCAGCGCCGAGCGGACACATTCGCTCGCAAGTGCCGTTGGCACTTAGAAAATTTTTCGTTTGTCATGAGCTCCGGGCGGAGACCGGCGTTTTTCGTCATTCGAGGCCGACGGGGGAACCAGCCGGAGCGGACACGTTTGCTCGGAAGAGCCGTTGGCACTTAGAAAAAATTCCGTGTCTCGTGAGCTCCAGGGGGGACAGGCTGGTTTTATTCATCCGTAGCCGACATGGGAACCAGCGCGGAGCGGATTGGTGTTGCGCTGGCATATACCTCATCTCTCTCAGGAGTCCCCCCCTTATACGTGCCGATTGTGTTTTGGAAAACGGGGGGTAACTGGATGAGTACACTGACTAGGGGGACCAGTACACTAGCGAGTGGGACCAGTACACTGACTAGTGGGACCAACACACTATGAGCGCCTGGTACCTAAAATGGAAGTATAGAGGCCGACTTTCGGGCAAGATCACGCCGTGTTAGGCTTCCAGGACCTCGGCTAAGCAATTTTAACGGGTCGCCCGGTTCTTTTTTGATCCAGCCCGGTTCTTTTTTTTATCCAGCCCGGTTCTTTTTACACTTCCAGCTGGAGCTCGGGAGCGGCTTTTTGCACAAGATCACGCCGTGTTAGGCTTCCAGGACCTCGGCTAAGCAATTTTAACGGGCCGCACGGTTCTTTTTTTGATCCAGCCCGGTTCTTTTTTATCCAGCCCGGTTCTTTTTACACTTCCAGCTGGAGCTCGGGAGCGGCTTTTTGCACAAGAACACGCCGTGTTAGGCTTCCAGGACCTCGGCTAAGCAATTTTAACGGGTCGCCCGGTTCTTTTTTGAACCAGCCCGGTTCTTTTTTTTATCCAGCCCGGTTCTTTTTACACTTCCAGCTGGAGCTCGGGAGCGGCTTTTTGCACAAGAACACGCCGTGTTAGGCTTCCAGGACCTCGGCTAAGCAATTTTAACGGGTCGCCCGGTTCTTTTTTTTATCCAGCCCGGTTCTTTTTTTATCCAGCCCGGTTCTTTTTACACTTCCAGCTGGAGCTCGGGAGCGGCTTTTTGCACAAGATCACGCCGTGTTAGGCTTCCAGGACCTCGGCTAAGCAATTTTAACGGGCCGCCCGGTTCTTTTTTTTATCCAGCCCGGTTCTTTTTTTATCCAGCCTGGTTCTTTTTACACTTCCAGCTGGAGCTCGGGAGCGGCTTTTTGCACAAGATCACGCCGTGTTAGGCTTCCAGGACCTCGGCTAAGCAATTTTAACGGGTCGCCCGGTTCTTTTTTGATCCAGCCCGGTTCTTTTTAAACTTCCAGCTGGAGCTCAGCAGCGGCTTTTTGCACAAGATCACGCCGGGTTAGGCTTCCAGGACCTCGGCTAAGCACTTCTAACGGGTCGCCCGGTTCTTTTTTTGAACCAGCCCGGTTCTTTTTACACTTCCAGCTGGAGCTCAGCAGCGGCTTTTTGCACAAGATCCCGCCGGGTTAGGCTTCCAGGACCTCGGCTAAGTAATTCTAACGGGTCGCCCGGTTCTTTTTTGATCCAGCCCGGTTCTTTTTAAACTTCCAGCTGGAGCTCAGCAGCGGCTTTTTGCACAAGATCACGCCGGGTTAGGCTTCCAGGACCTCGGCTAAGCAATTTTAACGGGCCGCCCGGTTCTTTTTTTGATCCAGCCCGGTTCTTTTTACACTTCCAGCTGGAGCTCAGCAGCGGCTTTTTGCACAAGATCACGCCGGGTTAGGCTTCCAGGACCTCGGCTAAGCACTTCTAACGGGCCCTGGTCCACCCCTGCCAGCGCATTTCAAAACTTGGCATTAATTTCGACCTAAGAGACGAAGTCTGATTTTTTTCTACCACTTGGGCGGCCTTTTTGCACCCAGAACACCCGCACCGGCACCATAAATTCGAAGGGTGCCGAGTGCGTCGGCGCAGATTCTGCGACGGAGTGACACTTCCCTCTTGTGGACATTCGGCGGTAGGTGAAATGCGCACTCGGTCTTCTCTTTTCTTTTCCTTCCAGTGAAACTTTGGCAACATTCTGCGAGCTGCTGGCTTCCAGAACCTCGGCCAAGCAGGTGGAGGATTTTTTTCCACTTCCAGCTGGAGGTGAGGAGGGACTTTTTGGGCAAGATCACGCCGACTTAGCAAGCAAGGTGGAAGTGCCAGCATGCTCCGTGGCTGGAAGTGTGGATGTGCCAGCACCCTCCCTGCCTATGGAAGTGTGGAGCTCCAGCACCCTCCCTGCCTATGGAAGTGTGGAGCTCCAGCACCCTCCCTGCCTATGGAAGTGTGGAGCTCCAGCACCCTCCCTGCCTATGGAAGTGTGGAGCTCCAGCACCCTCCCTGCCTATGGAAGTGTGGAGCTCCAGCACCCTCCCTGCCTATGGAAGTGTGGAGCTCCAGCACCCTCCCTGCCTATGGAAGTGTGGAGCTCCAGCACCCTCCGTGCCTATGGAAGTGTGGAGCTCCAGCACCCTCCCTGCCTATGGAAGTGTGGAGCTCCAGCACCCTCCCTGCCTATGGAAGTGTGGAGCTCCAGCACCCTCCCTGCCTATGGAAGTGTGGAGCTCCAGCACCCTCCCTGCCTATGGAAGTGTGGAGCTCCAGCACCCTCCCTGCCTATGGAAGTGTGGAGCTCCAGCACCCTCCCTGCCTATGGAAGTGTGGAGCTCCAGCACCCTCCCTGCCTATGGAAGTGTGGAGCTCCAGCACCCTCCCTGCCTATGGAAGTGTGGAGCTCCAGCACCCTCCCTGCCTATGGAAGTGTGGAGCTCCAGCACCCTCCCTGCCTATGGAAGTGTGGAGCTCCAGCACCCTCCCTGCCTATGGAAGTGTGGAGCTCCAGCACCCTCCGTGCCTATGGAAGTGTGGAGCTCCAGCACCCTCCCTGCCTATGGAAGTGTGGAGCTCCAGCACCCTCCCTGCCTATGGAAGTGTGGAGCTCCAGCACCCTCCCTGCCTATGGAAGTGTGGAGCTCCAGCACCCTCCCTGCCTATGGAAGTGTGGAGCTCCAGCACCCTCCCTGCCTATGGAAGTGTGGAGCTCCAGCACCCTCCCTGCCTATGGAAGTGTGGAGCTCCAGCACCCTCCCTGCCTATGGAAGTGTGGAGCTCCAGCACCCTCCCTGCCTATGGAAGTGTGGAGCTCCAGCACCCTCCCTGCCTATGGAAGTGTGGAGCTCCAGCACCCTCCGTGCCTGGAGCTATGGAGCTCTGGAGCTCTGGAGCTCTGGAGCTATGGAGCTATGGAAGTATGGAGCTATGGAGCTCTGGAGCTATGGAGCTCTGGTGCTATGGAGCTATGGAGCTCTGGAGCTATGGAGCTATGGAGCTCTGGGGCTATGGAAGTATGGAGCTCTGGTGCTATGGAGCTCTGGTGCTATGGAGCTATGGAGCTCTGGTGCTATGGAGCTATGGAGCTCTGGTGCTATGGAGCTATGGAGCTCTGGAGGTATGGAGCTCTGGTGCTATGGAGCTCTGGAGCTCTGGTGCTATGGAGCTCTGGAGCTCTGGTGCTATGGAGCTCTGGTGCTATGGAGCTATGGAGCTCTGGAGGTATGGAGCCACCAGCCAGCACCCTCCGTGGCTGGATCAATGGAAGTGTTTTAGGTACCAGGCAGCCAAAGGGCCGGGGCCTCACGCTCGACCACGCCGGCGCAGAGTTCCAGCCGCTCGGATAAGCTCTGTCACTCACCCGCCGCGCAGCCACCGGTAACGGGGAAATGTCGCCGCCTGGCGGACACGCCGTTGTAAATGAATAGGCTTTCGCACTTAGTGCAATTTTAGCCAACTCCGTGGCTGCAAGTATGGAAGTATGGAGCTATGGAGCCACCAGCCAGCACCCTCCGCGGCTGGAGCTATGGAAGTATGGAGCTATGGAGCTATGGAGCTATGGAGCTATGGAGCTATGGAAGTATGGAGCTATGGAGCTATGGAAGTATGGAGCTATGGAGCTCTGGGGCTATGGAAGTATGGAGCTGTGGAGCGTTGGAGCTATGGAGCCACCAGCCAGCACCCTCCGTGGCTCAACCACGCCGGCCCAGAGTTCCAGCCGCTCGGCTTCACTCTCTCACAAGCCCCGCCTGTAGCTCCCCAGCCCGCCCCTGGTACCTCAACTACCGAGGCCAGCCGCTCGACCAGGCCGGCCGAGAGTTCCAGCCGCTCGGATTCACTCTCTCACAAGACCCGCCTGGAGCTCCCCGCCCCACCCCTGGTACCTCAACTACCGAGGCCAGCCGCTCGACCACGCCGGCGCAGAGTTCCAGCCGCTCGGATGAGCTCTGCCACTCTCCCGCCGCGCAGCCACCGGTAACGGGGAAATGTCGCCGCCTTGTGGACACGCCCTTGTAAATGAATGGGCTTTCGCACTTAGTGCAATTTTCGCCAACTCTGTGACTGGTGCTATGGAAGTATGGAGCTCTGGTGCTATGGAAGTATGGAGCTATGGAGCTCTGGTGCTATGGAGCTCTGGAGGTATGGAGCTCTGGAGGTATGGAGCTCTGGTGCTATGGAGCTATGGAGCTCTGGAGGTATGGAGCTCTGGAGGTATGGAGCTCTGGTGCTATGGAGCTATGGAGCTCTGGTGCTATGGAGCTATGGAGCTCTGGAGGTATGGAGCTCTGGAGGTATGGAGCTATGGAGCCCTGGAGCTCTGGAGGTATGGAGCTATGGTGCTATGGAGCTCTGAAGCCATGGAGCTCTGGTGCTATGGAGCTCTGGAGCTCTGGAGGTATGGAGCTCTGGAGGTATGGAGCTATGGAGCCCTGGAGCTCTGGAGGTATGGAGCTATGGTGCTATGGAGCTCTGAAGCCATGGAGCTCTGGTGCTATGGAGCTCTGGAGCTCTGGAGGTATGGAGCTCTGGAGGTATGGAGCTCTGGAGGTATGGAGCTATGGAGCCCTGGAGCTCTGGAGGTATGGAGCTATGGTGCTATGGAGCTCTGAAGCCATGGAGCTCTGGTGCTATGGAGCTCTGGAGGTATGGAGCTCTGGAGGTATGGAGCTCTGGAGGTATGGAGCTATGGAGCCCTGGAGCTCTGGAGGTATGGAGCTATGGTGCTATGGAGCTCTGAAGCCATGGAGCTCTGGTGCTATGGAGCTCTGGAGGTATGGAGCTCTGGAGGTATGGAGCTCTGGAGGTATGGAGCTATGGAGCCCTGGAGCTCTGGAGGTATGGAGCTATGGTGCTATGGAGCTCTGAAGCCATGGAGCTCTGGTGCTATGGAGCTCTGGAGGTATGGAGCTCTGGAGGTATGGAGCTCTGGAGGTATGGAGCTATGGAGCCCTGGAGCTCTGGAGGTATGGAGCTATGGTGCTATGGAGCTCTGAAGCCATGGAGCTCTGGTGCTATGGAGCTATGGAGCTCTGGTGCTATGGAGCTATGGAGGTATGGAGCCACCAGCCAGCACCCTCCGTGGCTGGATCAATGGAAGTGTTTTAGGTACCAGGCAGCCAAAGGGCCGAGGCCTCACGCTCGACCACGCCGGCGCAGAGTTCCAGCCGCTCGGATAAGCTCTGTCACTCACCCGCCGCGCAGCCACCGGTAACGGGGAAATGTCGCCGCCTTGTGGACACGCCGTTGTAAATGAATGGGCTTTCGCACTTAGTGCAATTTTCGCCAACTGTCTGACTTAGAGCTATGGAAGTATGGAGCTATGGAGCCACCAGCCACCCAGGCTGGAGCTCTGGAGCTCTGGAGGTATGGAGCTCTGGTGCTATGGAAGTATGGAGCTCTGGTGCTATGGAAGTATGGAGCTATGGAGGTATGGAAGTATGGAGCTATGGAAGTATGGAGCTATGGAGCTCTGGAAGTATGGAGCTATGGAGCTCTGGAGGTATGGAGCCCTGGAGCTATGGAGCCCTGGAGCTATGGAAGTATGGAGCTCTGGTGCTATGGAGCTATGGAGCTCTGGTGCTATGGAGCTATGGAGCTATGGAGCTCTGGAGCTATGGAGCTCTGGAGGTATGCAGCTATGGAGCTATGGAGCTCTGGAGGTATGGAGCTATGGAGCTATGGAAGTATGGAGCTCTGGTGCTATGGAGCTATGGAGCTCTGGTGCTATGGAGCTATGGAGCTCTGGTGCTATGGAGCTATGGAGCTATGGAGCTCTGGAAGTATGGAGCTCTGGTGCTATGGAGCTATGGAGCTCTGGTGCTATGGAGCTATGGAGCTCTGGTGCTATGGAGCTATGGAGCTCTGGTGCTATGGAGCTCTGGTGCTATGGAGCTCTGGTGCTATGGAGCTATGGAGCTCTGGTGCTATGGAGCTATGGAGCTCTGGAGGTATGGAGCTCTGGAGGTATGGAGCTCTGGAGGTATGGAGCTATGGAGCCCTGGAGCTCTGGAGGTATGGAGCTATGGTGCTATGGAGCTCTGAAGCCATGGAGTTCTGGTGCTATGGAGCTCTGGAGCTCTGGAGGTATGGAGCTCTGGAGGTATGGAGCTATGGAGCCCTGGAGCTCTGGAGGTATGGAGCTATGGAGCTCTGAAGCCATGGAGCTCTGGTGCTATGGAGCTCTGGAGCTCTGGAGGTATGGAGCTCTGGAGGTATGGAGCTCTGGAGGTATGGAGCTATGGAGCCCTGGAGCTCTGGAGGTATGGAGCTATGGTGCTATGGAGCTCTGAAGCCATGGAGCTCTGGTGCTATGGAGCTCTGGAGGTATGGAGCTCTGGAGGTATGGAGCTCTGGAGGTATGGAGCTATGGAGCCCTGGAGCTCTGGAGGTATGGAGCTATGGTGCTATGGAGCTCTGAAGCCATGGAGCTCTGGTGCTATGGAGCTCTGGAGGTATGGAGCTCTGGAGGTATGGAGCTCTGGAGGTATGGAGCTATGGAGCCCTGGAGCTCTGGAGGTATGGAGCTATGGTGCTATGGAGCTCTGAAGCCATGGAGCTCTGGTGCTATGGAGCTATGGAGCTCTGGTGCTATGGAGCTATGGAGGTATGGAGCCACCAGCCAGCACCCTCCGTGGCTGGATCAATGGAAGTGTTTTAGGTACCAGGCAGCCAAAGGGCCGAGGCCTCACGCTCGACCACGCCGGCGCAGAGTTCCAGCCGCTCGGATAAGCTCTGTCACTCACCCGCCGCGCAGCCACCGGTAACGGGGAAATGTCGCCGCCTGGCGGACACGCCGTTGTAAATGAATGGGCTTTCGCACTTAGTGCAATTTTCGCCAACTCTCTGACTTAGAGCTATGGAAGTATGGAGCTATGGAGCCACCAGCGACCCAGGCTGGAGCTATGGAGCTCTGGAGGTATGGAGCTCAGGTGCTATGGAAGTATGGAGCTATGGAGCTATGGAAGTATGGAGCTATGGAGCTATGGAGCTCTGGAAGTATGGAGCTATGGAGCTCTGGAGGTATGGAGCTATGGAGCCCTGGAGCCCTGGAGCTATGGAGCTCTGGTGCTATGGAGGTATGGAGGTATGGAGCTCTGGAGGTATGGAGCTCTGGAGGTATGGAGCTATGGAGCTATGGAGCCCTGGAGCTATGGAGCTATGGAGCCCTGGAGCTATGGAGCTATGGAGCCCTGGAGCTATGGAGCTATGGAGCTCTGGTGCTATGGAGCTATGGAGCTCTGGTGCTATGGAGCTATGGAGCTCTGGTGCTATGGAGCTATGGAGCTCTGGTGCTATGGAGCTATGGAGCTCTGGAAGTATGGAGCTATGGAGCTCTGGAGGTATGGAGCTATGGAGCCCTGGAGCTATGGAGCCCTGGAGCTATGGAAGTATGGAGCTCTGGTGCTATGGAGCTATGGAGCTCTGGTGCTATGGAGCTATGGAGCTCTGGAGCTATGGAGCTCTGGAGGTATGGAGCTATGGAGCTATGGAGCTCTGGAGGTATGGAGCTATGGAGCTATGGAAGTATGGAGCTCTGGTGCTATGGAGCTATGGAGCTCTGGTGCTATGGAGCTATGGAGCTCTGGTGCTATGGAGCTATGGAGCTATGGAGCTCTGGAAGTATGGAGCTCTGGTGCTATGGAGCTATGGAGCTCTGGTGCTATGGAGCTATGGAGCTCTGGTGCTATGGAGCTATGGAGCTCTGGTGCTATGGAGCTCTGGTGCTATGGAGCTCTGGTGCTATGGAGCTATGGAGCTCTGGTGCTATGGAGCTATGGAGCTCTGGAGGTATGGAGCTCTGGAGGTATGGAGCTCTGGAGGTATGGAGCTTTGGAGCCCTGGAGCTCTGGAGGTATGGAGCTATGGTGCTATGGAGCTCTGAAGCCATGGAGCTCTGGTGCTATGGAGCTCTGGAGCTCTGGAGGTATGGAGCTCTGGAGGTATGGAGCTATGGAGCCCTGGAGCTCTGGAGGTATGGAGCTATGGTGCTATGGAGCTCTGAAGCCATGGAGCTCTGGTGCTATGGAGCTCTGGAGCTCTGGAGGTATGGAGCTCTGGAGGTATGGAGCTATGGAGCCCTGGAGCTCTGGAGGTATGGAGCTATGGTGCTATGGAGCTCTGAAGCCATGGAGCTCTGGTGCTATGGAGCTCTGGAGCTCTGGAGGTATGGAGCTCTGGAGGTATGGAGCTCTGGAGGTATGGAGCTATGGAGCCCTGGAGCTCTGGAGGTATGGAGCTATGGTGCTATGGAGCTCTGAAGCCATGGAGCTCTGGTGCTATGGAGCTCTGGAGGTATGGAGCTCTGGAGGTATGGAGCTCTGGAGGTATGGAGCTATGGAGCCCTGGAGCTCTGGAGGTATGGAGCTATGGTGCTATGGAGCTCTGAAGCCATGGAGCTCTGGTGCTATGGAGCTATGGAGCTCTGGTGCTATGGAGCTATGGAGGTATGGAGCCACCAGCCAGCACCCTCCGTGGCTGGATCAATGGAAGTGTTTTAGGTACCAGGCAGCCAAAGGGCCGAGGCCTCACGCTCGACCACGCCGGCGCAGAGTTCCAGCCGCTCGGATAAGCTCTGTCACTCACCCGCCGCGCAGCCACCGGTAACGGGGAAATGTCGCCGCCTTGTGGACACGCCGTTGTAAATGAATGGGCTTTCGCACTTAGTGCAATTTTCGCCAACTCTCTGACTTAGAGCTATGGAAGTATGGAGCTATGGAGCCACCAGCCACCCAGGCTGGAGCTCTGGAGCTCTGGAGGTATGGAGCTCTGGTGCTATGGAAGTATGGAGCTCTGGTGCTATGGAAGTATGGAGCTATGGAGGTATGGAAGTATGGAGCTATGGAAGTATGGAGCTATGGAAATCTGGAAGTATGGAGCTATGGAGCTCTGGAGGTATGGAGCCCTGGAGCTATGGAGCCCTGGAGCTATGGAAGTATGGAGCTCTGGTGCTATGGAGCTATGGAGCTCTGGTGCTATGGAGCTATGGAGCTATGGAGCTCTGGAGCTCTGGAGCTATGGAGCTCTGGAGGTATGGAGCTATGGAGCTATGGAGCTCTGGAGGTATGGAGCTATGGAGCTATGGAAGTATGGAGCTCTGGTGCTATGGAGCTATGGAGCTCTGGTGCTATGGAGCTATGGAGCTCTGGTGCTATGGAGCTATGGAGCTATGGAGCTCTGGAAGTATGGAGCTCTGGTGCTATGGAGCTATGGAGCTCTGGTGCTATGGAGCTATGGAGCTCTGGTGCTATGGAGCTCTGGTGCTATGGAGCTCTGGTGCTATGGAGCTATGGAGCTCTGGTGCTATGGAGCTCTGGAGGTATGGAGCTCTGGAGGTATGGAGCTCTGGAGGTATGGAGCTATGGAGCCCTGGAGCTCTGGAGGTATGGAGCTATGGTGCTATGGAGCTCTGAAGCCATGGAGCTCTGGTGCTATGGAGCTATGGAGCTCTGGTGCTATGGAGCTATGGAGCTATGGAGCTCTGGAAGTATGGAGCTCTGGTGCTATGGAGCTATGGAGCTCTGGTGCTATGGAGCTATGGAGCTCTGGTGCTATGGAGCTATGGAGCTCTGGTGCTATGGAGCTCTGGTGCTATGGAGCTCTGGTGCTATGGAGCTATGGAGCTCTGGTGCTATGGAGCTATGGAGCTCTGGAGGTATGGAGCTCTGGAGGTATGGAGCTATGGAGCCCTGGAGCTCTGGAGGTATGGAGCTATGGTGCTATGGAGCTCTGAAGCCATGGAGCTCTGGTGCTATGGAGCTCTGGAGCTCTGGAGGTATGGAGCTCTGGAGGTATGGAGCTATGGAGCCCTGGAGCTCTGGAGGTATGGAGCTATGGTGCTATGGAGCTCTGAAGCCATGGAGCTCTGGTGCTATGGAGCTCTGGAGCTCTGGAGGTATGGAGCTCTGGAGGTATGGAGCTCTGGAGGTATGGAGCTATGGAGCCCTGGAGCTCTGGAGGTATGGAGCTATGGTGCTATGGAGCTCTGAAGCCATGGAGCTCTGGTGCTATGGAGCTCTGGAGGTATGGAGCTCTGGAGGTATGGAGCTCTGGAGGTATGGAGCTATGGAGCCCTGGAGCTCTGGAGGTATGGAGCTATGGTGCTATGGAGCTCTGAAGCCATGGAGCTCTGGTGCTATGGAGCTCTGGAGGTATGGAGCTCTGGAGGTATGGAGCTCTGGAGGTATGGAGCTATGGAGCCCTGGAGCTCTGGAGGTATGGAGCTATGGTGCTATGGAGCTCTGAAGCCATGGAGCTCTGGTGCTATGGAGCTATGGAGCTCTGGTGCTATGGAGCTATGGAGGTATGGAGCCACCAGCCAGCACCCTCCGTGGCTGGATCAATGGAAGTGTTTTAGGTACCAGGCAGCCAAAGGGCCGAGGCCTCACGCTCGACCACGCCGGCGCAGAGTTCCAGCCGCTCGGATAAGCTCTGTCACTCACCCGCCGCGCAGCCACCGGTAACGGGGAAATGTCGCCGCCTGGCGGACACGCCGTTGTAAATGAATGGGCTTTCGCACTTAGTGCAATTTTCGCCAACTCTCTGACTTAGAGCTATGGAAGTATGGAGCTATGGAGCCACCAGCCACCCAGGCTGGAGCTATGGAGCTCTGGAGGTATGGAGCTCAGGTGCTATGGAAGTATGGAGCTATGGAGCTATGGAAGTATGGAGCTATGGAGCTATGGAGCTCTGGAAGTATGGAGCTATGGAGCTCTGGAGGTATGGAGCTATGGAGCCCTGGAGCCCTGGAGCTATGGAGCTCTGGTGCTATGGAGGTATGGAGCTCTGGAGGTATGGAGCTCTGGAGGTATGGAGCTATGGAGCTATGGAGCCCTGGAGCTATGGAGCTATGGAGCCCTGGAGCTATGGAGCTATGGAGCCCTGGAGCTATGGAGCTATGGAGCTCTGGTGCTATGGAGCTATGGAGCTCTGGTGCTATGGAGCTATGGAGCTCTGGTGCTATGGAGCTATGGAGCTCTGGTGCTATGGAGCTATGGAGCTCTGGAAGTATGGAGCTATGGAGCTCTGGAGGTATGGAGCTATGGAGCCCTGGAGCTATGGAGCCCTGGAGCTATGGAAGTATGGAGCTCTGGTGCTATGGAGCTATGGAGCTCTGGTGCTATGGAGCTATGGAGCTCTGGAGCTATGGAGCTCTGGAGGTATGGAGCTATGGAGCTATGGAGCTCTGGAGGTATGGAGCTATGGAGCTATGGAAGTATGGAGCTCTGGTGCTATGGAGCTATGGAGCTCTGGTGCTATGGAGCTATGGAGCTCTGGTGCTATGGAGCTATGGAGCTATGGAGCTCTGGAAGTATGGAGCTCTGGTGCTATGGAGCTATGGAGCTCTGGTGCTATGGAGCTATGGAGCTCTGGTGCTATGGAGCTATGGAGCTCTGGTGCTATGGAGCTCTGGTGCTATGGAGCTCTGGTGCTATGGAGCTATGGAGCTCTGGTGCTATGGAGCTATGGAGCTCTGGAGGTATGGAGCTCTGGAGGTATGGAGCTCTGGAGGTATGGAGCTTTGGAGCCCTGGAGCTCTGGAGGTATGGAGCTATGGTGCTATGGAGCTCTGAAGCCATGGAGCTCTGGTGCTATGGAGCTCTGGAGCTCTGGAGGTATGGAGCTCTGGAGGTATGGAGCTATGGAGCCCTGGAGCTCTGGAGGTATGGAGCTATGGTGCTATGGAGCTCTGAAGCCATGGAGCTCTGGTGCTATGGAGCTCTGGAGCTCTGGAGGTATGGAGCTCTGGAGGTATGGAGCTATGGAGCTCTGGTGCTATGGAGCTATGGAGCTATGGAGCTCTGGAAGTATGGAGCTCTGGTGCTATGGAGCTATGGAGCTCTGGTGCTATGGAGCTATGGAGCTCTGGTGCTATGGAGCTCTGGTGCTATGGAGCTCTGGTGCTATGGAGCTATGGAGCTCTGGTGCTATGGAGCTATGGAGCTCTGGAGGTATGGAGCTCTGGAGGTATGGAGCTCTGGAGGTATGGAGCTTTGGAGCCCTGGAGCTCTGGAGGTATGGAGCTATGGTGCTATGGAGCTCTGAAGCCATGGAGCTCTGGTGCTATGGAGCTCTGGAGCTCTGGAGGTATGGAGCTCTGGAGGTATGGAGCTATGGAGCCCTGGAGCTCTGGAGGTATGGAGCTATGGTGCTATGGAGCTCTGAAGCCATGGAGCTCTGGTGCTATGGAGCTCTGGAGCTCTGGAGGTATGGAGCTCTGGAGGTATGGAGCTATGGAGCCCTGGAGCTCTGGAGGTATGGAGCTATGGTGCTATGGAGCTCTGAAGCCATGGAGCTCTGGTGCTATGGAGCTCTGGAGCTCTGGAGGTATGGAGCTCTGGAGGTATGGAGCTCTGGAGGTATGGAGCTATGGAGCCCTGGAGCTCTGGAGGTATGGAGCTATGGTGCTATGGAGCTCTGAAGCCATGGAGCTCTGGTGCTATGGAGCTCTGGAGGTATGGAGCTCTGGAGGTATGGAGCTCTGGAGGTATGGAGCTATGGAGCCCTGGAGCTCTGGAGGTATGGAGCTATGGTGCTATGGAGCTCTGAAGCCATGGAGCTCTGGTGCTATGGAGCTCTGGAGGTATGGAGCTCTGGAGGTATGGAGCTCTGGAGGTATGGAGCTATGGAGCCCTGGAGCTCTGGAGGTATGGAGCTATGGTGCTATGGAGCTCTGAAGCCATGGAGCTCTGGTGCTATGGAGCTCTGGAGGTATGGAGCTCTGGAGGTATGGAGCTCTGGAGGTATGGAGCTATGGAGCCCTGGAGCTCTGGAGGTATGGAGCTATGGTGCTATGGAGCTCTGAAGCCATGGAGCTCTGGTGCTATGGAGCTATGGAGCTCTGGTGCTATGGAGCTATGGAGGTATGGAGCCACCAGCCAGCACCCTCCGTGGCTGGATCAATGGAAGTGTTTTAGGTACCAGGCAGCCAAAGGGCCGAGGCCTCACGCTCGACCACGCCGGCGCAGAGTTCCAGCCGCTCGGATAAGCTCTGTCACTCACCCGCCGCGCAGCCACCGGTAACGGGGAAATGTCGCCGCCTTGTGGACACGCCGTTGTAAATGAATGGGCTTTCGCACTTAGTGCAATTTTCGCCAACTCTCTGACTTAGAGCTATGGAAGTATGGAGCTATGGAGCCACCAGCCACCCAGGCTGGAGCTCTGGAGCTCTGGAGGTATGGAGCTCTGGTGCTATGGAAGTATGGAGCTCTGGTGCTATGGAAGTATGGAGCTATGGAGGTATGGAAGTATGGAGCTATGGAAGTATGGAGCTATGGAGCTCTGGAAGTATGGAGCTATGGAGCTCTGGAGGTATGGAGCCCTGGAGCTATGGAGCCCTGGAGCTATGGAAGTATGGAGCTCTGGTGCTATGGAGCTATGGAGCTCTGGTGCTATGGAGCTATGGAGCTATGGAGCTCTGGAGCTATGGAGCTCTGGAGGTATGGAGCTATGGAGCTATGGAGCTCTGGAGGTATGGAGCTATGGAGCTATGGAAGTATGGAGCTCTGGTGCTATGGAGCTATGGAGCTCTGGTGCTATGGAGCTATGGAGCTCTGGTGCTATGGAGCTATGGAGCTATGGAGCTCTGGAAGTATGGAGCTCTGGTGCTTTGGAGCTATGGAGCTCTGGTGCTATGGAGCTATGGAGCTCTGGTGCTATGGAGCTCTGGTGCTATGGAGCTCTGGTGCTATGGAGCTATGGAGCTCTGGTGCTATGGAGCTCTGGAGGTATGGAGCTCTGGAGGTATGGAGCTATGGAGCCCTGGAGCTCTGGAGGTATGGAGCTATTGTGCTATGGAGCTCTGAAGCCATGGAGCTCTGGTGCTATGGAGCTATGGAGCTCTGGTGCTATGGAGCTATGGAGCTATGGAGCTCTGGAAGTATGGAGCTCTGGTGCTATGGAGCTATGGAGCTCTGGTGCTATGGAGCTATGGAGCTCTGGTGCTATGGAGCTATGGAGCTCTGGTGCTATGGAGCTCTGGTGCTATGGAGCTCTGGTGCTATGGAGCTATGGAGCTCTGGTGCTATGGAGCTATGGAGCTCTGGAGGTATGGAGCTCTGGAGGTATGGAGCTCTGGAGGTATGGAGCTATGGAGCCCTGGAGCTCTGGAGGTATGGAGCTATGGTGCTATGGAGCTCTGAAGCCATGGAGCTCTGGTGCTATGGAGCTCTGGAGCTCTGGAGGTATGGAGCTCAGGAGGTATGGAGCTATGGAGCCCTGGAGCTCTGGAGGTATGGAGCTATGGTGCTATGGAGCTCTGAAGCCATGGAGCTCTGGTGCTATGGAGCTCTGGAGCTCTGGAGGTATGGAGCTCTGGAGGTATGGAGCTCTGGAGGTATGGAGCTATGGAGCTCTGGTGCTATGGAACTATGGAGCTCTGGTGCTATGGAGCTATGGAGGTATGGAGCCACCAGCCAGCACCCTCCGTGGCTGGATCAATGGAAGTGTTTTAGGTACCAGGCAGCCAAAGGGCCGAGGCCTCACGCTCGACCACGCCGGCGCAGAGTTCCAGCCGCTCGGATAAGCTCTGTCACTCACCCGCCGCGCAGCCACCGGTAACGGGGAAATGTCGCCGCCTGGCGGACACGCCGTTGTAAATGAATGGGCTTTCGCACTTAGTGCAATTTTCGCCAACTCTCTGACTTAGAGCTATGGAAGTATGGAGCTATGGAGCCACCAGCCACCCAGGCTGGAGCTATGGAGCTCTGGAGGTATGGAGCTCAGGTGCTATGGAAGTATGGAGCTATAGAGCTATGGAAGTATGGAGCTATGGAGCTATGGAGCTCTGGAAGTATGGAGCTATGGAGCTCTGGAGGTATGGAGGTATGGAGCTATGGAGCCCTGGAGCCCTGGAGCTATGGAGCTCTGGTGCTATGGAGGTATGGAGCTCTGGAGGTATGGAGCTCTGGAGGTATGGAGCTATGGAGCTATGGAGCCCTGGAGCTATGGAGCTATGGAGCCCTGGAGCTATGGAGCTATGGAGCCCTGGAGCTATGGAGCTATGGAGCTCTGGTGCTATGGAGCTATGGAGCTCTGGTGCTATGGAGCTATGGAGCTCTGGTGCTATGGAGCTATGGAGCTCTGGAAGTATGGAGCTATGGAGCTCTGGAGGTATGGAGCTATGGAGCCCTGGAGCTATGGAGCCCTGGAGCTATGGAAGTATGGAGCTCTGGTGCTATGGAGCTATGGAGCTCTGGTGCTATGGAGCTATGGAGCTCTGGAGCTATGGAGCTCTGGAGGTATGGAGCTATGGAGCTATGGAGCTCTGGAGGTATGGAGCTATGGAGCTATGGAAGTATGGAGCTCTGGTGCTATGGAGCTATGGAGCTCTGGTGCTATGGAGCTATGGAGCTCTGGTGCTATGGAGCTATGGAGCTATGGAGCTCTGGAAGTATGGAGCTCTGGTGCTATGGAGCTATGGAGCTCTGGTGCTATGGAGCTATGGAGCTCTGGTGCTATGGAGCTATGGAGCTCTGGTGCTATGGAGCTCTGGTGCTATGGAGCTATGGAGCTCTGGTGCTATGGAGCTATGGAGCTCTGGAGGTATGGAGCTCTGGAGGTATGGAGCTCTGGAGGTATGGAGCTTTGGAGCCCTGGAGCTCTGGAGGTATGGAGCTATGGTGCTATGGAGCTCTGAAGCCATGGAGCTCTGGTGCTATGGAGCTCTGGAGCTCTGGAGGTATGGAGCTCTGGAGGTATGGAGCTATGGAGCCCTGGAGCTCTGGAGGTATGGAGCTATGGTGCTATGGAGCTCTGAAGCCATGGAGCTCTGGTGCTATGGAGCTCTGGAGCTCTGGAGGTATGGAGCTCTGGAGGTATGGAGCTATGGAGCCCTGGAGCTCTGGAGGTATGGAGCTATGGTGCTATGGAGCTCTGAAGCCATGGAGCTCTGGTGCTATGGAGCTCTGGAGCTCTGGAGGTATGGAGCTCTGGAGGTATGGAGCTCTGGAGGTATGGAGCTATGGAGCCCTGGAGCTCTGGAGGTATGGAGCTATGGTGCTATGGAGCTCTGAAGCCATGGAGCTCTGGTGCTATGGAGCTCTGGAGGTATGGAGCTCTGGAGGTATGGAGCTCTGGAGGTATGGAGCTATGGAGCCCTGGAGCTCTGGAGGTATGGAGCTATGGTGCTATGGAGCTCTGAAGCCATGGAGCTCTGGTGCTATGGAGCTCTGGAGGTATGGAGCTCTGGAGGTATGGAGCTCTGGAGGTATGGAGCTATGGAGCCCTGGAGCTCTGGAGGTATGGAGCTATGGTGCTATGGAGCTCTGAAGCCATGGAGCTCTGGTGCTATGGAGCTCTGGAGGTATGGAGCTCTGGAGGTATGGAGCTCTGGAGGTATGGAGCTATGGAGCCCTGGAGCTCTGGAGGTATGGAGCTATGGTGCTATGGAGCTCTGAAGCCATGGAGCTCTGGTGCTATGGAGCTATGGAGCTCTGGTGCTATGGAGCTATGGAGGTATGGAGCCACCAGCCAGCACCCTCCGTGGCTGGATCAATGGAAGTGTTTTAGGTACCAGGCAGCCAAAGGGCCGAGGCCTCACGCTCGACCACGCCGGCGCAGAGTTCCAGCCGCTCGGATAAGCTCTGTCACTCACCCGCCGCGCAGCCACCGGTAACGGGGAAATGTCGCCGCCTTGTGGACACGCCGTTGTAAATGAATGGGCTTTCGCACTTAGTGCAATTTTCGCCAACTCTCTGACTTAGAGCTATGGAAGTATGGAGCTATGGAGCCACCAGCCACCCAGGCTGGAGCTCTGGAGCTCTGGAGGTATGGAGCTCTGGTGCTATGGAAGTATGGAGCTCTGGTGCTATGGAAGTATGGAGCTATGGAGGTATGGAAGTATGGAGCTATGGAAGTATGGAGCTATGGAGCTCTGGAAGTATGGAGCTATGGAGCTCTGGAGGTATGGAGCCCTGGAGCTATGGAGCCCTGGAGCTATGGAAGTATGGAGCTCTGGTGCTATGGAGCTATGGAGCTCTGGTGCTATGGAGCTATGGAGCTATGGAGCTCTGGAGCTATGGAGCTCTGGAGGTATGGAGCTATGGAGCTATGGAGCTCTGGAGGTATGGAGCTATGGAGCTATGGAAGTATGGAGCTCTGGTGCTATGGAGCTATGGAGCTCTGGTGCTATGGAGCTATGGAGCTCTGGTGCTATGGAGCTATGGAGCTATGGAGCTCTGGAAGTATGGAGCTCTGGTGCTATGGAGCTATGGAGCTCTGGTGCTATGGAGCTATGGAGCTCTGGTGCTATGGAGCTCTGGTGCTATGGAGCTCTGGTGCTATGGAGCTATGGAGCTCTGGTGCTATGGAGCTCTGGAGGTATGGAGCTCTGGAGGTATGGAGCTATGGAGCCCTGGAGCTCTGGAGGTATGGAGCTATTGTGCTATGGAGCTCTGAAGCCATGGAGCTCTGGTGCTATGGAGCTATGGAGCTCTGGTGCTATGGAGCTATGGAGCTATGGAGCTCTGGAAGTATGGAGCTCTGGTGCTATGGAGCTATGGAGCTCTGGTGCTATGGAGCTATGGAGCTCTGGTGCTATGGAGCTATGGAGCTCTGGTGCTATGGAGCTCTGGTGCTATGGAGCTCTGGTGCTATGGAGCTATGGAGCTCTGGTGCTATGGAGCTATGGAGCTCTGGAGGTATGGAGCTCTGGAGGTATGGAGCTCTGGAGGTATGGAGCTATGGAGCCCTGGAGCTCTGGAGGTATGGAGCTATGGTGCTATGGAGCTCTGAAGCCATGGAGCTCTGGTGCTATGGAGCTCTGGAGCTCTGGAGGTATGGAGCTCTGGAGGTATGGAGCTATGGAGCCCTGGAGCTCTGGAGGTATGGAGCTATGGTGCTATGGAGCTCTGAAGCCATGGAGCTCTGGTGCTATGGAGCTCTGGAGCTCTGGAGGTATGGAGCTCTGGAGGTATGGAGCTCTGGAGGTATGGAGCTATGGAGCTCTGGTGCTATGGAACTATGGAGCTCTGGTGCTATGGAGCTATGGAGGTATGGAGCCACCAGCCAGCACCCTCCGTGGCTGGATCAATGGAAGTGTTTTAGGTACCAGGCAGCCAAAGGGCCGAGGCCTCACGCTCGACCACGCCGGCGCAGAGTTCCAGCCGCTCGGATAAGCTCTGTCACTCACCCGCCGCGCAGCCACCGGTAACGGGGAAATGTCGCCGCCTGGCGGACACGCCGTTGTAAATGAATGGGCTTTCGCACTTAGTGCAATTTTCGCCAACTCTCTGACTTAGAGCTATGGAAGTATGGAGCTATGGAGCCACCAGCCACCCAGGCTGGAGCTATGGAGCTCTGGAGGTATGGAGCTCAGGTGCTATGGAAGTATGGAGCTATAGAGCTATGGAAGTATGGAGCTATGGAGCTATGGAGCTCTGGAAGTATGGAGCTATGGAGCTCTGGAGGTATGGAGGTATGGAGCTATGGAGCCCTGGAGCCCTGGAGCTATGGAGCTCTGGTGCTATGGAGGTATGGAGCTCTGGAGGTATGGAGCTCTGGAGGTATGGAGCTATGGAGCTATGGAGCCCTGGAGCTATGGAGCTATGGAGCCCTGGAGCTATGGAGCTATGGAGCCCTGGAGCTATGGAGCTATGGAGCTCTGGTGCTATGGAGCTATGGAGCTCTGGTGCTATGGAGCTATGGAGCTCTGGTGCTATGGAGCTATGGAGCTCTGGAAGTATGGAGCTATGGAGCTCTGGAGGTATGGAGCTATGGAGCCCTGGAGCTATGGAGCCCTGGAGCTATGGAAGTATGGAGCTCTGGTGCTATGGAGCTATGGAGCTCTGGTGCTATGGAGCTATGGAGCTCTGGAGCTATGGAGCTCTGGAGGTATGGAGCTATGGAGCTATGGAGCTCTGGAGGTATGGAGCTATGGAGCTATGGAAGTATGGAGCTCTGGTGCTATGGAGCTATGGAGCTCTGGTGCTATGGAGCTATGGAGCTCTGGTGCTATGGAGCTATGGAGCTATGGAGCTCTGGAAGTATGGAGCTCTGGTGCTATGGAGCTATGGAGCTCTGGTGCTATGGAGCTATGGAGCTCTGGTGCTATGGAGCTATGGAGCTCTGGTGCTATGGAGCTCTGGTGCTATGGAGCTATGGAGCTCTGGTGCTATGGAGCTATGGAGCTCTGGAGGTATGGAGCTCTGGAGGTATGGAGCTCTGGAGGTATGGAGCTTTGGAGCCCTGGAGCTCTGGAGGTATGGAGCTATGGTGCTATGGAGCTCTGAAGCCATGGAGCTCTGGTGCTATGGAGCTCTGGAGCTCTGGAGGTATGGAGCTCTGGAGGTATGGAGCTATGGAGCCCTGGAGCTCTGGAGGTATGGAGCTATGGTGCTATGGAGCTCTGAAGCCATGGAGCTCTGGTGCTATGGAGCTCTGGAGCTCTGGAGGTATGGAGCTCTGGAGGTATGGAGCTATGGAGCCCTGGAGCTCTGGAGGTATGGAGCTATGGTGCTATGGAGCTCTGAAGCCATGGAGCTCTGGTGCTATGGAGCTCTGGAGCTCTGGAGGTATGGAGCTCTGGAGGTATGGAGCTCTGGAGGTATGGAGCTATGGAGCCCTGGAGCTCTGGAGGTATGGAGCTATGGTGCTATGGAGCTCTGAAGCCATGGAGCTCTGGTGCTATGGAGCTCTGGAGGTATGGAGCTCTGGAGGTATGGAGCTCTGGAGGTATGGAGCTATGGAGCCCTGGAGCTCTGGAGGTATGGAGCTATGGTGCTATGGAGCTCTGAAGCCATGGAGCTCTGGTGCTATGGAGCTCTGGAGGTATGGAGCTCTGGAGGTATGGAGCTCTGGAGGTATGGAGCTATGGAGCCCTGGAGCTCTGGAGGTATGGAGCTATGGTGCTATGGAGCTCTGAAGCCATGGAGCTCTGGTGCTATGGAGCTCTGGAGGTATGGAGCTCTGGAGGTATGGAGCTCTGGAGGTATGGAGCTATGGAGCCCTGGAGCTCTGGAGGTATGGAGCTATGGTGCTATGGAGCTCTGAAGCCATGGAGCTCTGGTGCTATGGAGCTATGGAGCTCTGGTGCTATGGAGCTATGGAGGTATGGAGCCACCAGCCAGCACCCTCCGTGGCTGGATCAATGGAAGTGTTTTAGGTACCAGGCAGCCAAAGGGCCGAGGCCTCACGCTCGACCACGCCGGCGCAGAGTTCCAGCCGCTCGGATAAGCTCTGTCACTCACCCGCCGCGCAGCCACCGGTAACGGGGAAATGTCGCCGCCTTGTGGACACGCCGTTGTAAATGAATGGGCTTTCGCACTTAGTGCAATTTTCGCCAACTCTCTGACTTAGAGCTATGGAAGTATGGAGCTATGGAGCCACCAGCCACCCAGGCTGGAGCTCTGGAGCTCTGGAGGTATGGAGCTCTGGTGCTATGGAAGTATGGAGCTCTGGTGCTATGGAAGTATGGAGCTATGGAGGTATGGAAGTATGGAGCTATGGAAGTATGGAGCTATGGAGCTCTGGAAGTATGGAGCTATGGAGCTCTGGAGGTATGGAGCTATGGAGCCCTGGAGCTATGGAAGTATGGAGCTCTGGTGCTATGGAGCTATGGAGCTCTGGTGCTATGGAGCTATGGAGCTATGGAGCTCTGGAGCTATGGAGCTATGGAGGTATGGAGCTATGGAGCTATGGAGCTCTGGAGGTATGGAGCTATGGAGCTATGGAAGTATGGAGCTCTGGTGCTATGGAGCTATGGAGCTCTGGTGCTATGGAGCTATGGAGCTCTGGTGCTATGGAGCTATGGAGCTATGGAGCTCTGGAAGTATGGAGCTCTGGTGCTATGGAGCTATGGAGCTCTGGTGCTATGGAGCTATGGAGCTCTGGTGCTATGGAGCTCTGGTGCTATGGAGCTCTGGTGCTATGGAGCTATGGAGCTCTGGTGCTATGGAGCTCTGGAGGTATGGAGCTCTGGAGGTATGGAGCTCTGGAGGTATGGAGCTATGGAGCCCTGGAGCTCTGGAGGTATGGAGCTATTGTGCTATGGAGCTCTGAAGCCATGGAGCTCTGGTGCTATGGAGCTATGGAGCTCTGGTGCTATGGAGCTATGGAGCTATGGAGCTCTGGAAGTATGGAGCTCTGGTGCTATGGAGCTATGGAGCTCTGGTGCTATGGAGCTATGGAGCTCTGGTGCTATGGAGCTATGGAGCTCTGGTGCTATGGAGCTCTGGTGCTATGGAGCTCTGGTGCTATGGAGCTATGGAGCTCTGGTGCTATGGAGCTACGGAGCTCTGGAGGTATGGAGCTCTGGAGGTATGGAGCTCTGGAGGTATGGAGCTATGGAGCCCTGGAGCTCTGGAGGTATGGAGCTATGGTGCTATGGAGCTCTGAAGCCATGGAGCTCTGGTGCTATGGAGCTCTGGAGCTCTGGAGGTATGGAGCTCTGGAGGTATGGAGCTATGGAGCCCTGGAGCTCTGGAGGTATGGAGCTATGGTGCTATGGAGCTCTGAAGCCATGGAGCTCTGGTGCTATGGAGCTCTGGAGCTCTGGAGGTATGGAGCTCTGGAGGTATGGAGCTCTGGAGGTATGGAGCTATGGAGCCCTGGAGCTCTGGAGGTATGGAGCTATGGTGCTATGGAGCTCTGAAGCCATGGAGCTCTGGTGCTATGGAGCTCTGGAGGTATGGAGCTCTGGAGGTATGGAGCTCTGGAGGTATGGAGCTATGGAGCCCTGGAGCTCTGGAGGTATGGAGCTATGGTGCTATGGAGCTCTGAAGCCATGGAGCTCTGGTGCTATGGAGCTCTGGAGGTATGGAGCTCTGGAGGTATGGAGCTCTGGAGGTATGGAGCTATGGAGCCCTGGAGCTCTGGAGGTATGGAGCTATGGTGCTATGGAGCTCTGAAGCCATGGAGCTCTGGTGCTATGGAGCTATGGAGCTCTGGTGCTATGGAGCTATGGAGGTATGGAGCCACCAGCCAGCACCCTCCGTGGCTGGATCAATGGAAGTGTTTTAGGTACCAGGCAGCCAAAGGGCCGAGGCCTCACGCTCGACCACGCCGGCGCAGAGTTCCAGCCGCTCGGATAAGCTCTGTCACTCACCCGCCGCGCAGCCACCGGTAACGGGGAAATGTCGCCGCCTGGCGGACACGCCGTTGTAAATGAATGGGCTTTCGCACTTAGTGCAATTTTCGCCAACTCTCTGACTTAGAGCTATGGAAGTATGGAGCTATGGAGCCACCAGCCACCCAGGCTGGAGCTATGGAGCTCTGGAGGTATGGAGCTCAGGTGCTATGGAAGTATGGAGCTATGGAGCTATGGAAGTATGGAGCTATGGAGCTATGGAGCTCTGGAAGTATGGAGCTATGGAGCTCTGGAGGTATGGAGCTATGGAGCTCTGGTGCTATGGAGCTATGGAGCTCTGGTGCTATGGAGCTCTGGAGCTCTGGAGGTATGGAGCTCTGGTGCTATGGAGCTATGGAGCTCTGGTGCTATGGAGCTATGGAGCTCTGGTGCTATGGAGCTATGGAGCTCTGGTGCTATGGAGCTCTGGTGCTATGGAGCTCTGGTGCTATGGAGCTATGGAGCTCTGGTGCTATGGAGCTATGGAGCTCTGGAGGTATGGAGCTCTGGAGGTATGGAGCTCTGGAGGTATGGAGCTTTGGAGCCCTGGAGCTCTGGAGGTATGGAGCTATGGTGCTATGGAGCTCTGAAGCCATGGAGCTCTGGTGCTATGGAGCTCTGGAGCTCTGGAGGTATGGAGCTCTGGAGGTATGGAGCTATGGAGCCCTGGAGCTCTGGAGGTATGGAGCTATGGTGCTATGGAGCTCTGAAGCCATGGAGCTCTGGTGCTATGGAGCTCTGGAGCTCTGGAGGTATGGAGCTCTGGAGGTATGGAGCTATGGAGCCCTGGAGCTCTGGAGGTATGGAGCTATGGTGCTATGGAGCTCTGAAGCCATGGAGCTCTGGTGCTATGGAGCTCTGGAGCTCTGGAGGTATGGAGCTCTGGAGGTATGGAGCTCTGGAGGTATGGAGCTATGGAGCCCTGGAGCTCTGGAGGTATGGAGCTATGGTGCTATGGAGCTCTGAAGCCATGGAGCTCTGGTGCTATGGAGCTCTGGAGGTATGGAGCTCTGGAGGTATGGAGCTCTGGAGGTATGGAGCTATGGAGCCCTGGAGCTCTGGAGGTATGGAGCTATGGTGCTATGGAGCTCTGAAGCCATGGAGCTCTGGTGCTATGGAGCTCTGGAGGTATGGAGCTCTGGAGGTATGGAGCTCTGGAGGTATGGAGCTATGGAGCCCTGGAGCTCTGGAGGTATGGAGCTATGGTGCTATGGAGCTCTGAAGCCATGGAGCTCTGGTGCTATGGAGCTATGGAGCTCTGGTGCTATGGAGCTATGGAGGTATGGAGCCACCAGCCAGCACCCTCCGTGGCTGGATCAATGGAAGTGTTTTAGGTACCAGGCAGCCAAAGGGCCGAGGCCTCACGCTCGACCACGCCGGCGCAGAGTTCCAGCCGCTCGGATAAGCTCTGTCACTCACCCGCCGCGCAGCCACCGGTAACGGGGAAATGTCGCCGCCTGGCGGACACGCCGTTGTAAATGAATGGGCTTTCGCACTTAGTGCAATTTTCGCCAACTCTCTGACTTAGAGCTATGGAAGTATGGAGCTATGGAGCCACCAGCCACCCAGGCTGGAGCTATGGAGCTCTGGAGGTATGGAGCTCAGGTGCTATGGAAGTATGGAGCTATGGAGCTATGGAAGTATGGAGCTATGGAGCTATGGAGCTCTGGAAGTATGGAGCTATGGAGCTCTGGAGGTATGGAGCTATGGAGCCCTGGAGCCCTGGAGCTATGGAGCTCTGGTGCTATGGAGGTATGGAGCTCTGGAGGTATGGAGCTCTGGAGGTATGGAGCTATGGAGCTATGGAGCCCTGGAGCTATGGAGCTATGGAGCCCTGGAGCTATGGAGCTATGGAGCCCTGGAGCTATGGAGCTATGGAGCTCTGGTGCTATGGAGCTATGGAGCTCTGGTGCTATGGAGCTATGGAGCTCTGGTGCTATGGAGCTATGGAGCTCTGGTGCTATGGAGCTATGGAGCTCTGGAAGTATGGAGCTATGGAGCTCTGGAGGTATGGAGCTATGGAGCCCTGGAGCTATGGAGCCCTGGAGCTATGGAAGTATGGAGCTCTGGTGCTATGGAGCTATGGAGCTCTGGTGCTATGGAGCTATGGAGCTCTGGAGCTATGGAGCTCTGGAGGTATGGAGCTATGGAGCTATGGAGCTCTGGAGGTATGGAGCTATGGAGCTATGGAAGTATGGAGCTCTGGTGCTATGGAGCTATGGAGCTCTGGTGCTATGGAGCTATGGAGCTCTGGTGCTATGGAGCTATGGAGCTATGGAGCTCTGGAAGTATGGAGCTCTGGTGCTATGGAGCTATGGAGCTCTGGTGCTATGGAGCTATGGAGCTCTGGTGCTATGGAGCTATGGAGCTCTGGTGCTATGGAGCTCTGGTGTTATGGAGCTCTGGTGCTATGGAGCTATGGAGCTCTGGTGCTATGGAGCTATGGAGCTCTGGAGGTATGGAGCTCTGGAGGTATGGAGCTCTGGAGGTATGGAGCTTTGGAGCCCTGGAGCTCTGGAGGTATGGAGCTATGGTGCTATGGAGCTCTGAAGCCATGGAGCTCTGGTGCTATGGAGCTCTGGAGCTCTGGAGGTATGGAGCTCTGGAGGTATGGAGCTCTGGAGGTATGGAGCTATGGAGCCCTGGAGCTCTGGAGGTATGGAGCTATGGTGCTATGGAGCTCTGAAGCCATGGAGCTCTGGTGCTATGGAGCTCTGGAGGTATGGAGCTCTGGAGGTATGGAGCTCTGGAGGTATGGAGCTATGGAGCCCTGGAGCTCTGGAGGTATGGAGCTATGGTGCTATGGAGCTCTGAAGCCATGGAGCTCTGGTGCTATGGAGCTCTGGAGGTATGGAGCTCTGGAGGTATGGAGCTCTGGAGGTATGGAGCTATGGAGCCCTGGAGCTCTGGAGGTATGGAGCTATGGTGCTATGGAGCTCTGAAGCCATGGAGCTCTGGTGCTATGGAGCTATGGAGCTCTGGTGCTATGGAGCTATGGAGGTATGGAGCCACCAGCCAGCACCCTCCGTGGCTGGATCAATGGAAGTGTTTTAGGTACCAGGCAGCCAAAGGGCCGAGGCCTCACGCTCGACCACGCCGGCGCAGAGTTCCAGCCGCTCGGATAAGCTCTGTCACTCACCCGCCGCGCAGCCACCGGTAACGGGGAAATGTCGCCGCCTTGTGGACACGCCGTTGTAAATGAATGGGCTTTCGCACTTAGTGCAATTTTCGCCAACTCTCTGACTTAGAGCTATGGAAGTATGGAGCTATGGAGCCACCAGCCACCCAGGCTGGAGCTCTGGAGCTCTGGAGGTATGGAGCTCTGGTGCTATGGAAGTATGGAGCTCTGGTGCTATGGAAGTATGGAGCTATGGAGGTATGGAAGTATGGAGCTATGGAAGTATGGAGCTATGGAGCTCTGGAAGTATGGAGCTATGGAGCTCTGGAGGTATGGAGCCCTGGAGCTATGGAGCCCTGGAGCTATGGAAGTATGGAGCTCTGGTGCTATGGAGCTATGGAGCTCTGGTGCTATGGAGCTATGGAGCTATGGAGCTCTGGAGCTATGGAGCTCTGGAGGTATGGAGCTATGGAGCTATGGAGCTCTGGAGGTATGGAGCTATGGAGCTATGGAAGTATGGAGCTCTGGTGCTATGGAGCTATGGAGCTCTGGTGCTATGGAGCTATGGAGCTCTGGTGCTATGGAGCTATGGAGCTATGGAGCTCTGGAAGTATGGAGCTCTGGTGCTATGGAGCTATGGAGCTCTGGTGCTATGGAGCTATGGAGCTCTGGTGCTATGGAGCTCTGGTGCTATGGAGCTCTGGTGCTATGGAGCTATGGAGCTCTGGTGCTATGGAGCTCTGGAGGTATGGAGCTCTGGAGGTATGGAGCTATGGAGCCCTGGAGCTCTGGAGGTATGGAGCTATTGTGCTATGGAGCTCTGAAGCCATGGAGCTCTGGTGCTATGGAGCTATGGAGCTCTGGTGCTATGGAGCTATGGAGCTATGGAGCTCTGGAAGTATGGAGCTCTGGTGCTATGGAGCTATGGAGCTCTGGTGCTATGGAGCTATGGAGCTCTGGTGCTATGGAGCTATGGAGCTCTGGTGCTATGGAGCTCTGGTGCTATGGAGCTCTGGTGCTATGGAGCTATGGAGCTCTGGTGCTATGGAGCTATGGAGCTCTGGAGGTATGGAGCTCTGGAGGTATGGAGCTCTGGAGGTATGGAGCTATGGAGCCCTGGAGCTCTGGAGGTATGGAGCTATGGTGCTATGGAGCTCTGAAGCCATGGAGCTCTGGTGCTATGGAGCTCTGGAGCTCTGGAGGTATGGAGCTCTGGAGGTATGGAGCTATGGAGCCCTGGAGCTCTGGAGGTATGGAGCTATGGTGCTATGGAGCTCTGAAGCCATGGAGCTCTGGTGCTATGGAGCTCTGGAGCTCTGGAGGTATGGAGCTCTGGAGGTATGGAGCTCTGGAGGTATGGAGCTATGGAGCTCTGGTGCTATGGAACTATGGAGCTCTGGTGCTATGGAGCTATGGAGGTATGGAGCCACCAGCCAGCACCCTCCGTGGCTGGATCAATGGAAGTGTTTTAGGTACCAGGCAGCCAAAGGGCCGAGGCCTCACGCTCGACCACGCCGGCGCAGAGTTCCAGCCGCTCGGATAAGCTCTGTCACTCACCCGCCGCGCAGCCACCGGTAACGGGGAAATGTCGCCGCCTGGCGGACACGCCGTTGTAAATGAATGGGCTTTCGCACTTAGTGCAATTTTCGCCAACTCTCTGACTTAGAGCTATGGAAGTATGGAGCTATGGAGCCACCAGCCACCCAGGCTGGAGCTATGGAGCTCTGGAGGTATGGAGCTCAGGTGCTATGGAAGTATGGAGCTATAGAGCTATGGAAGTATGGAGCTATGGAGCTATGGAGCTCTGGAAGTATGGAGCTATGGAGCTCTGGAGGTATGGAGGTATGGAGCTATGGAGCCCTGGAGCCCTGGAGCTATGGAGCTCTGGTGCTATGGAGGTATGGAGCTCTGGAGGTATGGAGCTCTGGAGGTATGGAGCTATGGAGCTATGGAGCCCTGGAGCTATGGAGCTATGGAGCCCTGGAGCTATGGAGCTATGGAGCCCTGGAGCTATGGAGCTATGGAGCTCTGGTGCTATGGAGCTATGGAGCTCTGGTGCTATGGAGCTATGGAGCTCTGGTGCTATGGAGCTATGGAGCTCTGGAAGTATGGAGCTATGGAGCTCTGGAGGTATGGAGCTATGGAGCCCTGGAGCTATGGAGCCCTGGAGCTATGGAAGTATGGAGCTCTGGTGCTATGGAGCTATGGAGCTCTGGTGCTATGGAGCTATGGAGCTCTGGAGCTATGGAGCTCTGGAGGTATGGAGCTATGGAGCTATGGAGCTCTGGAGGTATGGAGCTATGGAGCTATGGAAGTATGGAGCTCTGGTGCTATGGAGCTATGGAGCTCTGGTGCTATGGAGCTATGGAGCTCTGGTGCTATGGAGCTATGGAGCTATGGAGCTCTGGAAGTATGGAGCTCTGGTGCTATGGAGCTATGGAGCTCTGGTGCTATGGAGCTATGGAGCTCTGGTGCTATGGAGCTATGGAGCTCTGGTGCTATGGAGCTCTGGTGCTATGGAGCTATGGAGCTCTGGTGCTATGGAGCTATGGAGCTCTGGAGGTATGGAGCTCTGGAGGTATGGAGCTCTGGAGGTATGGAGCTTTGGAGCCCTGGAGCTCTGGAGGTATGGAGCTATGGTGCTATGGAGCTCTGAAGCCATGGAGCTCTGGTGCTATGGAGCTCTGGAGCTCTGGAGGTATGGAGCTCTGGAGGTATGGAGCTATGGAGCCCTGGAGCTCTGGAGGTATGGAGCTATGGTGCTATGGAGCTCTGAAGCCATGGAGCTCTGGTGCTATGGAGCTCTGGAGCTCTGGAGGTATGGAGCTCTGGAGGTATGGAGCTATGGAGCCCTGGAGCTCTGGAGGTATGGAGCTATGGTGCTATGGAGCTCTGAAGCCATGGAGCTCTGGTGCTATGGAGCTCTGGAGCTCTGGAGGTATGGAGCTCTGGAGGTATGGAGCTCTGGAGGTATGGAGCTATGGAGCCCTGGAGCTCTGGAGGTATGGAGCTATGGTGCTATGGAGCTCTGAAGCCATGGAGCTCTGGTGCTATGGAGCTCTGGAGGTATGGAGCTCTGGAGGTATGGAGCTCTGGAGGTATGGAGCTATGGAGCCCTGGAGCTCTGGAGGTATGGAGCTATGGTGCTATGGAGCTCTGAAGCCATGGAGCTCTGGTGCTATGGAGCTCTGGAGGTATGGAGCTCTGGAGGTATGGAGCTCTGGAGGTATGGAGCTATGGAGCCCTGGAGCTCTGGAGGTATGGAGCTATGGTGCTATGGAGCTCTGAAGCCATGGAGCTCTGGTGCTATGGAGCTCTGGAGGTATGGAGCTCTGGAGGTATGGAGCTCTGGAGGTATGGAGCTATGGAGCCCTGGAGCTCTGGAGGTATGGAGCTATGGTGCTATGGAGCTCTGAAGCCATGGAGCTCTGGTGCTATGGAGCTATGGAGCTCTGGTGCTATGGAGCTATGGAGGTATGGAGCCACCAGCCAGCACCCTCCGTGGCTGGATCAATGGAAGTGTTTTAGGTACCAGGCAGCCAAAGGGCCGAGGCCTCACGCTCGACCACGCCGGCGCAGAGTTCCAGCCGCTCGGATAAGCTCTGTCACTCACCCGCCGCGCAGCCACCGGTAACGGGGAAATGTCGCCGCCTTGTGGACACGCCGTTGTAAATGAATGGGCTTTCGCACTTAGTGCAATTTTCGCCAACTCTCTGACTTAGAGCTATGGAAGTATGGAGCTATGGAGCCACCAGCCACCCAGGCTGGAGCTCTGGAGCTCTGGAGGTATGGAGCTCTGGTGCTATGGAAGTATGGAGCTCTGGTGCTATGGAAGTATGGAGCTATGGAGGTATGGAAGTATGGAGCTATGGAAGTATGGAGCTATGGAGCTCTGGAAGTATGGAGCTATGGAGCTCTGGAGGTATGGAGCTATGGAGCCCTGGAGCTATGGAAGTATGGAGCTCTGGTGCTATGGAGCTATGGAGCTCTGGTGCTATGGAGCTATGGAGCTATGGAGCTCTGGAGCTATGGAGCTCTGGTGCTATGGAGCTATGGAGCTATGGAGCTCTGGAAGTATGGAGCTCTGGTGCTATGGAGCTATGGAGCTCTGGTGCTATGGAGCTATGGAGCTCTGGTGCTATGGAGCTATGGAGCTCTGGTGCTATGGAGCTCTGGTGCTATGGAGCTCTGGTGCTATGGAGCTATGGAGCTCTGGTGCTATGGAGCTATGGAGCTCTGGAGGTATGGAGCTCTGGAGGTATGGAGCTCTGGAGGTATGGAGCTTTGGAGCCCTGGAGCTCTGGAGGTATGGAGCTATGGTGCTATGGAGCTCTGAAGCCATGGAGCTCTGGTGCTATGGAGCTCTGGAGCTCTGGAGGTATGGAGCTCTGGAGGTATGGAGCTATGGAGCCCTGGAGCTCTGGAGGTATGGAGCTATGGTGCTATGGAGCTCTGAAGCCATGGAGCTCTGGTGCTATGGAGCTCTGGAGCTCTGGAGGTATGGAGCTCTGGAGGTATGGAGCTATGGAGCCCTGGAGCTCTGGAGGTATGGAGCTATGGTGCTATGCAGCTCTGAAGCCATGGAGCTCTGGTGCTATGTAGCTCTGGAGCTCTGGAGGTATGGAGCTCTGGAGGTATGGAGCTCTGGAGGTATGGAGCTATGGAGCCCTGGAGCTCTGGAGGTATGGAGCTATGGTGCTATGGAGCTCTGAAGCCATGGAGCTCTGGTGCTATGGAGCTCTGGAGGTATGGAGCTCTGGAGGTATGGAGCTATGGAGCCCTGGAGCTCTGGAGGTATGGAGCTATGGTGCTATGGAGCTCTGAAGCCATGGAGCTCTGGTGCTATGGAGCTATGGAGCTCTGGTGCTATGGAGCTATGGAGGTATGGAGCCACCAGCCAGCACCCTCCGTGGCTGGATCAATGGAAGTGTTTTAGGTACCAGGCAGCCAAAGGGCCGAGGCCTCACGCTCGACCACGCAGGCGCAGAGTTCCAGCCGCTCGGATAAGCTCTGTCACTCACCCGCCGCGCAGCCACCGGTAACGGGGAAATGTCGCCGCCTTGTGGACACGCCGTTGTAAATGAATGGGCTTTCGCACTTAGTGCAATTTTCGCCAACTCTCTGACTTAGAGCTATGGAAGTATGGAGCTATGGAGCCACCAGCCACCCAGGCTGGAGCTCTGGAGCTCTGGAGGTATGGAGCTCTGGTGCTATGGAAGTATGGAGCTCTGGTGCTATGGAAGTATGGAGCTATGGAGGTATGGAAGTATGGAGCTATGGAAGTATGGAGCTATGGAGCTCTGGAAGTATGGAGCTATGGAGCTCTGGAGGTATGGAGCCCTGGAGCTATGGAGCCCTGGAGCTATGGAAGTATGGAGCTCTGGTGCTATGGAGCTATGGAGCTCTGGTGCTATGGAGCTATGGAGCTATGGAGCTCTGGAGCTATGGAGCTCTGGAGGTATGGAGCTATGGAGCTATGGAGCTCTGGAGGTATGGAGCTATGGAGCTATGGAAGTATGGAGCTCTGGTGCTATGGAGCTATGGAGCTCTGGTGCTATGGAGCTATGGAGCTCTGGTGCTATGGAGCTATGGAGCTATGGAGCTCTGGAAGTATGGAGCTCTGGTGCTATGGAGCTATGGAGCTCTGGTGCTATGGAGCTATGGAGCTCTGGTGCTATGGAGCTCTGGTGCTATGGAGCTCTGGTGCTATGGAGCTATGGAGCTCTGGTGCTATGGAGCTCTGGAGGTATGGAGCTCTGGAGGTATGGAGCTCTGGAGGTATGGAGCTATGGAGCCCTGGAGCTCTGGAGGTATGGAGCTATGGTGCTATGGAGCTCTGAAGCCATGGAGCTCTGGTGCTATGGAGCTATGGAGCTCTGGTGCTATGGAGCTATGGAGCTATGGAGCTCTGGAAGTATGGAGCTCTGGTGCTATGGAGCTATGGAGCTCTGGTGCTATGGAGCTATGGAGCTCTGGTGCTATGGAGCTATGGAGCTCTGGTGCTATGGAGCTCTGGTGCTATGGAGCTCTGGTGCTATGGAGCTATGGAGCTCTGGTGCTATGGAGCTATGGAGCTCTGGAGGTATGGAGCTCTGGAGGTATGGAGCTCTGGAGGTATGGAGCTATGGAGCCCTGGAGCTCTGGAGGTATGGAGCTATGGTGCTATGGAGCTCTGAAGCCATGGAGCTCTGGTGCTATGGAGCTCTGGAGCTCTGGAGGTATGGAGCTCTGGAGGTATGGAGCTATGGAGCCCTGGAGCTCTGGAGGTATGGAGCTATGGTGCTATGGAGCTCTGAAGCCATGGAGCTCTGGTGCTATGGAGCTCTGGAGCTCTGGAGGTATGGAGCTCTGGAGCTCTGGAGCTCTGGAGGTATGGAGCTATGGAGCCCTGGAGCTCTGGAGGTATGGAGCTATGGTGCTATGGAGCTCTGAAGCCATGGAGCTCTGGTGCTATGGAGGTCTGGAGGTATGGAGCTCTGGAGGTATGGAGCTCTGGAGGTATGGAGCTATGGAGCCCTGGAGCTCTGGAGGTATGGAGCTATGGTGCTATGGAGCTCTGAAGCCATGGAGCTCTGGTGCTATGGAGCTCTGGAGGTATGGAGCTCTGGAGGTATGGAGCTCTGGAGGTATGGAGCTATGGAGCCCTGGAGCTCTGGAGGTATGGAGCTATGGTGCTATGGAGCTCTGAAGCCATGGAGCTCTGGTGCTATGGAGCTCTGGAGGTATGGAGCTCTGGAGGTATGGAGCTCTGGAGGTATGGAGCTATGGAGCCCTGGAGCTCTGGAGGTATGGAGCTATGGTGCTATGGAGCTCTGAAGCCATGGAGCTCTGGTGCTATGGAGCTATGGAGCTCTGGTGCTATGGAGCTATGGAGGTATGGAGCCACCAGCCAGCACCCTCCGTGGCTGGATCAATGGAAGTGTTTTAGGTACCAGGCAGCCAAAGGGCCGAGGCCTCACGCTCGACCACGCCGGCGCAGAGTTCCAGCCGCTCGGATAAGCTCTGTCACTCACCCGCCGCGCAGCCACCGGTAACGGGGAAATGTCGCCGTTTTGTGGACACGCCGTTGTAAATGAATGGGCTTTCGCACTTAGTGCAATTTTCGCCAACTCTCTGACTGGAGCTATGGAAGTATGGAGCTATGGAGCCACCAGCCACCCAGGCTGGAGCTATGGAGCTCTGGAGGTATGGAGCTCTGGTGCTATGGAAGTATGGAGCTATGGAGCTATGGAAGTATGGAGCTATGGAGCTATGGAGCTCTGGAAGTATGGAGCTATGGAGCTCTGGAGGTATGGAGCTATGGAGCCCTGGAGCCCTGGAGCTATGGAGCCCTGGAGCTATGGAGCTATGGAGCCCTGGAGCTATGGAGCTATGGAGCCCTGGAGCTATGGAGCTATGGAGCTCTGGTGCTATGGAGCTATGGAGCTCTGGTGCTATGGAGCTATGGAGCTCTGGTGCTATGGAGCTATGGAGCTCTGGTGCTATGGAGCTATGGAGCTCTGGAAGTATGGAGCTATGGAGCTCTGGAGGTATGGAGCTATGGAGCTCTGGAGGTATGGAGCTATGGAGCCCTGGAGCTATGGAGCCCTGGAGTTATGGAAGTATGGAGCTCTGGTGCTATGGAGCTATGGAGCTCTGGTGCTATGGAGCTATGGAGCTCTGGAGCTATGGAGCTCTGGAGGTATGGAGCTATGGAGCTCTGGAGGTATGGAGCTATGGAGCTATGGAAGTATGGAGCTCTGGTGCTATGGAGCTATGGAGCTCTGGTGCTATGGAGCTATGGAGCTCTGGTGCTATGGAGCTATGGAGCTATGGAGCTCTGGAAGTATGGAGCTCTGGTGCTATGGAGCTATGGAGCTCTGGTGCTATGGAGCTATGGAGCTCTGGTGCTATGGAGCTATGGAGCTCTGGTGCTATGGAGCTATGGTGCTATGGAGCTCTGGTGCTATGGAGCTATGGAGCTCTGGTGCTATGGAGCTATGGAGCTCTGGAGGTATGGAGCTCTGGAGGTATGGAGCTCTGGAGGTATGGAGCTTTGGAGCCCTGGAGCTCTGGAGGTATGGAGCTATGGTGCTATGGAGCTCTGAAGCCATGGAGCTCTGGTGCTATGGAGCTATGGAGCTCTGGTGCTATGGAGCTATGGAGGTATGGAGCCACCAGCCAGCACCCTCCGTGGCTGGATCAATGGAAGTGTTTTAGGTACCAGGCAGCCAAAGGGCCGAGGCCTCACGCTCGACCACGCCGGCGCAGAGTTCCAGCCGCTCGGATAAGCTCTGTCACTCACCCGCCGCGCAGCCACCGGTAACGGGGAAATGTCGCCGCCTTGTGGACACGCCGTTGTAAATGAATGGGCTTTCGCACTTAGTGCAATTTTCGCCAACTCTCTGACTTAGAGCTATGGAAGTATGGAGCTATGGAGCCACCAGCCACCCAGGCTGGAGCTCTGGAGCTCTGGAGGTATGGAGCTCTGGTGCTATGGAAGTATGGAGCTCTGGTGCTATGGAAGTTTGGAGCTATGGAGGTATGGAAGTATGGAGCTATGGAAGTATGGAGCTATGGAGCTCTGGAAGTATGGAGCTATGGAGCTCTGGAGGTATGGAGCCCTGGAGCTATGGAGCCCTGGAGCTATGGAAGTATGGAGCTCTGGTGCTATGGAGCTATGGAGCTCTGGTGCTATGGAGCTATGGAGCTATGGAGCTCTGGAGCTATGGAGCTCTGGAGGTATGGAGCTATGGAGCTCTGGAGGTATGGAGCTATGGAGCTATGGAAGTATGGAGCTCTGGTGCTATGGAGCTATGGAGCTCTGGTGCTATGGAGCTATGGAGCTCTGGTGCTATGGAGCTATGGAGCTATGGAGCTCTGGAAGTATGGAGCTCTGGTGCTATGGAGCTATGGAGCTCTGGTGCTATGGAGCTATGGAGCTCTGGTGCTATGGAGCTCTGGTGCTATGGAGCTCTGGTGCTATGGAGCTATGGAGCTCTGGTGCTATGGAGCTATGGAGCTCTGGAGGTATGGAGCTCTGGAGGTATGGAGCTCTGGAGGTATGGAGCTATGGAGCCCTGGAGCTCTGGAGGTATGGAGCTATGGTGCTATGGAGCTCTGAAGCCATGGAGCTCTGGTGCTATGGAGCTCTGGAGCTCTGGAGGTATGGAGCTCTGGAGGTATGGAGCTATGGAGCCCTGGAGCTCTGGAGGTATGGAGCTATGGAGCTCTGAAGCCATGGAGCTCTGGTGCTATGGAGCTCTGGAGCTCTGGAGGTATGGAGCTCTGGAGGTATGGAGCTCTGGAGGTATGGAGCTATGGAGCCCTGGAGCTCTGGAGGTATGGAGCTATGGTGCTATGGAGCTCTGAAGCCATGGAGCTCTGGTGCTATGGAGCTCTGGAGGTATGGAGCTCTGGAGGTATGGAGCTCTGGAGGTATGGAGCTATGGAGCCCTGGAGCTCTGGAGGTATGGAGCTATGGTGCTATGGAGCTCTGAAGCCATGGAGCTCTGGTGCTATGGAGCTATGGAGCTCTGGTGCTATGGAGCTATGGAGGTATGGAGCCACCAGCCAGCACCCTCCGTGGCTGGATCAATGGAAGTGTTTTAGGTACCAGGCAGCCAAAGGGCCGAGGCCTCACGCTCGACCACGCCGGCGCAGAGTTCCAGCCGCTCGGATAAGCTCTGTCACTCACCCGCCGCGCAGCCACCGGTAACGGGGAAATGTTGCCGCCTGGCGGACACGCCGTTGTAAATGAATGGGCTTTCGCACTTAGTGCAATTTTCGCCAACTCTCTGACTTAGAGCTATGGAAGTATGGAGCTATGGAGCCACCAGCCACCCAGGCTGGAGCTATGGAGCTCTGGAGGTATGGAGCTCAGGTGCTATGGAAGTATGGAGCTATGGAGCTATGGAAGTATGGAGCTATGGAGCTATGGAGCTCTGGAAGTATGGAGCTATGGAGCTCTGGAGGTATGGAGCTATGGAGCCCTGGAGCCCTGGAGCTATGGAGCTCTGGTGCTATGGAGGTATGGAGCTCTGGAGGTATGGAGCTCTGGAGGTATGGAGCTATGGAGCTATGGAGCCCTGGAGCTATGGAGCTATGGAGCCCTGGAGCTATGGAGCTATGGAGCCCTGGAGCTATGGAGCTATGGAGCTCTGGTGCTATGGAGCTATGGAGCTCTGGTGCTATGGAGCTATGGAGCTCTGGTGCTATGGAGCTATGGAGCTCTGGTGCTATGGAGCTATGGAGCTCTGGAAGTATGGAGCTATGGAGCTCTGGAGGTATGGAGCTATGGAGCCCTGGAGCTATGGAGCCCTGGAGCTATGGAAGTATGGAGCTCTGGTGCTATGGAGCTATGGAGCTCTGGTGCTATGGAGCTATGGAGCTCTGGAGCTATGGAGCTCTGGAGGTATGGAGCTATGGAGCTATGGAGCTCTGGAGGTATGGAGCTATGGAGCTATGGAAGTATGGAGCTCTGGTGCTATGGAGCTATGGAGCTCTGGTGCTATGGAGCTATGGAGCTCTGGTGCTATGGAGCTATGGAGCTATGGAGCTCTGGAAGTATGGAGCTCTGGTGCTATGGAGCTATGGAGCTCTGGTGCTATGGAGCTATGGAGCTCTGGTGCTATGGAGCTATGGAGCTCTGGTGCTATGGAGCTCTGGTGCTATGGAGCTCTGGTGCTATGGAGCTATGGAGCTCTGGTGCTATGGAGCTATGGAGCTCTGGAGGTATGGAGCTCTGGAGGTATGGAGCTCTGGAGGTATGGAGCTTTGGAGCCCTGGAGCTCTGGAGGTATGGAGCTATGGTGCTATGGAGCTCTGAAGCCATGGAGCTCTGGTGCTATGGAGCTCTGGAGCTCTGGAGGTATGGAGCTCTGGAGGTATGGAGCTATGGAGCCCTGGAGCTCTGGAGGTATGGAGCTATGGTGCTATGGAGCTCTGAAGCCATGGAGCTCTGGTGCTATGGAGCTCTGGAGCTCTGGAGGTATGGAGCTCTGGAGGTATGGAGCTATGGAGCCCTGGAGCTCTGGAGGTATGGAGCTATGGTGCTATGGAGCTCTGAAGCCATGGAGCTCTGGTGCTATGGAGCTCTGGAGCTCTGGAGGTATGGAGCTCTGGAGGTATGGAGCTCTGGAGGTATGGAGCTATGGAGCCCTGGAGCTCTGGAGGTATGGAGCTATGGTGCTATGGAGCTCTGAAGCCATGGAGCTCTGGTGCTATGGAGCTCTGGAGCTCTGGAGGTATGGAGCTCTGGAGGTATGGAGCTCTGGAGGTATGGAGCTATGGAGCCCTGGAGCTCTGGAGGTATGGAGCTATGGTGCTATGGAGCTCTGAAGCCATGGAGCTCTGGTGCTATGGAGCTCTGGAGGTATGGAGCTCTGGAGGTATGGAGCTCTGGAGGTATGGAGCTATGGAGCCCTGGAGCTCTGGAGGTATGGAGCTATGGTGCTATGGAGCTCTGAAGCCATGGAGCTCTGGTGCTATGGAGCTATGGAGCTCTGGTGCTATGGAGCTATGGAGGTATGGAGCCACCAGCCAGCACCCTCCGTGGCTGGATCAATGGAAGTGTTTTAGGTACCAGGCAGCCAAAGGGCCGAGGCCTCACGCTCGACCACGCCGGCGCAGAGTTCCAGCCGCTCGGATAAGCTCTGTCACTCACCCGCCGCGCAGCCACCGGTAACGGGGAAATGTCGCCGCCTTGTGGACACGCCGTTGTAAATGAATGGGCTTCGCACTTAGTGCAATTTTCGCCAACTCTCTGACTTAGAGCTATGGAAGTATGGAGCTATGGAGCCACCAGCCACCCAGGCTGGAGCTCTGGAGCTCTGGAGGTATGGAGCTCTGGTGCTATGGAAGTATGGAGCTCTGGTGCTATGGAAGTATGGAGCTATGGAGGTATGGAAGTATGGAGCTATGGAAGTATGGAGCTATGGAGCTCTGGAAGTATGGAGCTATGGAGCTCTGGAGGTATGGAGCCCTGGAGCTATGGAGCCCTGGAGCTATGGAAGTATGGAGCTCTGGTGCTATGGAGCTATGGAGCTCTGGTGCTATGGAGCTATGGAGCTATGGAGCTCTGGAGCTATGGAGCTCTGGAGGTATGGAGCTATGGAGCTATGGAGCTCTGGAGGTATGGAGCTATGGAGCTATGGAAGTATGGAGCTCTGGTGCTATGGAGCTATGGAGCTCTGGTGCTATGGAGCTATGGAGCTCTGGTGCTATGGAGCTATGGAGCTATGGAGCTCTGGAAGTATGGAGCTCTGGTGCTATGGAGCTATGGAGCTCTGGTGCTATGGAGCTATGGAGCTCTGGTGCTATGGAGCTCTGGTGCTATGGAGCTCTGGTGCTATGGAGCTATGGAGCTCTGGTGCTATGGAGCTCTGGAGGTATGGAGCTCTGGAGGTATGGAGCTCTGGAGGTATGGAGCTATGGAGCCCTGGAGCTCTGGAGGTATGGAGCTATGGTGCTATGGAGCTCTGAAGCCATGGAGCTCTGGTGCTATGGAGCTATGGAGCTCTGGTGCTATGGAGCTATGGAGCTATGGAGCTCTGGAAGTATGGAGCTCTGGTGCTATGGAGCTATGGAGCTCTGGTGCTATGGAGCTATGGAGCTCTGGTGCTATGGAGCTATGGAGCTCTGGTGCTATGGAGCTCTGGTGCTATGGAGCTCTGGTGCTATGGAGCTATGGAGCTCTGGTGCTATGGAGCTATGGAGCTCTGGAGGTATGGAGCTCTGGAGGTATGGAGCTCTGGAGGTATGGAGCTATGGAGCCCTGGAGCTCTGGAGGTATGGAGCTATGGTGCTATGGAGCTCTGAAGCCATGGAGCTCTGGTGCTATGGAGCTCTGGAGCTCTGGAGGTATGGAGCTCTGGAGGTATGGAGCTATGGAGCCCTGGAGCTCTGGAGGTATGGAGCTATGGTGCTATGGAGCTCTGAAGCCATGGAGCTCTGGTGCTATGGAGCTCTGGAGCTCTGGAGGTATGGAGCTCTGGAGGTATGGAGCTCTGGAGGTATGGAGCTATGGAGCCCTGGAGCTCTGGAGGTATGGAGCTATGGTGCTATGGAGCTCTGAAGCCATGGAGCTCTGGTGCTATGGAGCTCTGGAGGTATGGAGCTCTGGAGGTATGGAGCTCTGGAGGTATGGAGCTATGGAGCCCTGGAGCTCTGGAGGTATGGAGCTATGGTGCTATGGAGCTCTGAAGCCATGGAGCTCTGGTGCTATGGAGCTCTGGAGGTATGGAGCTCTGGAGGTATGGAGCTCTGGAGGTATGGAGCTATGGAGCCCTGGAGCTCTGGAGGTATGGAGCTATGGTGCTATGGAGCTCTGAAGCCATGGAGCTCTGGTGCTATGGAGCTATGGAGCTCTGGTGCTATGGAGCTATGGAGGTATGGAGCCACCAGCCAGCACCCTCCGTGGCTGGATCAATGGAAGTGTTTTAGGTACCAGGCAGCCAAAGGGCCGAGGCCTCACGCTCGACCACGCCGGCGCAGAGTTCCAGCCGCTCGGATAAGCTCTGTCACTCACCCGCCGCGCAGCCACCGGTAACGGGGAAATGTCGCCGCCTTGTGGACACGCCGTTGTAAATGAATGGGCTTTCGCACTTAGTGCAATTTTCGCCAACTCTCTGACTGGAGCTATGGAAGTATGGAGCTATGGAGCCACCAGCCACCCAGGCTGGAGCTATGGAGCTCTGGAGGTATGGAGCTCTGGTGCTATGGAAGTATGGAGCTATGGAGCTATGGAAGTATGGAGCTATGGAGCTATGGAGCTCTGGAAGTATGGAGCTATGGAGCTCTGGAGGTATGGAGCTATGGAGCCCTGGAGCCCTGGAGCTATGGAGCCCTGGAGCTATGGAGCTATGGAGCTATGGAGCCCTGGAGCTATGGAGCTATGGAGCCCTGGAGCTATGGAGCTATGGAGCTCTGGTGCTATGGAGCTATGGAGCTCTGGTGCTATGGAGCTATGGAGCTCTGGTGCTATGGAGCTATGGAGCTCTGGAGCTATGGAGCTCTGGAGGTATGGAGCTATGGAGCTCTGGAGGTATGGAGCTATGGAGCTATGGAAGTATGGAGCTCTGGTGCTATGGAGCTATGGAGCTCTGGTGCTATGGAGCTATGGAGCTCTGGTGCTATGGAGCTATGGAGCTATGGAGCTCTGGAAGTATGGAGCTCTGGTGCTATGGAGCTATGGAGCTCTGGTGCTATGGAGCTATGGAGCTCTGGTGCTATGGAGCTATGGAGCTCTGGTGCTATGGAGCTATGGTGCTATGGAGCTCTGGTGCTATGGAGCTATGGAGCTCTGGTGCTATGGAGCTATGGAGCTCTGGAGGTATGGAGCTCTGGAGGTATGGAGCTCTGGAGGTATGGAGCTTTGGAGCCCTGGAGCTCTGGAGGTATGGAGCTATGGTGCTATGGAGCTCTGAAGCCATGGAGCTCTGGTGCTATGGAGCTATGGAGCTCTGGTGCTATGGAGCTATGGAGGTATGGAGCCACCAGCCAGCACCCTCCGTGGCTGGATCAATGGAAGTGTTTTAGGTACCAGGCAGCCAAAGGGCCGAGGCCTCACGCTCGACCACGCCGGCGCAGAGTTCCAGCCGCTCGGATAAGCTCTGTCACTCACCCGCCGCGCAGCCACCGGTAACGGGGAAATGTCGCCGCCTTGTGGACACGCCGTTGTAAATGAATGGGCTTTCGCACTTAGTGCAATTTTCGCCAACTCTCTGACTTAGAGCTATGGAAGTATGGAGCTATGGAGCCACCAGCCACCCAGGCTGGAGCTCTGGAGCTCTGGAGGTATGGAGCTCTGGTGCTATGGAAGTATGGAGCTCTGGTGCTATGGAAGTATGGAGCTATGGAGGTATGGAAGTATGGAGCTATGGAAGTATGGAGCTATGGAGCTCTGGAAGTATGGAGCTATGGAGCTCTGGAGGTATGGAGCCCTGGAGCTATGGAGCCCTGGAGCTATGGAAGTATGGAGCTCTGGTGCTATGGAGCTATGGAGCTCTGGTGCTATGGAGCTATGGAGCTATGGAGCTCTGGAGCTATGGAGCTCTGGAGGTATGGAGCTATGGAGCTATGGAGCTCTGGAGGTATGGAGCTATGGAGCTATGGAAGTATGGAGCTCTGGTGCTATGGAGCTATGGAGCTCTGGTGCTATGGAGCTATGGAGCTCTGGTGCTATGGAGCTATGGAGCTATGGAGCTCTGGAAGTATGGAGCTCTGGTGCTATGGAGCTATGGAGCTCTGGTGCTATGGAGCTATGGAGCTCTGGTGCTATGGAGCTCTGGTGCTATGGAGCTCTGGTGCTATGGAGCTATGGAGCTCTGGTGCTATGGAGCTATGGAGCTCTGGAGGTATGGAGCTCTGGAGGTATGGAGCTCTGGAGGTATGGAGCTATGGAGCCCTGGAGCTCTGGAGGTATGGAGCTATGGTGCTATGGAGCTCTGAAGCCTTGGAGCTCTGGTGCTATGGAGCTCTGGAGCTCTGGAGGTATGGAGCTCTGGAGGTATGGAGCTATGGAGCCCTGGAGCTCTGGAGGTATGGAGCTATGGAGCTCTGAAGCCATGGAGCTCTGGTGCTATGGAGCTCTGGAGCTCTGGAGGTATGGAGCTCTGGAGGTATGGAGCTCTGGAGGTATGGAGCTATGGAGCCCTGGAGCTCTGGAGGTATGGAGCTATGGTGCTATGGAGCTCTGAAGCCATGGAGCTCTGGTGCTATGGAGCTCTGGAGGTATGGAGCTCTGGAGGTATGGAGCTCTGGAGGTATGGAGCTATGGAGCCCTGGAGCTCTGGAGGTATGGAGCTATGGTGCTATGGAGCTCTGAAGCCATGGAGCTCTGGTGCTATGGAGCTCTGGAGGTATGGAGCTCTGGAGGTATGGAGCTCTGGAGGTATGGAGCTATGGAGCCCTGGAGCTCTGGAGGTATGGAGCTATGGTGCTATGGAGCTCTGAAGCCATGGAGCTCTGGTGCTATGGAGCTATGGAGCTCTGGTGCTATGGAGCTATGGAGGTATGGAGCCACCAGCCAGCACCCTCCGTGGCTGGATCAATGGAAGTGTTTTAGGTACCAGGCAGCCAAAGGGCCGAGGCCTCACGCTCGACCACGCCGGCGCAGAGTTCCAGCCGCTCGGATAAGCTCTGTCACTCACCCGCCGCGCAGCCACCGGTAACGGGGAAATGTCGCCGCCTGGCGGACACGCCGTTGTAAATGAATGGGCTTTCGCACTTAGTGCAATTTTCGCCAACTCTCTGACTTAGAGCTATGGAAGTATGGAGCTATGGAGCCACCAGCCACCCAGGCTGGAGCTATGGAGCTCTGGAGGTATGGAGCTCAGGTGCTATGGAAGTATGGAGCTATGGAGCTATGGAAGTATGGAGCTATGGAGCTATGGAGCTCTGGAAGTATGGAGCTATGGAGCTCTGGAGGTATGGAGCTATGGAGCCCTGGAGCCCTGGAGCCCTGGAGCTATGGAGCTCTGGTGCTATGGAGGTATGGAGCTCTGGAGGTATGGAGCTCTGGAGGTATGGAGCTATGGAGCTATGGAGCCCTGGAGCTATGGAGCTATGGAGCCCTGGAGCTATGGAGCTATGGAGCCCTGGAGCTATGGAGCTATGGAGCTCTGGTGCTATGGAGCTATGGAGCTCTGGTGCTATGGAGCTATGGAGCTCTGGTGCTATGGAGCTATGGAGCTCTGGTGCTATGGAGCTATGGAGCTCTGGAAGTATGGAGCTATGGAGCTCTGGAGGTATGGAGCTATGGAGCCCTGGAGCTATGGAGCCCTGGAGCTATGGAAGTATGGAGCTCTGGTGCTATGGAGCTATGGAGCTCTGGTGCTATGGAGCTATGGAGCTCTGGAGCTATGGAGCTCTGGAGGTATGGAGCTATGGAGCTATGGAGCTCTGGAGGTATGGAGCTATGGAGCTATGGAAGTATGGAGCTCTGGTGCTATGGAGCTATGGAGCTCTGGTGCTATGGAGCTATGGAGCTCTGGTGCTATGGAGCTATGGAGCTATGGAGCTCTGGAAGTATGGAGCTCTGGTGCTATGGAGCTATGGAGCTCTGGTGCTATGGAGCTATGGAGCTCTGGTGCTATGGAGCTATGGAGCTCTGGTGCTATGGAGCTCTGGTGCTATGGAGCTCTGGTGCTATGGAGCTATGGAGCTCTGGTGCTATGGAGCTATGGAGCTCTGGAGGTATGGAGCTCTGGAGGTATGGAGCTCTGGAGGTATGGAGCTTTGGAGCCCTGGAGCTCTGGAGGTATGGAGCTATGGTGCTATGGAGCTCTGAAGCCATGGAGCTCTGGTGCTATGGAGCTCTGGAGCTCTGGAGGTATGGAGCTCTGGAGGTATGGAGCTATGGAGCCCTGGAGCTCTGGAGGTATGGAGCTATGGTGCTATGGAGCTCTGAAGCCATGGAGCTCTGGTGCTATGGAGCTCTGGAGCTCTGGAGGTATGGAGCTCTGGAGGTATGGAGCTATGGAGCCCTGGAGCTCTGGAGGTATGGAGCTATGGTGCTATGGAGCTCTGAAGCCATGGAGCTCTGGTGCTATGGAGCTCTGGAGCTCTGGAGGTATGGAGCTCTGGAGGTATGGAGCTCTGGAGGTATGGAGCTATGGAGCCCTGGAGCTCTGGAGGTATGGAGCTATGGTGCTATGGAGCTCTGAAGCCATGGAGCTCTGGTGCTATGGAGCTCTGGAGGTATGGAGCTCTGGAGGTATGGAGCTCTGGAGGTATGGAGCTATGGAGCCCTGGAGCTCTGGAGGTATGGAGCTATGGTGCTATGGAGCTCTGAAGCCATGGAGCTCTGGTGCTATGGAGCTATGGAGCTCTGGTGCTATGGAGCTATGGAGGTATGGAGCCACCAGCCAGCACCCTCCGTGGCTGGATCAATGGAAGTGTTTTAGGTACCAGGCAGCCAAAGGGCCGAGGCCTCACGCTCGACCACGCCGGCGCAGAGTTCCAGCCGCTCGGATAAGCTCTGTCACTCACCCGCCGCGCAGCCACCGGTAACGGGGAAATGTCGCCGCCTTGTGGACACGCCGTTGTAAATGAATGGGCTTTCGCACTTAGTGCAATTTTCGCCAACTCTCTGACTTAGAGCTATGGAAGTATGGAGCTATGGAGCCACCAGCCACCCAGGCTGGAGCTCTGGAGCTCTGGAGGTATGGAGCTCTGGTGCTATGGAAGTATGGAGCTCTGGTGCTATGGAAGTATGGAGCTATGGAGGTATGGAAGTATGGAGCTATGGAAGTATGGAGCTATGGAGCTCTGGAAGTATGGAGCTATGGAGCTCTGGAGGTATGGAGCCCTGGAGCTATGGAGCCCTGGAGCTATGGAAGTATGGAGCTCTGGTGCTATGGAGCTATGGAGCTCTGGTGCTATGGAGCTATGGAGCTATGGAGCTCTGGAGCTATGGAGCTCTGGAGGTATGGAGCTATGGAGCTATGGAGCTCTGGAGGTATGGAGCTATGGAGCTATGGAAGTATGGAGCTCTGGTGCTATGGAGCTATGGAGCTCTGGTGCTATGGAGCTATGGAGCTCTGGTGCTATGGAGCTATGGAGCTATGGAGCTATGGAGCTCTGGAAGTATGGAGCTCTGGTGCTATGGAGCTATGGAGCTCTGGTGCTATGGAGCTATGGAGCTCTGGTGCTATGGAGCTCTGGTGCTATGGAGCTCTGGTGCTATGGAGCTATGGAGCTCTGGTGCTATGGAGCTCTGGAGGTATGGAGCTCTGGAGGTATGGAGCTCTGGAGGTATGGAGCTATGGAGCCCTGGAGCTCTGGAGGTATGGAGCTATGGTGCTATGGAGCTCTGAAGCCATGGAGCTCTGGTGCTATGGAGCTATGGAGCTCTGGTGCTATGGAGCTATGGAGCTATGGAGCTCTGGAAGTATGGAGCTCTGGTGCTATGGAGCTATGGAGCTCTGGTGCTATGGAGCTATGGAGCTCTGGTGCTATGGAGCTATGGAGCTCTGGTGCTATGGAGCTCTGGTGCTATGGAGCTCTGGTGCTATGGAGCTATGGAGCTATGGTGCTATGGAGCTATGGAGCTCTGGAGGTATGGAGCTCTGGAGGTATGGAGCTCTGGAGGTATGGAGCTATGGAGCCCTGGAGCTCTGGAGGTATGGAGCTATGGTGCTATGGAGCTCTGAAGCCATGGAGCTCTGGTGCTATGGAGCTCTGGAGCTCTGGAGGTATGGAGCTCTGGAGGTATGGAGCTATGGAGCCCTGGAGCTCTGGAGGTATGGAGCTATGGTGCTATGGAGCTCTGAAGCCATGGAGCTCTGGTGCTATGGAGCTCTGGAGCTCTGGAGGTATGGAGCTCTGGAGGTATGGAGCTCTGGAGGTATGGAGCTATGGAGCCCTGGAGCTCTGGAGGTATGGAGCTATGGTGCTATGGAGCTCTGAAGCCATGGAGCTCTGGTGCTATGGAGCTCTGGAGGTATGGAGCTCTGGAGGTATGGAGCTCTGGAGGTATGGAGCTATGGAGCCCTGGAGCTCTGGAGGTATGGAGCTATGGTGCTATGGAGCTCTGAAGCCATGGAGCTCTGGTGCTATGGAGCTCTGGAGGTATGGAGCTCTGGAGGTATGGAGCTCTGGAGGTATGGAGCTATGGAGCCCTGGAGCTCTGGAGGTATGGAGCTATGGTGCTATGGAGCTCTGAAGCCATGGAGCTCTGGTGCTATGGAGCTATGGAGCTCTGGTGCTATGGAGCTATGGAGGTATGGAGCCACCAGCCAGCACCCTCCGTGGCTGGATCAATGGAAGTGTTTTAGGTACCAGGCAGCCAAAGGGCCGAGGCCTCACGCTCGACCACGCCGGCGCAGAGTTCCAGCCGCTCGGATAAGCTCTGTCACTCACCCGCCGCGCAGCCACCGGTAACGGGGAAATGTCGCCGCCTTGTGGACACGCCGTTGTAAATGAATGGGCTTTCGCACTTAGTGCAATTTTCGCCAACTCTCTGACTGGAGCTATGGAAGTATGGAGCTATGGAGCCACCAGCCACCCAGGCTGGAGCTATGGAGCTCTGGAGGTATGGAGCTCTGGTGCTATGGAAGTATGGAGCTATGGAGCTATGGAAGTATGGAGCTATGGAGCTATGGAGCTCTGGAAGTATGGAGCTATGGAGCTCTGGAGGTATGGAGCTATGGAGCCCTGGAGCCCTGGAGCTATGGAGCCCTGGAGCTATGGAGCTATGGAGCTATGGAGCCCTGGAGCTATGGAGCTATGGAGCCCTGGAGCTATGGAGCTATGGAGCTCTGGTGCTATGGAGCTATGGAGCTCTGGTGCTATGGAGCTATGGAGCTCTGGTGCTATGGAGCTATGGAGCTCTGGTGCTATGGAGCTATGGAGCTCTGGAAGTATGGAGCTATGGAGCTCTGGAGGTATGGAGCTATGGAGCTCTGGAGGTATGGAGCTATGGAGCCCTGGAGCTATGGAGCCCTGGAGCTATGGAAGTATGGAGCTCTGGTGCTATGGAGCTATGGAGCTCTGGTGCTATAGAGCTATGGAGCTCTGGAGCTATGGAGCTCTGGAGGTATGGAGCTATGGAGCTCTGGAGGTATGGAGCTATGGAGCTATGGAAGTATGGAGCTCTGGTGCTATGGAGCTATGGAGCTCTGGTGCTATGGAGCTATGGAGCTCTGGTGCTATGGAGCTATGGAGCTATGGAGCTCTGGAAGTATGGAGCTCTGGTGCTATGGAGCTATGGAGCTCTGGTGCTATGGAGCTATGGAGCTCTGGTGCTATGGAGCTATGGAGCTCTGGTGCTATGGAGCTATGGTGCTATGGAGCTCTGGTGCTATGGAGCTATGGAGCTCTGGTGCTATGGAGCTATGGAGCTCTGGAGGTATGGAGCTCTGGAGGTATGGAGCTCTGGAGGTATGGAGCTTTGGAGCCCTGGAGCTCTGGAGGTATGGAGCTATGGTGCTATGGAGCTCTGAAGCCATGGAGCTCTGGTGCTATGGAGCTATGGAGCTCTGGTGCTATGGAGCTATGGAGGTATGGAGCCACCAGCCAGCACCCTCCGTGGCTGGATCAATGGAAGTGTTTTAGGTACCAGGCAGCCAAAGGGCCGAGGCCTCACGCTCGACCACGCCGGCGCAGAGTTCCAGCCGCTCGGATAAGCTCTGTCACTCACCCGCCGCGCAGCCACCGGTAACGGGGAAATGTCGCCGCCTTGTGGACACGCCGTTGTAAATGAATGGGCTTTCGCACTTAGTGCAATTTTCGCCAACTCTCTGACTTAGAGCTATGGAAGTATGGAGCTATGGAGCCACCAGCCACCCAGGCTGGAGCTCTGGAGCTCTGGAGGTATGGAGCTCTGGTGCTATGGAAGTATGGAGCTCTGGTGCTATGGAAGTATGGAGCTATGGAGGTATGGAAGTATGGAGCTATGGAAGTATGGAGCTATGGAGCTCTGGAAGTATGGAGCTATGGAGCTCTGGAGGTATGGAGCCCTGGAGCTATGGAGCCCTGGAGCTATGGAAGTATGGAGCTCTGGTGCTATGGAGCTATGGAGCTCTGGTGCTATGGAGCTATGGAGCTATGGAGCTCTGGAGCTATGGAGCTCTGGAGGTATGGAGCTATGGAGCTATGGAGCTCTGGAGGTATGGAGCTATGGAGCTATGGAAGTATGGAGCTCTGGTGCTATGGAGCTATGGAGCTCTGGTGCTATGGAGCTATGGAGCTCTGGTGCTATGGAGCTATGGAGCTATGGAGCTCTGGAAGTATGGAGCTCTGGTGCTATGGAGCTATGGAGCTCTGGTGCTATGGAGCTATGGAGCTCTGGTGCTATGGAGCTCTGGTGCTATGGAGCTCTGGTGCTATGGAGCTATGGAGCTCTGGTGCTATGGAGCTATGGAGCTCTGGAGGTATGGAGCTCTGGAGGTATGGAGCTCTGGAGGTATGGAGCTATGGAGCCCTGGAGCTCTGGAGGTATGGAGCTATGGTGCTATGGAGCTCTGAAGCCATGGAGCTCTGGTGCTATGGAGCTCTGGAGCTCTGGAGGTATGGAGCTCTGGAGGTATGGAGCTATGGAGCCCTGGAGCTCTGGAGGTATGGAGCTATGGAGCTCTGAAGCCATGGAGCTCTGGTGCTATGGAGCGCTGGAGCTCTGGAGGTATGGAGCTCTGGAGGTATGGAGCTCTGGAGGTATGGAGCTATGGAGCCCTGGAGCTCTGGAGGTATGGAGCTATGGTGCTATGGAGCTCTGAAGCCATGGAGCTCTGGTGCTATGGAGCTCTGGAGGTATGGAGCTCTGGAGGTATGGAGCTCTGGAGGTATGGAGCTATGGAGCCCTGGAGCTCTGGAGGTATGGAGCTATGGTGCTATGGAGCTCTGAAGCCATGGAGCTCTGGTGCTATGGAGCTCTGGAGGTATGGAGCTCTGGAGGTATGGAGCTCTGGAGGTATGGAGCTATGGAGCCCTGGAGCTCTGGAGGTATGGAGCTATGGTGCTATGGAGCTCTGAAGCCATGGAGCTCTGGTGCTATGGAGCTTTGGAGCTCTGGTGCTATGGAGCTATGGAGGTATGGAGCCACCAGCCAGCACCCTCCGTGGCTGGATCAATGGAAGTGTTTTAGGTACCAGGCAGCCAAAGGGCCGAGGCCTCACGCTCGACCACGCCGGCGCAGAGTTCCAGCCGCTCGGATAAGCTCTGTCACTCACCCGCCGCGCAGCCACCGGTAACGGGGAAATGTCGCCGCCTGGCGGACACGCCGTTGTAAATGAATGGGCTTTCGCACTTAGTGCAATTTTCGCCAACTCTCTGACTTAGAGCTATGGAAGTATGGAGCTATGGAGCCACCAGCCACCCAGGCTGGAGCTATGGAGCTCTGGAGGTATGGAGCTCAGGTGCTATGGAAGTATGGAGCTATGGAGCTATGGAAGTATGGAGCTATGGAGCTATGGAGCTCTGGAAGTATGGAGCTATGGAGCTCTGGAGGTATGGAGCTATGGAGCCCTGGAGCCCTGGAGCTATGGAGCTCTGGTGCTATGGAGGTATGGAGCTCTGGAGGTATGGAGCTATGGAGCTATGGAGCCCTGGAGCTATGGAGCTATGGAGCCCTGGAGCTATGGAGCTATGGAGCCCTGGAGCTATGGAGCTATGGAGCTCTGGTGCTATGGAGCTATGGAGCTCTGGTGCTATGGAGCTATGGAGCTCTGGTGCTATGGAGCTATGGAGCTCTGGTGCTATGGAGCTATGGAGCTCTGGAAGTATGGAGCTATGGAGCTCTGGAGGTATGGAGCTATGGAGCCCTGGAGCTATGGAGCCCTGGAGCTATGGAAGTATGGAGCTCTGGTGCTATGGAGCTATGGAGCTCTGGTGCTATGGAGCTATGGAGCTCTGGAGCTATGGAGCTCTGGAGGTATGGAGCTATGGAGCTATGGAGCTCTGGAGGTATGGAGCTATGGAGCTATGGAAGTATGGAGCTCTGGTGCTATGGAGCTATGGAGCTCTGGTGCTATGGAGCTATGGAGCTCTGGTGCTATGGAGCTATGGAGCTCTGGAAGTATGGAGCTCTGGTGCTATGGAGCTATGGAGCTCTGGTGCTATGGAGCTATGGAGCTCTGGTGCTATGGAGCTATGGAGCTCTGGTGCTATGGAGCTCTGGTGCTATGGAGCTCTGGTGCTATGGAGCTATGGAGCTCTGGTGCTATGGAGCTATGGAGCTCTGGAGGTATGGAGCTCTGGAGGTATGGAGCTCTGGAGGTATGGAGCTTTGGAGCCCTGGAGCTCTGGAGGTATGGAGCTATGGTGCTATGGAGCTCTGAAGCCATGGAGCTCTGGTGCTATGGAGCTCTGGAGCTCTGGAGGTATGGAGCTCTGGAGGTATGGAGCTATGGAGCCCTGGAGCTCTGGAGGTATGGAGCTATGGTGCTATGGAGCTCTGAAGCCATGGAGCTCTGGTGCTATGGAGCTCTGGAGCTCTGGAGGTATGGAGCTCTGGAGGTATGGAGCTATGGAGCCCTGGAGCTCTGGAGGTATGGAGCTATGGTGCTATGGAGCTCTGAAGCCATGGAGCTCTGGTGCTATGGAGCTCTGGAGCTCTGGAGGTATGGAGCTCTGGAGGTATGGAGCTCTGGAGGTATGGAGCTATGGAGCCCTGGAGCTCTGGAGGTATGGAGCTATGGTGCTATGGAGCTCTGAAGCCATGGAGCTCTGGTGCTATGGAGCTCTGGAGGTATGGAGCTCTGGAGGTATGGAGCTCTGGAGGTATGGAGCTATGGAGCCCTGGAGCTCTGGAGGTATGGAGCTATGGTGCTATGGAGCTCTGAAGCCATGGAGCTCTGGTGCTATGGAGCTCTGGAGGTATGGAGCTCTGGAGGTATGGAGCTCTGGAGGTATGGAGCTATGGAGCCCTGGAGCTCTGGAGGTATGGAGCTATGGTGCTATGGAGCTCTGAAGCCATGGAGCTCTGGTGCTATGGAGCTCTGGAGGTATGGAGCTCTGGAGGTATGGAGCTCTGGAGGTATGGAGCTATGGAGCCCTGGAGCTCTGGAGGTATGGAGCTATGGTGCTATGGAGCTCTGAAGCCATGGAGCTCTGGTGCTATGGAGCTATGGAGCTCTGGTGCTATGGAGCTATGGAGGTATGGAGCCACCAGCCAGCACCCTCCGTGGCTGGATCAATGGAAGTGTTTTAGGTACCAGGCAGCCAAAGGGCCGAGGCCTCACGCTCGACCACGCCGGCGCAGAGTTCCAGCCGCTCGGATAAGCTCTGTCACTCACCCGCCGCGCAGCCACCGGTAACGGGGAAATGTCGCCGCCTGGCGGACACGCCGTTGTAAATGAATGGGCTTTCGCACTTAGTGCAATTTTCGCCAACTCTCTGACTTAGAGCTATGGAAGTATGGAGCTATGGAGCCACCAGCCACCCAGGCTGGAGCTATGGAGCTCTGGAGGTATGGAGCTCAGGTGCTATGGAAGTATGGAGCTATGGAGCTATGGAAGTATGGAGCTATGGAGCTATGGAGCTCTGGAAGTATGGAGCTATGGAGCTCTGGAGGTATGGAGCTATGGAGCCCTGGAGCCCTGGAGCTATGGAGCTCTGGTGCTATGGAGGTATGGAGCTCTGGAGGTATGGAGCTCTGGAGGTATGGAGCTATGGAGCTATGGAGCCCTGGAGCTATGGAGCTATGGAGCCCTGGAGCTATGGAGCTATGGAGCCCTGGAGCTATGGAGCTATGGAGCTCTGGTGCTATGGAGCTATGGAGCTCTGGTGCTATGGAGCTATGGAGCTCTGGTGCTATGGAGCTATGGAGCTCTGGTGCTATGGAGCTATGGAGCTCTGGAAGTATGGAGCTATGGAGCTCTGGAGGTATGGAGCTATGGAGCCCTGGAGCTATGGAGCCCTGGAGCTATGGAAGTATGGAGCTCTGGTGCTATGGAGCTATGGAGCTCTGGTGCTATGGAGCTATGGAGCTCTGGAGCTATGGAGCTCTGGAGGTATGGAGCTATGGAGCTATGGAGCTCTGGAGGTATGGAGCTATGGAGCTATGGAAGTATGGAGCTCTGGTGCTATGGAGCTATGGAGCTCTGGTGCTATGGAGCTATGGAGCTCTGGTGCTATGGAGCTATGGAGCTATGGAGCTCTGGAAGTATGGAGCTCTGGTGCTATGGAGCTATGGAGCTCTGGTGCTATGGAGCTATGGAGCTCTGGTGCTATGGAGCTATGGAGCTCTGGTGCTATGGAGCTCTGGTGCTATGGAGCTCTGGTGCTATGGAGCTATGGAGCTCTGGTGCTATGGAGCTATGGAGCTCTGGAGGTATGGAGCTCTGGAGGTATGGAGCTCTGGAGGTATGGAGCTTTGGAGCCCTGGAGCTCTGGAGGTATGGAGCTATGGTGCTATGGAGCTCTGAAGCCATGGAGCTCTGGTGCTATGGAGCTCTGGAGCTCTGGAGGTATGGAGCTCTGGAGGTATGGAGCTATGGAGCCCTGGAGCTCTGGAGGTATGGAGCTATGGTGCTATGGAGCTCTGAAGCCATGGAGCTCTGGTGCTATGGAGCTCTGGAGCTCTGGAGGTATGGAGCTCTGGAGGTATGGAGCTATGGAGCCCTGGAGCTCTGGAGGTATGGAGCTATGGTGCTATGGAGCTCTGAAGCCATGGAGCTCTGGTGCTATGGAGCTCTGGAGCTCTGGAGGTATGGAGCTCTGGAGGTATGGAGCTCTGGAGGTATGGAGCTATGGAGCCCTGGAGCTCTGGAGGTATGGAGCTATGGTGCTATGGAGCTCTGAAGCCATGGAGCTCTGGTGCTATGGAGCTCTGGAGGTATGGAGCTCTGGAGGTATGGAGCTCTGGAGGTATGGAGCTATGGAGCCCTGGAGCTCTGGAGGTATGGAGCTATGGTGCTATGGAGCTCTGAAGCCATGGAGCTCTGGTGCTATGGAGCTCTGGAGGTATGGAGCTCTGGAGGTATGGAGCTCTGGAGGTATGGAGCTATGGAGCCCTGGAGCTCTGGAGGTATGGAGCTATGGTGCTATGGAGCTCTGAAGCCATGGAGCTCTGGTGCTATGGAGCTCTGGAGGTATGGAGCTCTGGAGGTATGGAGCTCTGGAGGTATGGAGCTATGGAGCCCTGGAGCTCTGGAGGTATGGAGCTATGGTGCTATGGAGCTCTGAAGCCATGGAGCTCTGGTGCTATGGAGCTATGGAGCTCTGGAGGTATGGAGCTATGGAGGTATGGAGCCACCAGCCAGCACCCTCCGTGGCTGGATCAATGGAAGTGTTTTAGGTACCAGGCAGGCAAAGGGCCGAGGCCTCACGCCCGACCACGCCGGCGCAGAGTTCCAGCCGCTCGGATAAGCTCTGTCACTCACCCGCCGCGCAGCCACCGGTAACGGGGAAATGTCGCCGCCTTGTGGACACGCCGTTGTAAATGAATGGGCTTTCGCACTTAGTGCAATTTTCGCCAACTCTCTGACTTAGAGCTATGGAAGTATGGAGCTATGGAGCCACCAGCCACCCAGGCTGGAGCTCTGGAGCTCTGGAGGTATGGAGCTCTGGTGCTATGGAAGTATGGAGCTCTGGTGCTATGGAAGTATGGAGCTATGGAGGTATGGAAGTATGGAGCTATGGAAGTATGGAGCTATGGAGCTCTGGAAGTATGGAGCTATGGAGCTCTGGAGGTATGGAGCCCTGGAGCTATGGAGCCCTGGAGCTATGGAAGTATGGAGCTCTGGTGCTATGGAGCTATGGAGCTCTGGTGCTATGGAGCTATGGAGCTATGGAGCTCTGGAGCTATGGAGCTCTGGAGGTATGGAGCTATGGAGCTATGGAGCTCTGGAGGTATGGAGCTATGGAGCTATGGAAGTATGGAGCTCTGGTGCTATGGAGCTATGGAGCTCTGGTGCTATGGAGCTATGGAGCTCTGGTGCTATGGAGCTATGGAGCTATGGAGCTCTGGAAGTATGGAGCTCTGGTGCTATGGAGCTATGGAGCTCTGGTGCTATGGAGCTATGGAGCTCTGGTGCTATGGAGCTCTGGTGCTATGGAGCTCTGGTGCTATGGAGCTATGGAGCTCTGGTGCTATGGAGCTCTGGAGGTATGGAGCTCTGGAGGTATGGAGCTCTGGAGGTATGGAGCTATGGAGCCCTGGAGCTCTGGAGGTATGGAGCTATTGTGCTATGGAGCTCTGAAGCCATGGAGCTCTGGTGCTATGGAGCTATGGAGCTCTGGTGCTATGGAGCTATGGAGCTATGGAGCTCTGGAAGTATGGAGCTCTGGTGCTATGGAGCTATGGAGCTCTGGTGCTATGGAGCTATGGAGCTCTGGTGCTATGGAGCTATGGAGCTCTGGTGCTATGGAGCTCTGGTGCTATGGAGCTCTGGTGCTATGGAGCTATGGAGCTCTGGTGCTATGGAGCTATGGAGCTCTGGAGGTATGGAGCTCTGGAGGTATGGAGCTCTGGAGGTATGGAGCTATGGAGCCCTGGAGCTCTTGAGGTATGGAGCTATGGTGCTATGGAGCTCTGAAGCCATGGAGCTCTGGTGCTATGGAGCTCTGGAGCTCTGGAGGTATGGAGCTCTGGAGGTATGGAGCTATGGAGCCCTGGAGCTCTGGAGGTATGGAGCTATGGTGCTATGGAGCTCTGAAGCCATGGAGCTCTGGTGCTATGGAGCTCTGGAGCTCTGGAGGTATGGAGCTCTGGAGGTATGGAGCTCTGGAGGTATGGAGCTATGGAGCCCTGGAGCTCTGGAGGTATGGAGCTATGGTGCTATGGAGCTCTGAAGCCATGGAGCTCTGGTGCTATGGAGCTCTGGAGGTATGGAGCTCTGGAGGTATGGAGCTCTGGAGGTATGGAGCTATGGAGCCCTGGAGCTCTGGAGGTATGGAGCTATGGTGCTATGGAGCTCTGAAGCCATGGAGCTCTGGTGCTATGGAGCTCTGGAGGTATGGAGCTCTGGAGGTATGGAGCTCTGGAGGTATGGAGCTATGGAGCCCTGGAGCTCTGGAGGTATGGAGCTATGGTGCTATGGAGCTCTGAAGCCATGGAGCTCTGGTGCTATGGAGCTCTGGAGCTCTGGAGGTATGGAGCTCTGGAGGTATGGAGCTCTGGAGGTATGGAGCTATGGAGCCCTGGAGCTCTGGAGGTATGGAGCTATGGTGCTATGGAGCTCTGAAGCCATGGAGCTCTGGTGCTATGGAGCTCTGGAGGTATGGAGCTCTGGAGGTATGGAGCTCTGGAGGTATGGAGCTATGGAGCCCTGGAGCTCTGGAGGTATGGAGCTATGGTGCTATGGAGCTCTGAAGCCATGGAGCTCTGGTGCTATGGAGCTCTGGAGGTATGGAGCTCTGGAGGTATGGAGCTCTGGAGGTATGGAGCTATGGAGCCCTGGAGCTCTGGAGGTATGGAGCTATGGTGCTATGGAGCTCTGAAGCTATGGAGCTCTGGTGCTATGGAGCTATGGAGCTCTGGTGCTATGGAGCTATGGAGGTATGGAGCCACCAGCCAGCACCCTCCGTGGCTGGATCAATGGAAGTGTTTTAGGTACCAGGCAGCCAAAGGGCCGAGGCCTCACGCTCGACCACGCCGGCGCAGAGTTCCAGCCGCTCGGATAAGCTCTGTCACTCACCCGCCGCGCAGCCACCGGTAACGGGGAAATGTCGCCGCCTGGCGGACACGCCGTTGTAAATGAATGGGCTTTCGCACTTAGTGCAATTTTCGCCAACTCTCTGACTTAGAGCTATGGAAGTATGGAGCTATGGAGCCACCAGCCACCCAGGCTGGAGCTCTGGAGCTCTGGAGGTATGGAGCTCTGGTGCTATGGAAGTATGGAGCTCTGGTGCTATGGAAGTATGGAGCTATGGAGGTATGGAAGTATGGAGCTATGGAAGTATGGAGCTATGGAGCTCTGGAAGTATGGAGCTATGGAGCTCTGGAGGTATGGAGCCCTGGAGCTATGGAGCCCTGGAGCTATGGAAGTATGGAGCTCTGGTGCTATGGAGCTATGGAGCTCTGGTGCTATGGAGCTATGGAGCTATGGAGCTCTGGAGCTATGGAGCTCTGGAGGTATGGAGCTATGGAGCTATGGAGCTCTGGAGGTGTGGAGCTATGGAGCTATGGAAGTATGGAGCTCTGGTGCTATGGAGCTATGGAGCTCTGGTGCTATGGAGCTATGGAGCTCTGGTGCTATGGAGCTATGGAGCTATGGAGCTCTGGAAGTATGGAGCTCTGGTGCTATGGAGCTATGGAGCTCTGGTGCTATGGAGCTATGGAGCTCTGGTGCTATGGAGCTCTGGTGCTATGGAGCTCTGGTGCTATGGAGCTATGGAGCTCTGGTGCTATGGAGCTCTGGAGGTATGGAGCTCTGGAGGTATGGAGCTCTGGAGGTATGGAGCTATGGAGCCCTGGAGCTCTGGAGGTATGGAGCTATGGTGCTATGGAGCTCTGAAGCCATGGAGCTCTGGTGCTATGGAGCTATGGAGCTCTGGTGCTATGGAGCTATGGAGCTATGGAGCTCTGGAAGTATGGAGCTCTGGTGCTATGGAGCTATGGAGCTCTGGTGCTATGGAGCTATGGAGCTCTGGTGCTATGGAGCTATGGAGCTATGAAGCTCTGGTGCTATGGAGCTCTGGTGCTATGGAGCTCTGGTGCTATGGAGCTATGGAGCTCTGGTGCTATGGAGCTATGGAGCTCTGGAGGTATGGAGCTCTGGAGGTATGGAGCTCTGGAGGTATGGAGCTATGGAGCCCTGGAGCTCTGGAGGTATGGAGCTATGGTGCTATGGAGCTCTGAAGCCATGGAGCTCTGGTGCTATGGAGCTCTGGAGCTCTGGAGGTATGGAGCTCTGGAGGTATGGAGCTATGGAGCCCTGGAGCTCTGGAGGTATGGAGCTATGGTGCTATGGAGCTCTGAAGCCATGGAGCTCTGGTGCTATGGAGCTCTGGAGCTCTGGAGGTATGGAGCTCTGGAGGTATGGAGCTCTGGAGGTATGGAGCTATGGAGCCCTGGAGCTCTGGAGGTATGGAGCTATGGTGCTATGGAGCTCTGAAGCCATGGAGCTCTGGTGCTATGGAGCTCTGGAGGTATGGAGCTCTGGAGGTATGGAGCTCTGGAGGTATGGAGCTATGGAGCCCTGGAGCTCTGGAGGTATGGAGCTATGGTGCTATGGAGCTCTGAAGCCATGGAGCTCTGGTGCTATGGAGTTCTGGAGGTATGGAGCTCTGGAGGTATGGAGCTCTGGAGGTATGGAGCTATGGAGCCCTGGAGCTCTGGAGGTATGGAGCTATGGTGCTATGGAGCTCTGAAGCCATGGAGCTCTGGTGCTATGGAGCTCTGGAGGTATGGAGCTCTGGAGGTATGGAGCTCTGGAGGTATGGAGCTATGGAGCCCTGGAGCTCTGGAGGTATGGAGCTATGGTGCTATGGAGCTCTGAAGCCATGGAGCTCTGGTGCTATGGAGCTCTGGAGGTATGGAGCTCTGGAGGTATGGAGCTCTGGAGGTATGGAGCTATGGAGCCCTGGAGCTCTGGAGGTATGGAGCTATGGTGCTATGGAGCTCTGAAGCCATGGAGCTCTGGTGCTATGGAGCTCTGGAGGTATGGAGCTCTGGAGGTATGGAGCTCTGGAGGTATGGAGCTATGGAGCCCTGGAGCTCTGGAGGTATGGAGCTATGGTGCTATGGAGCTCTGAAGCCATGGAGCTCTGGTGCTATGGAGCTATGGAGCTCTGGTGCTATGGAGCTATGGAGGTATGGAGCCACCAGCCAGCACCCTCCGTGGCTGGATCAATGGAAGTGTTTTAGGTACCAGGCAGCCAAAGGGCCGAGGCCTCACGCTCGACCACGCCGGCGCAGAGTTCCAGCCGCTCGGATAAGCTCTGTCACTCACCCGCCGCGCAGCCACCGGTAACGGGGAAATGTCGCCGCCTTGTGGACACGCCGTTGTAAATGAATGGGCTTTCGCACTTAGTGCAATTTTCGCCAACTCTCTGACTTAGAGCTATGGAAGTATGGAGCTATGGAGCCACCAGCCACCCAGGCTGGAGCTCTGGAGCTCTGGAGGTATGGAGCTCTGGTGCTATGGAAGTATGGAGCTCTGGTGCTATGGAAGTATGGAGCTATGGAGGTATGGAAGTATGGAGCTATGGAAGTATGGAGCTATGGAGCTCTGGAAGTATGGAGCTATGGAGCTCTGGAGGTATGGAGCCCTGGAGCTATGGAGCCCTGGAGCTATGGAAGTATGGAGCTCTGGTGCTATGGAGCTATGGAGCTCTGGTGCTATGGAGCTATGGAGCTATGGAGCTCTGGAGCTATGGAGCTCTGGAGGTATGGAGCTATGGAGCTATGGAGCTCTGGAGGTATGGAGCTATGGAGCTATGGAAGTATGGAGCTCTGGTGCTATGGAGCTATGGAGCTCTGGTGCTATGGAGCTATGGAGCTCTGGTGCTATGGAGCTATGGAGCTATGGAGCTCTGGAAGTATGGAGCTCTGGTGCTATGGAGCTATGGAGCTCTGGTGCTATGGAGCTATGGAGCTCTGGTGCTATGGAGCTCTGGTGCTATGGAGCTCTGGTGCTATGGAGCTATGGAGCTCTGGTGCTATGGAGCTATGGAGCTCTGGAGGTATGGAGCTCTGGAGGTATGGAGCTCTGGAGGTATGGAGCTATGGAGCCCTGGAGCTCTGGAGGTATGGAGCTATGGTGCTATGGAGCTCTGAAGCCATGGAGCTCTGGTGCTATGGAGCTCTGGAGCTCTGGAGGTATGGAGCTCTGGAGGTATGGAGCTATGGAGCCCTGGAGCTCTGGAGGTATGGAGCTATGGAGCTCTGAAGCCATGGAGCTCTGGTGCTATGGAGCTCTGGAGCTCTGGAGTTATGGAGCTCTGGAGGTATGGAGCTATGGAGGTATGGAGCTATGGAGCCCTGGAGCTCTGGAGGTATGGAGCTATGGTGCTATGGAGCTCTGAAGCCATGGAGCTCTGGTGCTATGGAGCTCTGGAGGTATGGAGCTCTGGAGGTATGGAGCTATGGAGCCCTGGAGCTCTGGAGGTATGGAGCTATGGTGCTATGGAGCTCTGAAGCTATGGAGCTCTGGTGCTATGGAGCTATGGAGCTATGGAGCTCTGGAAGTATGGAGCTCTGGTGCTATGGAGCTATGGAGCTCTGGTGCTATGGAGCTATGGAGCTCTGGTGCTATGGAGCTATGGAGCTCTGGTGCTATGGAGCTCTGGTGCTATGGAGCTCTGGTGCTATGGAGCTATGGAGCTCTGGTGCTATGGAGCTATGGAGCTCTGGAGGTATGGAGCTCTGGAGGTATGGAGCTCTGGAGGTATGGAGCTTTGGAGCCCTGGAGCTCTGGAGGTATGGAGCTATGGTGCTATGGAGCTCTGAAGCCATGGAGCTCTGGTGCTATGGAGCTCTGGAGCTCTGGAGGTATGGAGCTCTGGAGGTATGGAGCTATGGAGCCCTGGAGCTCTGGAGGTATGGAGCTATGGTGCTATGGAGCTCTGAAGCCATGGAGCTCTGGTGCTATGGAGCTCTGGAGCTCTGGAGGTATGGAGCTCTGGAGGTATGGAGCTATGGAGCCCTGGAGCTCTGGAGGTATGGAGCTATGGTGCTATGGAGCTCTGAAGCCATGGAGCTCTGGTGCTATGGAGCTCTGGAGCTCTGGAGGTATGGAGCTCTGGAGGTATGGAGCTCTGGAGGTATGGAGCTATGGAGCCCTGGAGCTCTGGAGGTATGGAGCTATGGTGCTATGGAGCTCTGAAGCCATGGAGCTCTGGTGCTATGGAGCTCTGGAGCTCTGGAGGTATGGAGCTCTGGAGGTATGGAGCTCTGGAGGTATGGAGCTATGGAGCCCTGGAGCTCTGGAGGTATGGAGCTATGGTGCTATGGAGCTCTGAAGCCATGGAGCTCTGGTGCTATGGAGCTCTGGAGGTATGGAGCTCTGGAGGTATGGAGCTCTGGAGGTATGGAGCTATGGAGCCCTGGAGCTCTGGAGGTATGGAGCTATGGTGCTATGGAGCTCTGAAGCCATGGAGCTCTGGTGCTATGGAGCTATGGAGCTCTGGTGCTATGGAGCTATGGAGGTATGGAGCCACCAGCCAGCACCCTCCGTGGCTGGATCAATGGAAGTGTTTTAGGTACCAGGCAGCCAAAGGGCCGAGGCCTCACGCTCGACCACGCCGGCGCAGAGTTCCAGCCGCTCGGATAAGCTCTGTCACTCACCCGCCGCGCAGCCACCGGTAACGGGGAAATGTCGCCGCCTTGTGGACACGCCGTTGTAAATGAATGGGCTTCGCACTTAGTGCAATTTTCGCCAACTCTCTGACTTAGAGCTATGGAAGTATGGAGCTATGGAGCCACCAGCCACCCAGGCTGGAGCTCTGGAGCTCTGGAGGTATGGAGCTCTGGTGCTATGGAAGTATGGAGCTCTGGTGCTATGGAAGTATGGAGCTATGGAGGTATGGAAGTATGGAGCTATGGAAGTATGGAGCTATGGAGCTCTGGAAGTATGGAGCTATGGAGCTCTGGAGGTATGGAGCCCTGGAGCTATGGAGCCCTGGAGCTATGGAAGTATGGAGCTCTGGTGCTATGGAGCTATGGAGCTCTGGTGCTATGGAGCTATGGAGCTATGGAGCTCTGGAGCTATGGAGCTCTGGAGGTATGGAGCTATGGAGCTATGGAGCTCTGGAGGTATGGAGCTATGGAGCTATGGAAGTATGGAGCTCTGGTGCTATGGAGCTATGGAGCTCTGGTGCTATGGAGCTATGGAGCTCTGGTGCTATGGAGCTATGGAGCTATGGAGCTCTGGAAGTATGGAGCTCTGGTGCTATGGAGCTATGGAGCTCTGGTGCTATGGAGCTATGGAGCTCTGGTGCTATGGAGCTCTGGTGCTATGGAGCTCTGGTGCTATGGAGCTATGGAGCTCTGGTGCTATGGAGCTCTGGAGGTATGGAGCTCTGGAGGTATGGAGCTCTGGAGGTATGGAGCTATGGAGCCCTGGAGCTCTGGAGGTATGGAGCTATGGTGCTATGGAGCTCTGAAGCCATGGAGCTCTGGTGCTATGGAGCTATGGAGCTCTGGTGCTATGGAGCTATGGAGCTATGGAGCTCTGGAAGTATGGAGCTCTGGTGCTATGGAGCTATGGAGCTCTGGTGCTATGGAGCTATGGAGCTCTGGTGCTATGGAGCTATGGAGCCATGGAGCTCTGGTGCTATGGAGCTCTGGAGCTCTGGAGGTATGGAGCTCTGGAGGTATGGAGCTATGGAGCCCTGGAGCTCTGGAGGTATGGAGCTATGGTGCTATGGAGCTCTGAAGCCATGGAGCTCTGGTGCTATGGAGCTCTGGAGGTATGGAGCTCTGGAGGTATGGAGCTCTGGAGGTATGGAGCTATGGAGCCCTGGAGCTCTGGAGGTATGGAGCTATGGTGCTATGGAGCTCTGAAGCCATGGAGCTCTGGTGCTATGGAGCTATGGAGCTCTGGTGCTATGGAGCTATGGAGGTATGGAGCCACCAGCCAGCACCCTCCGTGGCTGGATCAATGGAAGTGTTTTAGGTACCAGGCAGCCAAAGGGCCGAGGCCTCACGCTCGACCACGCCGGCGCAGAGTTCCAGCCGCTCGGATAAGCTCTGTCACTCACCCGCCGCGCAGCCACCGGTAACGGGGAAATGTCGCCGCCTTGTGGACACGCCGTTGTAAATGAATGGGCTTTCGCACTTAGTGCAATTTTCGCCAACTCTCTGACTTAGAGCTATGGAAGTATGGAGCTATGGAGCCACCAGCCACCCAGGCTGGAGCTCTGGAGCTCTGGAGGTATGGAGCTCTGGTGCTATGGAAGTATGGAGCTCTGGTGCTATGGAAGTATGGAGCTATGGAGGTATGGAAGTATGGAGCTATGGAAGTATGGAGCTATGGAGCTCTGGAAGTATGGAGCTATGGAGCTCTGGAGGTATGGAGCCCTGGAGCTATGGAGCCCTGGAGCTATGGAAGTATGGAGCTCTGGTGCTATGGAGCTATGGAGCTCTGGTGCTATGGAGCTATGGAGCTATGGAGCTCTGGAGCTATGGAGCTCTGGAGGTATGGAGCTATGGAGCTATGGAGCTCTGGAGGTATGGAGCTATGGAGCTATGGAAGTATGGAGCTCTGGTGCTATGGAGCTATGGAGCTCTGGTGCTATGGAGCTATGGAGCTCTGGTGCTATGGAGCTATGGAGCTATGGAGCTCTGGAAGTATGGAGCTCTGGTGCTATGGAGCTATGGAGTTCTGGTGCTATGGAGCTATGGAGCTCTGGTGCTATGGAGCTCTGGTGCTATGGAGCTCTGGTGCTATGGAGCTATGGAGCTCTGGTGCTATGGAGCTCTGGAGGTATGGAGCTCTGGAGGTATGGAGCTCTGGAGGTATGGAGCTATGGAGCCCTGGAGCTCTGGAGGTATGGAGCTATGGTGCTATGGAGCTCTGAAGCCATGGAGCTCTGGTGCTATGGAGCTATGGAGCTCTGGTGCTATGGAGCTATGGAGCTATGGAGCTCTGGAAGTATGGAGCTCTGGTGCTATGGAGCTATGGAGCTCTGGTGCTATGGAGCTATGGAGCTCTGGTGCTATGGAGCTATGGAGCTCTGGTGCTATGGAGCTCTGGTGCTATGGAGCTCTGGTGCTATGGAGCTATGGAGCTCTGGTGCTATGGAGCTATGGAGCTCTGGAGGTATGGAGCTCTGGAGGTATGGAGCTCTGGAGGTATGGAGCTATGGAGCCCTGGAGCTCTGGAGGTATGGAGCTATGGTGCTATGGAGCTCTGAAGCCATGGAGCTCTGGTGCTATGGAGCTCTGGAGCTCTGGAGGTATGGAGCTCTGGAGGTATGGAGCTATGGAGCCCTGGAGCTCTGGAGGTATGGAGCTATGGTGCTATGGAGCTCTGAAGCCATGGAGCTCTGGTGCTATGGAGCTCTGGAGCTCTGGAGGTATGGAGCTCTGGAGGTATGGAGCTCTGGAGGTATGAAGCTATGGAGCCCTGGAGCTCTGGAGGTATGGAGCTATGGTGCTATGGAGCTCTGAAGCCATGGAGCTCTGGTGCTATGGAGCTCTGGAGGTATTGAGCTCTGGAGGTATGGAGCTCTGGAGGTATGGAGCTATGGAGCCCTGGAGCTCTGGAGGTATGGAGCTATGGTGCTATGGAGCTCTGAAGCCATGGAGCTCTGGTGCTATGGAGCTCTGGAGGTATGGAGCTCTGGAGGTATGGAGCTATGGAGCCCTGGAGCTCTGGAGGTATGGAGCTATGGTGCTATGGAGCTCTGAAGCCATGGAGCTCTGGTGCTATGGAGCTATGGAGCTCTGGTGCTATGGAGCTATGGAGGTATGGAGCCACCAGCCAGCACCCTCCGTGGCTGGATCAATGGAAGTGTTTTAGGTACCAGGCAGCCAAAGGGCCGAGGCCTCACGCTCGACCACGCCGGCGCAGAGTTCCAGCCGCTCGGATAAGCTCTGTCACTCACCCGCCGCGCAGCCACCGGTAACGGGGAAATGTCGCCGCCTTGTGGACACGCCGTTGTAAATGAATGGGCTTTCGCACTTAGTGCAATTTTCGCCAACTCTCTGACTGGAGCTATGGAAGTATGGAGCTATGGAGCCACCAGCCACCCAGGCTGGAGCTATGGAGCTCTGGAGGTATGGAGCTCTGGTGCTATGGAAGTATGGAGCTATGGAGCTATGGAAGTATGGAGCTATGGAGCTATGGAGCTCTGGAAGTATGGAGCTATGGAGCTCTGGAGGTATGGAGCTATGGAGCCCTGGAGCCCTGGAGCTATGGAGCCCTGGAGCTATGGAGCTATGGAGCCCTGGAGCTATGGAGCTATGGAGCCCTGGAGCTATGGAGCTATGGAGCTCTGGTGCTATGGAGCTATGGAGCTCTGGTGCTATGGAGCTATGGAGCTCTGGTGCTATGGAGCTATGGAGCTCTGGTGCTATGGAGCTATGGAGCTCTGGAAGTATGGAGCTATGGAGCTCTGGAGGTATGGAGCTCTGGAGGTATGGAGCTCTGGAGGTATGGAGCTATGGAGCCCTGGAGCTCTGGAGGTATGGAGCTATGGTGCTATGGAGCTCTGAAGCCATGGAGCTCTGGTGCTATGGAGCTCTGGAGGTATGGAGCTCTGGAGGTATGGAGCTCTGGAGGTATGGAGCTATGGAGCCCTGGAGCTCTGGAGGTATGGAGCTATGGTGCTATGGAGCTCTGAAGCCATGGAGCTCTGGTGCTATGGAGCTATGGAGCTCTGGTGCTATGGAGCTATGGAGGTATGGAGCCACCAGCCAGCACCCTCCGTGGCTGGATCAATGGAAGTGTTTTAGGTACCAGGCAGCCAAAGGGCCGAGGCCTCACGCTCGACCACGCCGGCGCAGAGTTCCAGCCGCTCGGATAAGCTCTGTCACTCACCCGCCGCGCAGCCACCGGTAACGGGGAAATGTCGCCGCCTTGTGGACACGCCGTTGTAAATGAATGGGCTTTCGCACTTAGTGCAATTTTCGCCAACTCTCTGACTGGAGCTATGGAAGTATGGAGCTATGGAGCCACCAGCCACCCAGGCTGGAGCTATGGAGCTCTGGAGGTATGGAGCTCTGGTGCTATGGAAGTATGGAGCTCTGGTGCTATGGAAGTATGGAGCTATGGAGCTATGGAGCTCTGGAAGTATGGAGCTATGGAGCTCTGGAGGTATGGAGCTATGGAGCCCTGGAGCCCTGGAGCTATGGAGCCCTGGAGCTATGGAGCTATGGAGCCCTGGAGCTATGGAGCTATGGAGCTATGGAGCCCTGGAGCTATGGAGCTATGGAGCTCTGGTGCTATGGAGCTATGGAGCTCTGGTGCTATGGAGCTATGGAGCTCTGGTGGTATGGAGCTATGGTGCTATGGAGCTCTGAAGCCATGGAGCTCTGGTGCTATGGAGCTATGGAGCTCTGGTGCTATGGAGTTATGGAGGTATGGAGCCACCAGCCAGCACCCTCCGTGGCTGGATCAATGGAAGTGTTTTAGGTACCAGGCAGCCAAAGGGCCGAGGCCTCACGCTCGACCACGCCGGCGCAGAGTTCCAGCCGCTCGGATAAGCTCTGTCACTCACCCGCCGCGCAGCCACCGGTAACGGGGAAATGTCGCCGCCTGGCGGACACGCCGTTGTAAATGAATGGGCTTTCGCACTTAGTGCAATTTTCGCCAACTCTCTGACTTAGAGCTATGGAAGTATGGAGCTATGGAGCCACCAGCCACCCAGGCTGGAGCTATGGAGCTCTGGAGGTATGGAGCTCAGGTGCTATGGAAGTATGGAGCTATGGAGCTATGGAAGTATGGAGCTATGGAGCTATGGAGCTCTGGAAGTATGGAGCTATGGAGCTCTGGAGGTATGGAGCTATGGAGCCCTGGAGCCCTGGAGCTATGGAGCTCTGGTGCTATGGAGGTATGGAGCTCTGGAGGTATGGAGCTCTGGAGGTATGGAGCTATGGAGCTATGGAGCCCTGGAGCTATGGAGCTATGGAGCCCTGGAGCTGTGGAGCTATGGAGCCCTGGAGCTATGGAGCTATGGAGCTCTGGTGCTATGGAGCTATGGAGCTCTGGTGCTATGGAGCTATGGAGCTCTGGTGCTATGGAGCTATGGAGCTCTGGTGCTATGGAGCTATGGAGCTCTGGAAGTATGGAGCTATGGAGCTCTGGAGGTATGGAGCTATGGAGCCCTGGAGCTATGGAGCCCTGGAGCTATGGAAGTATGGAGCTCTGGTGCTATGGAGCTATGGAGCTCTGGTGCTATGGAGCTATGGAGCTCTGGAGCTCTGGAGCTCTGGAGGTATGGAGGTATGGAGCTATGGAGCTATGGAGCTCTGGAGGTATGGAGCTATGGAGCTATGGAAGTATGGAGCTCTGGTGCTATGGAGCTATGGAGCTCTGGTGCTATGGAGCTATGGAGCTCTGGTGCTATGGAGCTATGGAGCTCTGGAAGTATGGAGCTCTGGTGCTATGGAGCTATGGAGCTCTGGTGCTATGGAGCTATGGAGCTCTGGTGCTATGGAACTATGGAGCTCTGGTGCTATGGAGCCCTGGAGCTCTGGAGGTATGGAGCTATGGTGCTATGGAGCTCTGAAGCCATGGAGCTCTGGTGCTATGGAGCTATGGAGCTCTGGTGCTATGGAGCTATGGAGCTATGGAGCTCTGGAAGTATGGAGCTCTGGTGCTATGGAGCTATGGAGCTCTGGTGCTATGGAGCTATGGAGCTCTGGTGCTATGGAGCTATGGAGCTCTGGTGCTATGGAGCTCTGGTGCTATGGAGCTCTGGTGCTATGGAGCTATGGAGCTCTGGTGCTATGGAGCTATGGAGCTCTGGAGGTATGGAGCTCTGGAGGTATGGAGCTCTGGAGGTATGGAGCTATGGAGCCCTGGAGCTCTGGAGGTATGGAGCTATGGTGCTATGGAGCTCTGAAGCCATGGAGCTCTGGTGCTATGGAGCTCTGGAGCTCTGGAGGTATGGAGCTCTGGAGGTATGGAGCTATGGAGCCCTGGAGCTCTGGAGGTATGGAGCTATGGTGCTATGGAGCTCTGAAGCCATGGAGCTCTGGTGCTATGGAGCTCTGGAGCTCTGGAGGTATGGAGCTCTGGAGGTATGGAGCTCTGGAGGTATGGAGCTATGGAGCCCTGGAGCTCTGGAGGTATGGAGCTATGGTGCTATGGAGCTCTGAAGCCATGGAGCTCTGGTGCTATGGAGCTCTGGAGGTATTGAGCTCTGGAGGTATGGAGCTCTGGAGGTATGGAGCTATGGAGCCCTGGAGCTCTGGAGGTATGGAGCTATGGTGCTATGGAGCTCTGAAGCCATGGAGCTCTGGTGCTATGGAGCTCTGGAGGTATGGAGCTCTGGAGGTATGGAGCTCTGGAGGTATGGAGCTATGGAGCCCTGGAGCTCTGGAGGTATGGAGCTATGGTGCTATGGAGCTCTGAAGCCATGGAGCTCTGGTGCTATGGAGCTATGGAGCTCTGGTGCTATGGAGCTATGGAGGTATGGAGCCACCAGCCAGCACCCTCCGTGGCTGGATCAATGGAAGTGTTTTAGGTACCAGGCAGCCAAAGGGCCGAGGCCTCACGCTCGACCACGCCGGCGCAGAGTTCCAGCCGCTCGGATAAGCTCTGTCACTCACCCGCCGCGCAGCCACCGGTAACGGGGAAATGTCGCCGCCTTGTGGACACGCCGTTGTAAATGAATGGGCTTTCGCACTTAGTGCAATTTTCGCCAACTCTCTGACTGGAGCTATGGAAGTATGGAGCTATGGAGCCACCAGCCACCCAGGCTGGAGCTATGGAGCTCTGGAGGTATGGAGCTCTGGTGCTATGGAAGTATGGAGCTATGGAGCTATGGAAGTATGGAGCTATGGAGCTATGGAGCTCTGGAAGTATGGAGCTATGGAGCTCTGGAGGTATGGAGCTATGGAGCCCTGGAGCCCTGGAGCTATGGAGCCCTGGAGCTATGGAGCTATGGAGCCCTGGAGCTATGGAGCTATGGAGCCCTGGAGCTATGGAGCTATGGAGCTCTGGTGCTATGGAGCTATGGAGCTCTGGTGCTATGGAGCTATGGAGCTCTGGTGCTATGGAGCTATGGAGCTCTGGTGCTATGGAGCTATGGAGCTCTGGAAGTATGGAGCTATGGAGCTCTGGAGGTATGGAGCTCTGGAGGTATGGAGCTCTGGAGGTATGGAGCTATGGAGCCCTGGAGCTCTGGAGGTATGGAGCTATGGTGCTATGGAGCTCTGAAGCCATGGAGCTCTGGTGCTATGGAGCTCTGGAGGTATGGAGCTCTGGAGGTATGGAGCTCTGGAGGTATGGAGCTATGGAGCCCTGGAGCTCTGGAGGTATGGAGCTATGGTGCTATGGAGCTCTGAAGCCATGGAGCTCTGGTGCTATGGAGCTATGGAGCTCTGGTGCTATGGAGCTATGGAGGTATGGAGCCACCAGCCAGCACCCTCCGTGGCTGGATCAATGGAAGTGTTTTAGGTACCAGGCAGCCAAAGGGCCGAGGCCTCACGCTCGACCACGCCGGCGCAGAGTTCCAGCCGCTCGGATAAGCTCTGTCACTCACCCGCCGCGCAGCCACCGGTAACGGGGAAATGTCGCCGCCTTGTGGACACGCCGTTGTAAATGAATGGGCTTTCGCACTTAGTGCAATTTTCGCCAACTCTCTGACTGGAGCTATGGAAGTATGGAGCTATGGAGCCACCAGCCACCCAGGCTGGAGCTATGGAGCTCTGGAGGTATGGAGCTCTGGTGCTATGGAAGTATGGAGCTATGGAGCTATGGAAGTATGGAGCTATGGAGCTATGGAGCTCTGGAAGTATGGAGCTATGGAGCTCTGGAGGTATGGAGCTATGGAGCCCTGGAGCCCTGGAGCTATGGAGCCCTGGAGCTATGGAGCTATGGAGCCCTGGAGCTATGGAGCTATGGAGCCCTGGAGCTATGGAGCTATGGAGCTCTGGTGCTATGGAGCTATGGAGCTCTGGTGCTATGGAGCTATGGAGCTCTGGTGCTATGGAGCTATGGAGCTCTGGTGCTATGGAGCTATGGAGCTCTGGAAGTATGGAGCTATGGAGCTCTGGAGGTATGGAGCTATGGAGCTCTGGAAGTATGGAGCTATGGAGCCCTGGAGCTATGGAGCCCTGGAGCTATGGAAGTATGGAGCTCTGGTGCTATGGAGCTATGGAGCTCTGGTGCTATGGAGCTATGGAGCTCTGGAGCTATGGAGCTCTGGAGGTATGGAGCTATGGAGCTCTGGAGGTATGGAGCTATGGAGCTATGGAAGTATGGAGCTCTGGTGCTATGGAGCTATGGAGCTCTGGTGCTATGGAGCTATGGAGCTCTGGTGCTATGGAGCTATGGAGCTATGGAGCTCTGGAAGTATGGAGCTCTGGTGCTATGGAGCTATGGAGCTCTGGTGCTATGGAGCTATGGAGCTCTGGTGCTATGGAGCTATGGTGCTATGGAGCTCTGGTGCTATGGAGCTATGGAGCTCTGGTGCTATGGAGCTATGGAGCTCTGGAGGTATGGAGCTCTGGAGGTATGGAGCTCTGGAGGTATGGAGCTTTGGAGCCCTGGAGCTCTGGAGGTATGGAGCTATGGTGCTATGGAGCTCTGAAGCCATGGAGCTCTGGTGCTATGGAGCTATGGAGCTCTGGTGCTATGGAGCTATGGAGGTATGGAGCTATGGAGCCCTGGAGCTCTGGAGGTATGGAGCTATGGTGCTATGGAGCTCTGAAGCCATGGAGCTCTGGTGCTATGGAGCTCTGGAGCTCTGGAGGTATGGAGCTCTGGAGGTATGGAGCTATGGAGCCCTGGAGCTCTGGAGGTATGGAGCTATGGTGCTATGGAGCTCTGAAGCCATGGAGCTCTGGTGCTATGGAGCTCTGGAGCTCTGGAGGTATGGAGCTCTGGAGGTATGGAGCTCTGGAGGTATGGAGCTATGGAGCCCTGGAGCTCTGGAGGTATGGAGCTATGGTGCTATGGAGCTCTGAAGCCATGGAGCTCTGGTGCTATGGAGCTCTGGAGGTATGGAGCTCTGGAGGTATGGAGCTCTGGAGGTATGGAGCTATGGAGCCCTGGAGCTCTGGAGGTATGGAGCTATGGTGCTATGGAGCTCTGAAGCCATGGAGCTCTGGTGCTATGGAGCTATGGAGCTCTGGTGCTATGGAGCTATGGAGGTATGGAGCCACCAGCCAGCACCCTCCGTGGCTGGATCAATGGAAGTGTTTTAGGTACCAGGCAGCCAAAGGGCCGAGGCCTCACGCTCGACCACGCCGGCGCAGAGTTCCAGCCGCTCGGATAAGCTCTGTCACTCACCCGCCGCGCAGCCACCGGTAACGGGGAAATGTCGCCGCCTTGTGGACACGCCGTTGTAAATGAATGGGCTTTCGCACTTAGTGCAATTTTCGCCAACTCTCTGACTTAGAGCTATGGAAGTATGGAGCTATGGAGCCACCAGCCACCCAGGCTGGAGCTCTGGAGCTCTGGAGGTATGGAGCTCTGGTGCTATGGAAGTATGGAGCTCTGGTGCTATGGAAGTATGGAGCTATGGAGGTATGGAAGTATGGAGCTATGGAAGTATGGAGCTATGGAGCTCTGGAAGTATGGAGCTATGGAGCTCTGGAGGTATGGAGCCCTGGAGCTATGGAGCCCTGGAGCTATGGAAGTATGGAGCTCTGGTGCTATGGAGCTATGGAGCTCTGGTGCTATGGAGCTATGGAGCTATGGAGCTCTGGAGCTATGGAGCTCTGGAGGTATGGAGCTATGGAGCTATGGAGCTCTGGAGGTATGGAGCTATGGAGCTATGGAAGTATGGAGCTCTGGTGCTATGGAGCTATGGAGCTCTGGTGCTATGGAGCTATGGAGCTCTGGTGCTATGGAGCTATGGAGCTATGGAGCTCTGGAAGTATGGAGCTCTGGTGCTATGGAGCTATGGAGTTCTGGTGCTATGGAGCTATGGAGCTCTGGTGCTATGGAGCTCTGGTGCTATGGAGCTCTGGTGCTATGGAGCTATGGAGCTCTGGTGCTATGGAGCTCTGGAGGTATGGAGCTCTGGAGGTATGGAGCTCTGGAGGTATGGAGCTATGGAGCCCTGGAGCTCTGGAGGTATGGAGCTATGGTGCTATGGAGCTCTGAAGCCATGGAGCTCTGGTGCTATGGAGCTATGGAGCTCTGGTGCTATGGTGCTATGGAGCTATGGAGCTCTGGAAGTATGGAGCTCTGGTGCTATGGAGCTATGGAGCTCTGGTGCTATGGAGCTATGGAGCTCTGGTGCTATGGAGCTATGGAGCTCTGGTGCTATGGAGCTCTGGTGCTATGGAGCTCTGGTGCTATGGAGCTATGGAGCTCTGGTGCTATGGAGCTATGGAGCTCTGGAGGTATGGAGCTCTGGAGGTATGGAGCTCTGGAGGTATGGAGCTTTGGAGCCCTGGAGCTCTGGAGGTATGGAGCTATGGTGCTATGGAGCTCTGAAGCCATGGAGCTCTGGTGCTATGGAGCTCTGGAGCTCTGGAGGTATGGAGCTCTGGAGGTATGGAGCTATGGAGCCCTGGAGCTCTGGAGGTATGGAGCTATGGTGCTATGGAGCTCTGAAGCCATGGAGCTCTGGTGCTATGGAGCTCTGGAGCTCTGGAGGTATGGAGCTCTGGAGGTATGGAGCTCTGGAGGTATGGAGCTATGGAGGTATGGAGCTTTGGAGCCCTGGAGCTCTGGAGGTATGGAGCTATGGTGCTATGGAGCTCTGAAGCCATGTAGCTCTGGTGCTATGGAGCTCTGGAGCTCTGGAGGTATGGAGCTCTGGAGGTATGGAGCTATGGAGCCCTGGAGCTCTGGAGGTATGGAGCTATGGTGCTATGGAGCTCTGAAGCCATGGAGCTCTGGTGCTATGGAGCTCTGGAGCTCTGGAGGTATGGAGCTCTGGAGGTATGGAGCTATGGAGCCCTGGAGCTCTGGAGGTATGGAGCTATGGTGCTATGGAGCTCTGAAGCCATGGAGCTCTGGTGCTATGGAGCTCTGGAGGTATGGAGCTCTGGAGGTATGGAGCTCTGGAGGTATGGAGCTATGGAGCCCTGGAGCTCTGGAGGTATGGAGCTATGGTGCTATGGAGCTCTGAAGCCATGGAGCTCTGGTGCTATGGAGCTCTGGAGGTATGGAGCTCTGGAGGTATGGAGCTCTGGAGGTATGGAGCTATGGAGCCCTGGAGCTCTGGAGGTATGGAGCTATGGTGCTATGGAGCTCTGAAGCCATGGAGCTCTGGTGCTATGGAGCTATGGAGCTCTGGTGCTATGGAGCTATGGAGGTATGGAGCCACCAGCCAGCACCCTCCGTGGCTGGATCAATGGAAGTGTTTTAGGTACCAGGCAGCCAAAGGGCCGAGGCCTCACGCTCGACCACGCCGGCGCAGAGTTCCAGCCGCTCGGATAAGCTCTGTCACTCACCCGCTATGGAGGTATGGAGCTATGGAGCCCTGGAGCCCTGGAGCTATGGAGCCCTGGAGCTATGGAGCTATGGAGCCCTGGAGCTATGGAGCTATGGAGCCCTGGAGCTATGGAGCTATGGAGCTCTGGTGCTATGGAGCTATGGAGCTCTGGTGCTATGGAGCTATGGAGCTCTGGTGCTATGGAGCTATGGAGCTCTGGTGCTATGGAGCTATGGAGCTCTGGAAGTATGGAGCTATGGAGCTCTGGAGGTATGGAGCTATGGAGCTCTGGAGGTATGGAGCTATGGAGCCCTGGAGCTATGGAGCCCTGGAGCTATGGAAGTATGGAGCTCTGGTGCTATGGAGCTATGGAGCTCTGGTGCTATGGAGCTATGGAGCTCTGGAGCTATGGAGCTATGGAGCTCTGGAGGTATGGAGCTATGGAGCTCTGGAGGTATGGAGCTATGGAGCTATGGAAGTATGGAGCTCTGGTGCTATGGAGCTATGGAGCTCTGGTGCTATGGAGCTATGGAGCTCTGGTGCTATGGAGCTATGGAGCTATGGAGCTCTGGAAGTATGGAGCTCTGGTGCTATGGAGCTATGGAGCTCTGGTGCTATGGAGCTATGGAGCTCTGAAGCCATGGAGCTCTGGTGCTATGGAGCTCTGGAGGTATGGAGCTCTGGAGGTATGGAGCTATGGAGCCCTGGAGCTCTGGAGGTATGGAGCTATGGTGCTATGGAGCTCTGAAGCCATGGAGCTCTGGTGCTATGGAGCTCTGGAGGTATGGAGCTCTGGAGGTATGGAGCTCTGGAGGTATGGAGCTATGGAGCCCTGGAGCTCTGGAGGTATGGAGCTATGGTGCTATGGAGCTCTGAAGCCATGGAGCTCTGGTGCTATGGAGCTATGGAGCTCTGGTGCTATGGAGCTATGGAGGTATGGAGCCACCAGCCAGCACCCTCCGTGGCTGGATCAATGGAAGTGTTTTAGGTACCAGGCAGCCAAAGGGCCGAGGCCTCACGCTCGACCACGCCGGCGCAGAGTTCCAGCCGCTCGGATAAGCTCTGTCACTCACCCGCCGCGCAGCCACCGGTAACGGGGAAATGTCGCCGCCTTGTGGACACGCCGTTGTAAATGAATGGGCTTTCGCACTTAGTGCAATTTTCGCCAACTCTCTGACTGGAGCTATGGAAGTATGGAGCTATGGAGCCACCAGCCACCCAGGCTGGAGCTATGGAGCTCTGGAGGTATGGAGCTCTGGTGCTATGGAAGTATGGAGCTATGGAGCTATGGAAGTATGGAGCTATGGAGCTATGGAGCTCTGGAAGTATGGAGCTATGGAGCTCTGGAGGTATGGAGCTATGGAGCCCTGGAGCCCTGGAGCTATGGAGCCCTGGAGCTATGGAGCTATGGAGCCCTGGAGCTATGGAGCTATGGAGCCCTGGAGCTATGGAGCTATGGAGCTCTGGTGCTATGGAGCTATGGAGCTCTGGTGCTATGGAGCTATGGAGCTCTGGTGCTATGGAGCTATGGAGCTCTGGTGCTATGGAGCTATGGAGCTCTGGAAGTATGGAGCTATGGAGCTCTGGAGGTATGGAGCTATGGAGCTCTGGAGGTATGGAGCTATGGAGCCCTGGAGCTATGGAGCCCTGGAGCTATGGAAGTATGGAGCTCTGGTGCTATGGAGCTATGGAGCTCTGGTGCTATGGAGCTATGGAGCTCTGGAGCTATGGAGCTCTGGAGGTATGGAGCTATGGAGCTCTGGAGGTATGGAGCTATGGAGCTATGGAAGTATGGAGCTCTGGTGCTATGGAGCTATGGAGCTCTGGTGCTATGGAGCTATGGAGCTCTGGTGCTATGGAGCTATGGAGCTATGGAGCTCTGGAAGTATGGAGCTCTGGTGCTATGGAGCTATGGAGCTCTGGTGCTATGGAGCTATGGAGCTCTGGTGCTATGGAGCTATGGAGCTCTGGTGCTATGGAGCTATGGTGCTATGGAGCTCTGGTGCTATGGAGCTATGGAGCTCTGGTGCTATGGAGCTATGGAGCTCTGGAGGTATGGAGCTCTGGAGGTATGGAGCTCTGGAGGTATGGAGCTTTGGAGCCCTGGAGCTCTGGAGGTATGGAGCTATGGTGCTATGGAGCTCTGAAGCCATGGAGCTCTGGTGCTATGGAGCTATGGAGCTCTGGTGCTATGGAGCTATGGAGGTATGGAGCCACCAGCCAGCACCCTCCGTGGCTGGATCAATGGAAGTGTTTTAGGTACCAGGCAGCCAAAGGGCCGAGGCCTCACGCTCGACCACGCCGGCGCAGAGTTCCAGCCGCTCGGATAAGCTCTGTCACTCACCCGCCGCGCAGCCACCGGTAACGGGGAAATGTCGCCGCCTTGTGGACACGCCGTTGTAAATGAATGGGCTTTCGCACTTAGTGCAATTTTCGCCAACTCTCTGACTTAGAGCTATGGAAGTATGGAGCTATGGAGCCACCAGCCACCCAGGCTGGAGCTCTGGAGCTCTGGAGGTATGGAGCTCTGGTGCTATGGAAGTATGGAGCTCTGGTGCTATGGAAGTATGGAGCTATGGAGGTATGGAAGTATGGAGCTATGGAAGTATGGAGCTATGGAGCTCTGGAAGTATGGAGCTATGGAGCTCTGGAGGTATGGAGCCCTGGAGCTATGGAGCCCTGGAGCTATGGAAGTATGGAGCTCTGGTGCTATGGAGCTATGGAGCTCTGGTGCTATGGAGCTATGGAGCTATGGAGCTCTGGAGCTATGGAGCTCTGGAGGTATGGAGCTATGGAGCTATGGAGCTCTGGAGGTATGGAGCTATGGAGCTATGGAAGTATGGAGCTCTGGTGCTATGGAGCTATGGAGCTCTGGTGCTATGGAGCTATGGAGCTCTGGTGCTATGGAGCTATGGAGCTATGGAGCTATGGAGCTCTGGTGCTATGGAGCTATGGAGCTCTGGTGCTATGGAGCTATGGAGCTATGGAGCTCTGGAAGTATGGAGCTCTGGTGCTATGGAGCTATGGAGCTCTGGTGCTATGGAGCTATGGAGCTCTGGTGCTATGGAGCTATGGAGCTCTGGTGCTATGGAGCTCTGGTGCTATGGAGCTCTGGTGCTATGGAGCTATGGAGCTCTGGTGCTATGGAGCTATGGAGCTCTGGAGGTATGGAGCTCTGGAGGTATGGAGCTCTGGAGGTATGGAGCTTTGGAGCCCTGGAGCTCTGGAGGTATGGAGCTATGGTGCTATGGAGCTCTGAAGCCATGGAGCTCTGGTGCTATGGAGCTCTGGAGCTCTGGAGGTATGGAGCTCTGGAGGTATGGAGCTATGGAGCCCTGGAGCTCTGGAGGTATGGAGCTATGGTGCTATGGAGCTCTGAAGCCATGGAGCTCTGGTGCTATGGAGCTCTGGAGCTCTGGAGGTATGGAGCTCTGGAGGTATGGAGCTATGGAGCCCTGGAGCTCTGGAGGTATGGAGCTATGGTGCTATGGAGCTCTGAAGCCATGGAGCTCTGGTGCTATGGAGCTCTGGAGGTATGGAGCTCTGGAGGTATGGAGCTCTGGAGGTATGGAGCTATGGAGCCCTGGAGCTCTGGAGGTATGGAGCTATGGTGCTATGGAGCTCTGAAGCCATGGAGCTCTGGTGCTATGGAGCTCTGGAGGTATGGAGCTCTGGAGGTATGGAGCTCTGGAGGTATGGAGCTATGGAGCCCTGGAGCTCTGGAGGTATGGAGCTATGGTGCTATGGAGCTCTGAAGCCATGGAGCTCTGGTGCTATGGAGCTATGGAGCTCTGGTGCTATGGAGCTATGGAGGTATGGAGCCACCAGCCAGCACCCTCCGTGGCTGGATCAATGGAAGTGTTTTAGGTACCAGGCAGCCAAAGGGCCGAGGCCTCACGCTCGACCACGCCGGCGCAGAGTTCCAGCCGCTCGGATAAGCTCTGTCACTCACCCGCCGCGCAGCCACCGGTAACGGGGAAATGTCGCCGCCTTGTGGACACGCCGTTGTAAATGAATGGGCTTTCGCACTTAGTGCAATTTTCGCCAACTCTCTGACTGGAGCTATGGAAGTATGGAGCTATGGAGCCACCAGCCACCCAGGCTGGAGCTATGGAGCTCTGGAGGTATGGAGCTCTGGTGCTATGGAAGTATGGAGCTATGGAGCTATGGAAGTATGGAGCTATGGAGCTATGGAGCTCTGGAAGTATGGAGCTATGGAGCTCTGGAGGTATGGAGCTATGGAGCCCTGGAGCCCTGGAGCTATGGAGCCCTGGAGCTATGGAGCTATGGAGCCCTGGAGCTATGGAGCTATGGAGCCCTGGAGCTATGGAGCTATGGAGCTCTGGTGCTATGGAGCTATGGAGCTCTGGTGCTATGGAGCTATGGAGCTCTGGTGCTATGGAGCTATGGAGCTCTGGTGCTATGGAGCTATGGAGCTCTGGAAGTATGGAGCTATGGAGCTCTGGAGGTATGGAGCTATGGAGCTCTGGAGGTATGGAGCTATGGAGCCCTGGAGCTATGGAGCCCTGGAGCTATGGAAGTATGGAGCTCTGGTGCTATGGAGCTATGGAGCTCTGGTGCTATGGAGCTATGGAGCTCTGGAGCTATGGAGCTCTGGAGGTATGGAGCTATGGAGCTCTGGAGGTATGGAGCTATGGAGCTATGGAAGTATGGAGCTCTGGTGCTATGGAGCTATGGAGCTCTGGTGCTATGGAGCTATGGAGCTCTGGTGCTATGGAGCTATGGAGCTATGGAGCTCTGGAAGTATGGAGCTCTGGTGCTATGGAGCTATGGAGCTCTGGTGCTATGGAGCTATGGAGCTCTGGTGCTATGGAGCTATGGAGCTCTGGTGCTATGGAGCTATGGTGCTATGGAGCTCTGGTGCTATGGAGCTATGGAGCTCTGGTGCTATGGAGCTATGGAGCTCTGGAGGTATGGAGCTCTGGAGGTATGGAGCTCTGGAGGTATGGAGCTTTGGAGCCCTGGAGCTCTGGAGGTATGGAGCTATGGTGCTATGGAGCTCTGAAGCCATGGAGCTCTGGTGCTATGGAGCTATGGAGCTCTGGTGCTATGGAGCTATGGAGGTATGGAGCCACCAGCCAGCACCCTCCGTGGCTGGATCAATGGAAGTGTTTTAGGTACCAGGCAGCCAAAGGGCCGAGGCCTCACGCTCGACCACGCCGGCGCAGAGTTCCAGCCGCTCGGATAAGCTCTGTCACTCACCCGCCGCGCAGCCACCGGTAACGGGGAAATGTCGCCGCCTTGTGGACACGCCGTTGTAAATGAATGGGCTTTCGCACTTAGTGCAATTTTCGCCAACTCTCTGACTTAGAGCTATGGAAGTATGGAGCTATGGAGCCACCAGCCACCCAGGCTGGAGCTCTGGAGCTCTGGAGGTATGGAGCTCTGGTGCTATGGAAGTATGGAGCTCTGGTGCTATGGAAGTATGGAGCTATGGAGGTATGGAAGTATGGAGCTATGGAAGTATGGAGCTATGGAGCTCTGGAAGTATGGAGCTATGGAGCTCTGGAGGTATGGAGCCCTGGAGCTATGGAGCCCTGGAGCTATGGAAGTATGGAGCTCTGGTGCTATGGAGCTATGGAGCTCTGGTGCTATGGAGCTATGGAGCTATGGAGCTCTGGAGCTATGGAGCTCTGGAGGTATGGAGCTATGGAGCTATGGAGCTCTGGAGGTATGGAGCTATGGAGCTATGGAAGTATGGAGCTCTGGTGCTATGGAGCTATGGAGCTCTGGTGCTATGGAGCTATGGAGCTCTGGTGCTATGGAGCTATGGAGCTATGGAGCTCTGGAAGTATGGAGCTCTGGTGCTATGGAGCTATGGAGCTCTGGTGCTATGGAGCTATGGAGCTCTGGTGCTATGGAGCTCTGGTGCTATGGAGCTCTGGTGCTATGGAGCTATGGAGCTCTGGTGCTATGGAGCTATGGAGCTCTGGAGGTATGGAGCTCTGGAGGTATGGAGCTCTGGAGGTATGGAGCTATGGAGCCCTGGAGCTCTGGAGGTATGGAGCTATGGTGCTATGGAGCTCTGAAGCCATGGAGCTCTGGTGCTATGGAGCTCTGGAGCTCTGGAGGTATGGAGCTCTGGAGGTATGGAGCTATGGAGCCCTGGAGCTCTGGAGGTATGGAGCTATGGAGCTCTGAAGCCATGGAGCTCTGGTGCTATGGAGCTCTGGAGCTCTGGAGGTATGGAGCTCTGGAGGTATGGAGCTCTGGAGGTATGGAGCTATGGAGCCCTGGAGCTCTGGAGGTATGGAGCTATGGTGCTATGGAGCTCTGAAGCCATGGAGCTCTGGTGCTATGGAGCTCTGGAGGTATGGAGCTCTGGAGGTATGGAGCTCTGGAGGTATGGAGCTATGGAGCCCTGGAGCTCTGGAGGTATGGAGCTATGGTGCTATGGAGCTCTGAAGCCATGGAGCTCTGGTGCTATGGAGCTCTGGAGGTATGGAGCTCTGGAGCTCTGGAGGTATGGAGCTCTGGAGGTATGGAGCTATGGAGCCCTGGAGCTCTGGAGGTATGGAGCTATGGTGCTATGGAGCTCTGAAGCCATGGAGCTCTGGTGCTATGGAGCTATGGAGCTCTGGTGCTATGGAGCTATGGAGGTATGGAGCCACCAGCCAGCACCCTCCGTGGCTGGATCAATGGAAGTGTTTTAGGTACCAGGCAGCCAAAGGGCCGAGGCCTCACGCTCGACCACGCCGGCGCAGAGTTCCAGCCGCTCGGATAAGCTCTGTCACTCACCCGCCGCGCAGCCACCGGTAACGGGGAAATGTCGCCGCCTGGCGGACACGCCGTTGTAAATGAATGGGCTTTCGCACTTAGTGCAATTTTCGCCAACTCTCTGACTTAGAGCTATGGAAGTATGGAGCTATGGAGCCACCAGCCACCCAGGCTGGAGCTATGGAGCTCTGGAGGTATGGAGCTCAGGTGCTATGGAAGTATGGAGCTATGGAGCTATGGAAGTATGGAGCTATGGAGCTATGGAGCTCTGGAAGTATGGAGCTATGGAGCTCTGGAGGTATGGAGCTATGGAGCCCTGGAGCCCTGGAGCTATGGAGCTCTGGTGCTATGGAGGTATGGAGCTCTGGAGGTATGGAGCTCTGGAGGTATGGAGCTATGGAGCTATGGAGCCCTGGAGCTATGGAGCTATGGAGCCCTGGAGCTATGGAGCTATGGAGCCCTGGAGCTATGGAGCTATGGAGCTCTGGTGCTATGGAGCTATGGAGCTCTGGTGCTATGGAGCTATGGAGCTCTGGTGCTATGGAGCTATGGAGCTCTGGTGCTATGGAGCTATGGAGCTCTGGAAGTATGGAGCTATGGAGCTCTGGAGGTATGGAGCTATGGAGCCCTGGAGCTATGGAGCCCTGGAGCTATGGAAGTATGGAGCTCTGGTGCTATGGAGCTATGGAGCTCTGGTGCTATGGAGCTATGGAGCTCTGGAGCTATGGAGCTCTGGAGGTATGGAGCTATGGAGCTATGGAGCTCTGGAGGTATGGAGCTATGGAGCTATGGAAGTATGGAGCTCTGGTGCTATGGAGCTATGGAGCTCTGGTGCTATGGAGCTATGGAGCTCTGGTGCTATGGAGCTATGGAGCTATGGAGCTCTGGAAGTATGGAGCTCTGGTGCTATGGAGCTATGGAGCTCTGGTGCTATGGAGCTATGGAGCTCTGGTGCTATGGAGCTATGGAGCTCTGGTGCTATGGAGCTCTGGTGCTATGGAGCTCTGGTGCTATGGAGCTATGGAGCTCTGGTGCTATGGAGCTATGGAGCTCTGGAGGTACGGAGCTCTGGAGGTATGGAGCTCTGGAGGTATGGAGCTTTGGAGCCCTGGAGCTCTGGAGGTATGGAGCTATGGTGCTATGGAGCTCTGAAGCCATGGAGCTCTGGTGCTATGGAGCTCTGGAGCTCTGGAGGTATGGAGCTCTGGAGGTATGGAGCTATGGAGCCCTGGAGCTCTCTCTGACTTAGAGCTATGGAAGTATGGAGCTATGGAGCCACCAGCCACCCAGGCTGGAGCTCTGGAGCTCTGGAGGTATGGAGCTCTGGTGCTATGGAAGTATGGAGCTCTGGTGCTATGGAAGTATGGAGCTATGGAGGTATGGAAGTATGGAGCTATGGAAGTATGGAGCTATGGAGCTCTGGAAGTATGGAGCTATGGAGCTCTGGAGGTATGGAGCCCTGGAGCTATGGAGCCCCGGAGCTATGGAAGTATGGAGCTCTGGTGCTATGGAGCTATGGAGCTCTGGTGCTATGGAGCTATGGAGCTATGGAGCTCACGAGCTATGGAGCTCTGGAGGTATGGAGCTATGGAGCTATGGAGCTCTGGAGGTATGGAGCTATGGAGCTATGGAAGTATGGAGCTCTGGTGCTATGGAGCTATGGAGCTCTGGTGCTATGGAGCTATGGAGCTCTGGTGCTATGGAGCTATGGAGCTATGGAGCTCTGGAAGTATGGAGCTCTGGAGGTATGGAGCTCTGGAGGTATGGAGCTCTGGAGGTATGGAGCTATGGAGCCCTGGAGCTCTGGAGGTATGGAGCTATGGTGCTATGGAGCTCTGAAGCCATGGAGCTCTGGTGCTATGGAGCTATGGAGCTCTGGTGCTATGGAGCTATGGAGCTATGGAGCTCTGGAAGTATGGAGCTCTGGTGCTATGGAGCTATGGAGCTCTGGTGCTATGGAGCTATGGAGCTCTGGTGCTATGGAGCTATGGAGCTCTGGTGCTATGGAGCTCTGGTGCTATGGAGCTCTGGTGCTATGGAGCTATGGAGCTCTGGTGCTATGGAGCTATGGAGCTCTGGAGGTATGGAGCTCTGGAGGTATGGAGCTCTGGAGGTATGGAGCTATGGAGCCCTGGAGCTCTGGAGGTATGGAGCTATGGTGCTATGGAGCTCTGAAGCCATGGAGCTCTGGTGCTATGGAGCTCTGGAGCTCTGGAGGTATGGAGCTCTGGAGGTATGGAGCTATGGAGCCCTGGAGCTCTGGAGGTATGGAGCTATGGTGCTATGGAGCTCTGAAGCCATGGAGCTCTGGTGCTATGGAGCTCTGGAGCTCTGGAGGTATGGAGCTCTGGAGGTATGGAGCTCTGGAGGTATGGAGCTATGGAGCCCTGGAGCTCTGGAGGTATGGAGCTATGGTGCTATGGAGCTCTGAAGCCATGGAGCTCTGGTGCTATGGAGCTCTGGAGGTATGGAGCTCTGGAGGTATGGAGCTCTGGAGGTATGGAGCTATGGAGCCCTGGAGCTCTGGAGGTATGGAGCTATGGTGCTATGGAGCTCTGAAGCCATGGAGCTCTGGTGCTATGGAGCTCTGGAGGTATGGAGCTCTGGAGGTATGGAGCTCTGGAGGTATGGAGCTATGGAGCCCTGGAGCTCTGGAGGTATGGAGCTATGGTGCTATGGAGCTCTGAAGCCATGGAGCTCTGGTGCTATGGAGCTATGGAGCTCTGGTGCTATGGAGCTATGGAGGTATGGAGCCACCAGCCAGCACCCTCCGTGGCTGGATCAATGGAAGTGTTTTAGGTACCAGGCAGCCAAAGGGCCGAGGCCTCACGCTCGACCACGCCGGCGCAGAGTTCCAGCCGCTCGGATAAGCTCTGTCACTCACCCGCCGCGCAGCCACCGGTAACGGGGAAATGTCGCCGCCTTGTGGACACGCCGTTGTAAATGAATGGGCTTTCGCACTTAGTGCAATTTTCGCCAACTCTCTGACTGGAGCTATGGAAGTATGGAGCTATGGAGCCACCAGCCACCCAGGCTGGAGCTATGGAGCTCTGGAGGTATGGAGCTCTGGTGCTATGGAAGTATGGAGCTATGGAGCTATGGAAGTATGGAGCTATGGAGCTATGGAGCTCTGGAAGTATGGAGCTATGGAGCTCTGGAGGTATGGAGCTATGGAGCCCTGGAGCCCTGGAGCTATGGAGCCCTGGAGCTATGGAGCTATGGAGCCCTGGAGCTATGGAGCTATGGAGCCCTGGAGCTATGGAGCTATGGAGCTCTGGTGCTATGGAGCTATGGAGCTCTGGTGCTATGGAGCTATGGAGCTCTGGTGCTATGGAGCTCTGGTGCTATGGAGCTATGGAGCTCTGGAAGTATGGAGCTATGGAGCTCTGGAGGTATGGAGCTATGGAGCTCTGGAAGTATGGAGCTATGGAGCCCTGGAGCTATGGAGCCCTGGAGCTATGGAAGTATGGAGCTCTGGTGCTATGGAGCTATGGAGCTCTGGTGCTATGGAGCTATGGAGCTCTGGAGCTATGGAGCTCTGGAGGTATGGAGCTATGGAGCTCTGGAGGTATGGAGCTATGGAGCTATGGAAGTATGGAGCTCTGGTGCTATGGAGCTATGGAGCTCTGGTGCTATGGAGCTATGGAGCTCTGGTGCTATGGAGCTATGGAGCTATGGAGCTCTGGAAGTATGGAGCTCTGGTGCTATGGAGCTATGGAGCTCTGGTGCTATGGAGCTATGGAGCTCTGGTGCTATGGAGCTATGGAGCTCTGGTGCTATGGAGCTATGGTGCTATGGAGCTCTGGTGCTATGGAGCTATGGAGCTCTGGTGCTATGGAGCTATGGAGCTCTGGAGGTATGGAGCTCTGGAGGTATGGAGCTCTGGAGGTATGGAGCTTTGGAGCCCTGGAGCTCTGGAGGTATGGAGCTATGGTGCTATGGAGCTCTGAAGCCATGGAGCTCTGGTGCTATGGAGCTATGGAGCTCTGGTGCTATGGAGCTATGGAGGTATGGAGCTATGGAGCCCTGGAGCTCTGGAGGTATGGAGCTATGGTGCTATGGAGCTCTGAAGCCATGGAGCTCTGGTGCTATGGAGCTCTGGAGCTCTGGAGGTATGGAGCTCTGGAGGTATGGAGCTATGGAGCCCTGGAGCTCTGGAGGTATGGAGCTATGGTGCTATGGAGCTCTGAAGCCATGGAGCTCTGGTGCTATGGAGCTCTGGAGCTCTGGAGGTATGGAGCTCTGGAGGTATGGAGCTCTGGAGGTATGGAGCTATGGAGCCCTGGAGCTCTGGAGGTATGGAGCTATGGTGCTATGGAGCTCTGAAGCCATGGAGCTCTGGTGCTATGGAGCTCTGGAGGTATGGAGCTCTGGAGGTATGGAGCTCTGGAGGTATGGAGCTATGGAGCCCTGGAGCTCTGGAGGTATGGAGCTATGGTGCTATGGAGCTCTGAAGCCATGGAGCTCTGGTGCTATGGAGCTATGGAGCTCTGGTGCTATGGAGCTATGGAGGTATGGAGCCACCAGCCAGCACCCTCCGTGGCTGGATCAATGGAAGTGTTTTAGGTACCAGGCAGCCAAAGGGCCGAGGCCTCACGCTCGACCACGCCGGCGCAGAGTTCCAGCCGCTCGGATAAGCTCTGTCACTCACCCGCCGCGCAGCCACCGGTAACGGGGAAATGTCGCCGCCTTGTGGACACGCCGTTGTAAATGAATGGGCTTTCGCACTTAGTGCAATTTTCGCCAACTCTCTGACTTAGAGCTATGGAAGTATGGAGCTATGGAGCCACCAGCCACCCAGGCTGGAGCTCTGGAGCTCTGGAGGTATGGAGCTCTGGTGCTATGGAAGTATGGAGCTCTGGTGCTATGGAAGTATGGAGCTATGGAGGTATGGAAGTATGGAGCTCTGGTGCTATGGAGCTATGGAGCTCTGGTGCTATGGAGCTATGGAGCTCTGGAGCTCTGGAGCTCTGGAGGTATGGAGCTATGGAGCTCTGGAGGTATGGAGCTATGGAGCTATGGAAGTATGGAGCTCTGGTGCTATGGAGCTATGGAGCTCTGGTGCTATGGAGCTATGGAGCTCTGGTGCTATGGAGCTATGGAGCTATGGAGCTCTGGAAGTATGGAGCTCTGGTGCTATGGAGCTATGGAGCTCTGGTGCTATGGAGCTATGGAGCTCTGGTGCTATGGAGCTATGGAGCTCTGGTGCTATGGAGCTATGGTGCTATGGAGCTCTGGTGCTATGGAGCTATGGAGCTCTGGTGCTATGGAGCTATGGAGCTCTGGAGGTATGGAGCTCTGGAGGTATGGAGCTCTGGAGGTATGGAGCTTTGGAGCCCTGGAGCTCTGGAGGTATGGAGCTATGGTGCTATGGAGCTCTGAAGCCATGGAGCTCTGGTGCTATGGAGCTATGGAGCTCTGGTGCTATGGAGCTATGGAGGTATGGAGCCACCAGCCAGCACCCTCCGTGGCTGGATCAATGGAAGTGTTTTAGGTACCAGGCAGCCAAAGGGCCGAGGCCTCACGCTCGACCACGCCGGCGCAGAGTTCCAGCCGCTCGGATAAGCTCTGTCACTCACCCGCCGCGCAGCCACCGGTAACGGGGAAATGTCGCCGCCTTGTGGACACGCCGTTGTAAATGAATGGGCTTTCGCACTTAGTGCAATTTTCGCCAACTCTCTGACTTAGAGCTATGGAAGTATGGAGCTATGGAGCCACCAGCCACCCAGGCTGGAGCTCTGGAGCTCTGGAGGTATGGAGCTCTGGTGCTATGGAAGTATGGAGCTCTGGTGCTATGGAAGTATGGAGCTATGGAGGTATGGAAGTATGGAGCTATGGAAGTATGGAGCTATGGAGCTCTGGAAGTATGGAGCTATGGAGCTCTGGAGGTATGGAGCCCTGGAGCTATGGAGCCCTGGAGCTATGGAAGTATGGAGCTCTGGTGCTATGGAGCTATGGAGCTCTGGTGCTATGGAGCTATGGAGCTATGGAGCTCTGGAGCTATGGAGCTCTGGAGGTATGGAGCTATGGAGCTATGGAGCTCTGGAGGTATGGAGCTATGGAGCTATGGAAGTATGGAGCTCTGGTGCTATGGAGCTATGGAGCTCTGGTGCTATGGAGCTATGGAGCTCTGGTGCTATGGAGCTATGGAGCTATGGAGCTCTGGAAGTATGGAGCTCTGGTGCTATGGAGCTATGGAGCTCTGGTGCTATGGAGCTATGGAGCTCTGGTGCTATGGAGCTCTGGTGCTATGGAGCTCTGGTGCTATGGAGCTATGGAGCTCTGGTGCTATGGAGCTATGGAGCTCTGGAGGTATGGAGCTCTGGAGGTATGGAGCTCTGGAGGTATGGAGCTATGGAGCCCTGGAGCTCTGGAGGTATGGAGCTATGGTGCTATGGAGCTCTGAAGCCATGGAGCTCTGGTGCTATGGAGCTCTGGAGCTCTGGAGGTATGGAGCTCTGGAGGTATGGAGCTATGGAGCCCTGGAGCTCTGGAGGTATGGAGCTATGGAGCTCTGAAGCCATGGAGCTCTGGTGCTATGGAGCTCTGGAGCTCTGGAGGTATGGAGCTCTGGAGGTATGGAGCTCTGGAGGTATGGAGCTATGGAGCCCTGGAGCTCTGGAGGTATGGAGCTATGGTGCTATGGAGCTCTGAAGCCATGGAGCTCTGGTGCTATGGAGCTCTGGAGGTATGGAGCTCTGGAGGTATGGAGCTCTGGAGGTATGGAGCTATGGAGCCCTGGAGCTCTGGAGGTATGGAGCTATGGTGCTATGGAGCTCTGAAGCCATGGAGCTCTGGTGCTATGGAGCTCTGGAGGTATGGAGCTCTGGAGGTATGGAGCTCTGGAGGTATGGAGCTATGGAGCCCTGGAGCTCTGGAGGTATGGAGCTATGGTGCTATGGAGCTCTGAAGCCATGGAGCTCTGGTGCTATGGAGCTATGGAGCTCTGGTGCTATGGAGCTATGGAGGTATGGAGCCACCAGCCAGCACCCTCCGTGGCTGGATCAATGGAAGTGTTTTAGGTACCAGGCAGCCAAAGGGCCGAGGCCTCACGCTCGACCACGCCGGCGCAGAGTTCCAGCCGCTCGGATAAGCTCTGTCACTCACCCGCCGCGCAGCCACCGGTAACGGGGAAATGTCGCCGCCTGGCGGACACGCCGTTGTAAATGAATGGGCTTTCGCACTTAGTGCAATTTTCGCCAACTCTCTGACTTAGAGCTATGGAAGTATGGAGCTATGGAGCCACCAGCCACCCAGGCTGGAGCTATGGAGCTCTGGAGGTATGGAGCTCAGGTGCTATGGAAGTATGGAGCTATGGAGCTATGGAAGTATGGAGCTATGGAGCTATGGAGCTCTGGAAGTATGGAGCTATGGAGCTCTGGAGGTATGGAGCTATGGAGCCCTGGAGCCCTGGAGCTATGGAGCTCTGGTGCTATGGAGGTATGGAGCTCTGGAGGTATGGAGCTCTGGAGGTATGGAGCTATGGAGCTCTGGTGCTATGGAGCTATGGAGCTCTGGAAGTATGGAGCTATGGAGCTCTGGAGGTATGGAGCTATGGAGCCCTGGAGCTATGGAGCCCTGGAGCTATGGAAGTATGGAGCTCTGGTGCTATGGAGCTATGGAGCTCTGGTGCTATGGAGCTATGGAGCTCTGGAGCTATGGAGCTCTGGAGGTATGGAGCTATGGAGCTATGGAGCTCTGGAGGTATGGAGCTATGGAGCTATGGAAGTATGGAGCTCTGGTGCTATGGAGCTATGGAGCTCTGGTGCTATGGAGCTATGGAGCTCTGGTGCTATGGAGCTATGGAGCTCTGGAAGTATGGAGCTCTGGTGCTATGGAGCTATGGAGCTCTGGTGCTATGGAGCTATGGAGCTCTGGTGCTATGGAGCTATGGAGCTCTGGTGCTATGGAGCTCTGGTGCTATGGAGCTCTGGTGCTATGGAGCTATGGAGCTCTGGTGCTATGGAGCTATGGAGCTCTGGAGGTATGGAGCTCTGGAGGTATGGAGCTCTGGAGGTATGGAGCTTTGGAGCCCTGGAGCTCTGGAGGTATGGAGCTATGGTGCTATGGAGCTCTGAAGCCATGGAGCTCTGGTGCTATGGAGCTCTGGAGCTCTGGAGGTATGGAGCTCTGGAGGTATGGAGCTATGGAGCTCTGGTGCTATGGAGCTCTGGTGCTATGGAGCTCTGGTGCTATGGAGCTATGGAGCTCTGGTGCTATGGAGCTATGGAGCTCTGGAGGTATGGAGCTCTGGAGGTATGGAGCTCTGGAGGTATGGAGCTCTGGAGGCGCAGAGTTCCAGCCGCTCGGATAAGCTCTGTCACTCACCCGCCGCGCAGCCACCGGTAACGGGGAAATGTCGCCGCCTTGTGGACACGCCGTTGTAAATGAATGGGCTTTCGCACTTAGTGCAATTTTCGCCAACTCTCTGACTTAGAGCTATGGAAGTATGGAGCTATGGAGCCACCAGCCACCCAGGCTGGAGCTCTGGAGCTCTGGAGGTATGGAGCTCTGGTGCTATGGAAGTATGGAGCTCTGGTGCTATGGAAGTATGGAGCTATGGAGGTATGGAAGTATGGAGCTATGGAAGTATGGAGCTATGGAGCTCTGGAAGTATGGAGCTATGGAGCTCTGGAGGTATGGAGCCCTGGAGCTATGGAGCCCTGGAGCTATGGAAGTATGGAGCTCTGGTGCTATGGAGCTATGGAGCTCTGGTGCTATGGAGCTATGGAGCTATGGAGCTCTGGAGCTATGGAGCTCTGGAGGTATGGAGCTATGGAGCTATGGAGCTCTGGAGGTATGGAGCTATGGAGCTATGGAAGTATGGAGCTCTGGAGGTATGGAGCTATGGAGCTCTGGTGCTATGGAGCTATGGAGCTCTGGTGCTATGGAGCTATGGAGCTATGGAGCTCTGGAAGTATGGAGCTCTGGTGCTATGGAGCTATGGAGCTCTGGTGCTATGGAGCTATGGAGCTCTGGTGCTATGGAGCTCTGGTGCTATGGAGCTCTGGTGCTATGGAGCTATGGAGCTCTGGTGCTATGGAGCTATGGAGCTCTGGAGGTATGGAGCTCTGGAGGTATGGAGCTCTGGAGGTATGGAGCTATGGAGCCCTGGAGCTCTGGAGGTATGGAGCTATGGTGCTATGGAGCTCTGAAGCCATGGAGCTCTGGTGCTATGGAGCTCTGGAGCTCTGGAGGTATGGAGCTCTGGAGGTATGGAGCTATGGAGCCCTGGAGCTCTGGAGGTATGGAGCTATGGAGCTCTGAAGCCATGGAGCTCTGGTGCTATGGAGCTCTGGAGCTCTGGAGGTATGGAGCTCTGGAGGTATGGAGCTCTGGAGGTATGGAGCTATGGAGCCCTGGAGCTCTGGAGGTATGGAGCTATGGTGCTATGGAGCTCTGAAGCCATGGAGCTCTGGTGCTATGGAGCTCTGGAGGTATGGAGCTCTGGAGGTATGGAGCTCTGGAGGTATGGAGCTATGGAGCCCTGGAGCTCTGGAGGTATGGAGCTATGGTGCTATGGAGCTCTGAAGCCATGGAGCTCTGGTGCTATGGAGCTCTGGAGGTATGGAGCTCTGGAGGTATGGAGCTCTGGAGGTATGGAGCTATGGAGCCCTGGAGCTCTGGAGGTATGGAGCTATGGTGCTATGGAGCTCTGAAGCCATGGAGCTCTGGTGCTATGGAGCTATGGAGCTCTGGTGCTATGGAGCTATGGAGGTATGGAGCCACCAGCCAGCACCCTCCGTGGCTGGATCAATGGAAGTGTTTTAGGTACCAGGCAGCCAAAGGGCCGAGGCCTCACGCTCGACCACGCCGGCGCAGAGTTCCAGCCGCTCGGATAAGCTCTGTCACTCACCCGCCGCGCAGCCACCGGTAACGGGGAAATGTCGCCGCCTGGCGGACACGCCGTTGTAAATGAATGGGCTTTCGCACTTAGTGCAATTTTCGCCAACTCTCTGACTTAGAGCTATGGAAGTATGGAGCTATGGAGCCACCAGCCACCCAGGCTGGAGCTATGGAGCTCTGGAGGTATGGAGCTCAGGTGCTATGGAAGTATGGAGCTATGGAAGTATGGAGCTATGGAGCTATGGAGCTCTGGAAGTATGGAGCTATGGAGCTCTGGAGGTATGGAGCTATGGAGCCCTGGAGCCCTGGAGCTATGGAGCTCTGGTGCTATGGAGGTATGGAGCTCTGGAGGTATGGAGCTCTGGAGGTATGGAGCTATGGAGCTCTGGTGCTATGGAGCTATGGAGCTCTGGAAGTATGGAGCTATGGAGCTCTGGAGGTATGGAGCTATGGAGCCCTGGAGCTATGGAGCCCTGGAGCTATGGAAGTATGGAGCTCTGGTGCTATGGAGCTATGGAGCTCTGGTGCTATGGAGCTATGGAGCTCTGGAGCTATGGAGCTCTGGAGGTATGGAGCTATGGAGCTATGGAGCTCTGGAGGTATGGAGCTATGGAGCTATGGAAGTATGGAGCTCTGGTGCTATGGAGCTATGGAGCTCTGGTGCTATGGAGCTATGGAGCTCTGGTGCTATGGAGCTATGGAGCTCTGGAAGTATGGAGCTCTGGTGCTATGGAGCTATGGAGCTCTGGTGCTATGGAGCTATGGAGCTCTGGTGCTATGGAGCTATGGAGCTCTGGTGCTATGGAGCTCTGGTGCTATGGAGCTCTGGTGCTATGGAGCTATGGAGCTCTGGTGCTATGGAGCTATGGAGCTCTGGAGGTATGGAGCTCTGGAGGTATGGAGCTCTGGAGGTATGGAGCTTTGGAGCCCTGGAGCTCTGGAGGTATGGAGCTATGGTGCTATGGAGCTCTGAAGCCATGGAGCTCTGGTGCTATGGAGCTCTGGAGCTCTGGAGGTATGGAGCTCTGGAGGTATGGAGCTATGGAGCTCTGGTGCTATGGAGCTCTGGTGCTATGGAGCTCTGGTGCTATGGAGCTATGGAGCTCTGGTGCTATGGAGCTATGGAGCTCTGGAGGTATGGAGCTCTGGAGGTATGGAGCTCTGGAGGTATGGAGCTTTGGAGCCCTGGAGCTCTGGAGGTATGGAGCTATGGTGCTATGGAGCTCTGAAGCCATGGAGCTCTGGTGCTATGGAGCTCTGGAGCTCTGGAGGTATGGAGCTCTGGAGGTATGGAGCTATGGAGCCCTGGAGCTCTGGAGGTATGGAGCTATGGTGCTATGGAGCTCTGAAGCCATGGAGCTCTGGTGCTATGGAGCTCTGGAGGTATGGAGCTCTGGAGGTATGGAGCTCTGGAGGTATGGAGCTATGGAGCCCTGGAGCTCTGGAGGTATGGAGCTATGGTGCTATGGAGCTCTGAAGCCATGGAGCTCTGGTGCTATGGAGCTCTGGAGGTATGGAGCTCTGGAGGTATGGAGCTCTGGAGGTATGGAGCTATGGAGCCCTGGAGCTCTGGAGGTATGGAGCTATGGTGCTATGGAGCTCTGAAGCCATGGAGCTCTGGTGCTATGGAGCTCTGGAGGTATGGAGCTCTGGAGGTATGGAGCTCTGGAGGTATGGAGCTATGGAGCCCTGGAGCTCTGGAGGTATGGAGCTATGGTGCTATGGAGCTCTGAAGCCATGGAGCTCTGGTGCTATGGAGCTATGGAGCTCTGGTGCTATGGAGCTATGGAGGTATGGAGCCACCAGCCAGCACCCTCCGTGGCTGGATCAATGGAAGTGTTTTAGGTACCAGGCAGCCAAAGGGCCGAGGCCTCACGCTCGACCACGCCGGCGCAGAGTTCCAGCCGCTCGGATAAGCTCTGTCACTCACCCGCCGCGCAGCCACCGGTAACGGGGAAATGTCGCCGCCTTGTGGACACGCCGTTGTAAATGAATGGGCTTTCGCACTTAGTGCAATTTTCGCCAACTCTCTGACTTAGAGCTATGGAAGTATGGAGCTATGGAGCCACCAGCCACCCAGGCTGGAGCTCTGGAGCTCTGGAGGTATGGAGCTCTGGTGCTATGGAAGTATGGAGCTCTGGTGCTATGGAAGTATGGAGCTATGGAGGTATGGAAGTATGGAGCTATGGAAGTATGGAGCTATGGAGCTTTGGAAGTATGGAGCTATGGAGCTCTGGAGGTATGGAGCCCTGGAGCTATGGAGCCCTGGAGCTATGGAAGTATGGAGCTCTGGTGCTATGGAGCTATGGAGCTCTGGTGCTATGGAGCTATGGAGCTATGGAGCTCTGGAGCTATGGAGCTCTGGAGGTATGGAGCTATGGAGCTATGGAGCTCTGGAGGTATGGAGCTATGGAGCTATGGAAGTATGGAGCTCTGGTGCTATGGAGCTATGGAGCTCTGGTGCTATGGAGCTATGGAGCTCTGGTGCTATGGAGCTATGGAGCTATGGAGCTCTGGAAGTATGGAGCTCTGGTGCTATGGAGCTATGGAGCTCTGGTGCTATGGAGCTATGGAGCTCTGGTGCTATGGAGCTCTGGTGCTATGGAGCTCTGGTGCTATGGAGCTATGGAGCTCTGGTGCTATGGAGCTATGGAGCTCTGGAGGTATGGAGCTCTGGAGGTATGGAGCTCTGGAGGTATGGAGCTATGGAGCCCTGGAGCTCTGGAGGTATGGAGCTATGGTGCTATGGAGCTCTGAAGCCATGGAGCTCTGGTGCTATGGAGCTCTGGAGCTCTGGAGGTATGGAGCTCTGGAGGTATGGAGCTATGGAGCCCTGGAGCTCTGGAGGTATGGAGCTATGGAGCTCTGAAGCCATGGAGCTCTGGTGCTATGGAGCTCTGGAGCTCTGGAGGTATGGAGCTCTGGAGGTATGGAGCTATGGAGCCCTGGAGCTCTGGAGGTATGGAGCTATGGTGCTATGGAGCTCTGAAGCCATGGAGCTCTGGTGCTATGGAGCTCTGGAGGTATGGAGCTCTGGAGGTATGGAGCTCTGGAGGTATGGAGCTATGGAGCCCTGGAGCTCTGGAGGTATGGAGCTATGGTGCTATGGAGCTCTGAAGCCATGGAGCTCTGGTGCTATGGAGCTCTGGAGGTATGGAGCTCTGGAGGTATGGAGCTCTGGAGGTATGGAGCTATGGAGCCCTGGAGCTCTGGAGGTATGGAGCTATGGTGCTATGGAGCTCTGAAGCCATGGAGCTCTGGTGCTATGGAGCTATGGAGCTCTGGTGCTATGGAGCTATGGAGGTATGGAGCCACCAGCCAGCACCCTCCGTGGCTGGATCAATGGAAGTGTTTTAGGTACCAGGCAGCCAAAGGGCCGAGGCCTCACGCTCGACCACGCCGGCGCAGAGTTCCAGCCGCTCGGATAAGCTCTGTCACTCACCCGCCGCGCAGCCACCGGTAACGGGGAAATGTCGCCGCCTGGCGGACACGCCGTTGTAAATGAATGGGCTTTCGCACTTAGTGCAATTTTCGCCAACTCTCTGACTTAGAGCTATGGAAGTATGGAGCTATGGAGCCACCAGCCACCCAGGCTGGAGCTATGGAGCTCTGGAGGTATGGAGCTCAGGTGCTATGGAAGTATGGAGCTATGGAGCTATGGAAGTATGGAGCTATGGAGCTATGGAGCTCTGGAAGTATGGAGCTATGGAGCTCTGGAGGTATGGAGCTATGGAGCCCTGGAGCCCTGGAGCTATGGAGCTCTGGTGCTATGGAGGTATGGAGCTCTGGAGGTATGGAGCTCTGGAGGTATGGAGCTATGGAGCTATGGAGCCCTGGAGCTATGGAGCTATGGAGCCCTGGAGCTATGGAGCTATGGAGCCCTGGAGCTATGGAGCTATGGAGCTCTGGTGCTATGGAGCTATGGAGCTCTGGTGCTATGGAGCTATGGAGCTCTGGTGCTATGGAGCTATGGAGCTCTGGTGCTATGGAGCTATGGAGCTCTGGAAGTATGGAGCTATGGAGCTCTGGAGGTATGGAGCTATGGAGCCCTGGAGCTATGGAGCCCTGGAGCTATGGAAGTATGGAGCTCTGGTGCTATGGAGCTATGGAGCTCTGGTGCTATGGAGCTATGGAGCTCTGGAGCTATGGAGCTCTGGAGGTATGGAGCTATGGAGCTATGGAGCTCTGGAGGTATGGAGCTATGGAGCTATGGAAGTATGGAGCTCTGGTGCTATGGAGCTATGGAGCTCTGGTGCTATGGAGCTATGGAGCTCTGGTGCTATGGAGCTATGGAGCTCTGGAAGTATGGAGCTCTGGTGCTATGGAGCTATGGAGCTCTGGTGCTATGGAGCTATGGAGCTCTGGTGCTATGGAGCTATGGAGCTCTGGTGCTATGGAGCTCTGGTGCTATGGAGCTCTGGTGCTATGGAGCTATGGAGCTCTGGTGCTATGGAGCTATGGAGCTCTGGAGGTATGGAGCTCTGGAGGTATGGAGCTCTGGAGGTATGGAGCTTTGGAGCCCTGGAGCTCTGGAGGTATGGAGCTATGGTGCTATGGAGCTCTGAAGCCATGGAGCTCTGGTGCTATGGAGCTCTGGAGCTCTGGAGGTATGGAGCTCTGGAGGTATGGAGCTATGGAGCCCTGGAGCTCTGGAGGTATGGAGCTATGGTGCTATGGAGCTCTGAAGCCATGGAGCTCTGGTGCTATGGAGCTCTGGAGCTCTGGAGGTATGGAGCTCTGGAGGTATGGAGCTATGGAGCCCTGGAGCTCTGGAGGTATGGAGCTATGGTGCTATGGAGCTCTGAAGCCATGGAGCTCTGGTGCTATGGAGCTCTGGAGCTCTGGAGGTATGGAGCTCTGGAGGTATGGAGCTCTGGAGGTATGGAGCTATGGAGCCCTGGAGCTCTGGAGGTATGGAGCTATGGTGCTATGGAGCTCTGAAGCCATGGAGCTCTGGTGCTATGGAGCTCTGGAGGTATGGAGCTCTGGAGGTATGGAGCTCTGGAGGTATGGAGCTATGGAGCCCTGGAGCTCTGGAGGTATGGAGCTATGGTGCTATGGAGCTCTGAAGCCATGGAGCTCTGGTGCTATGGAGCTCTGGAGGTATGGAGCTCTGGAGGTATGAAGCTCTGGAGGTATGGAGCTATGGAGCCCTGGAGCTCTGGAGGTATGGAGCTATGGTGCTATGGAGCTCTGAAGCCATGGAGCTCTGGTGCTATGGAGCTCTGGAGGTATGGAGCTCTGGAGGTATGGAGCTCTGGAGGTATGGAGCTATGGAGCCCTGGAGCCCTGGAGCTCTGGAGGTATGGAGCTATGGTGCTATGGAGCTCTGAAGCCATGGAGCTCTGGTGCTATGGAGCTATGGAGCTCTGGTGCTATGGAGCTATGGAGGTATGGAGCCACCAGCCAGCACCCTCCGTGGCTGGATCAATGGAAGTGTTTTAGGTACCAGGCAGCCAAAGGGCCGAGGCCTCACGCTCGACCACGCCGGCGCAGAGTTCCAGCCGCTCGGATAAGCTCTGTCACTCACCCGCCGCGCAGCCACCGGTAACGGGGAAATGTCGCCGCCTTGTGGACACGCCGTTGTAAATGAATGGGCTTTCGCACTTAGTGCAATTTTCGCCAACTCTCTGACTTAGAGCTATGGAAGTATGGAGCTATGGAGCCACCAGCCACCCAGGCTGGAGCTCTGGAGCTCTGGAGGTATGGAGCTCTGGTGCTATGGAAGTATGGAGCTCTGGTGCTATGGAAGTATGGAGCTATGGAGGTATGGAAGTATGGAGCTATGGAAGTATGGAGCTATGGAGCTTTGGAAGTATGGAGCTATGGAGCTCTGGAGGTATGGAGCCCTGGAGCTATGGAGCCCTGGAGCTATGGAAGTATGGAGCTCTGGTGCTATGGAACTATGGAGCTCTGGTGCTATGGAGCTATGGAGCTATGGAGCTCTGGAGCTATGGAGCTCTGGAGGTATGGAGCTATGGAGCTATGGAGCTCTGGAGGTATGGAGCTATGGAGCTATGGAAGTATGGAGCTCTGGTGCTATGGAGCTATGGAGCTCTGGTGCTATGGAGCTATGGAGCTCTGGTGCTATGGAGCTATGGAGCTATGGAGCTCTGGAAGTATGGAGCTCTGGTGCTATGGAGCTATGGAGCTCTGGTGCTATGGAGCTATGGAGCTCTGGTGCTATGGAGCTCTGGTGCTATGGAGCTCTGGTGCTATGGAGCTATGGAGCTCTGGTGCTATGGAGCTATGGAGCTCTGGAGGTATGGAGCTCTGGAGGTATGGAGCTCTGGAGGTATGGAGCTATGGAGCCCTGGAGCTCTGGAGGTATGGAGCTATGGTGCTATGGAGCTCTGAAGCCATGGAGCTCTGGTGCTATGGAGCTCTGGAGCTCTGGAGGTATGGAGCTCTGGAGGTATGGAGCTATGGAGCCCTGGAGCTCTGGAGGTATGGAGCTATGGAGCTCTGAAGCCATGGAGCTCTGGTGCTATGGAGCTCTGGAGCTCTGGAGGTATGGAGCTCTGGAGGTATGGAGCTATGGAGCCCTGGAGCTCTGGAGGTATGGAGCTATGGTGCTATGGAGCTCTGAAGCCATGGAGCTCTGGTGCTATGGAGCTCTGGAGGTATGGAGCTCTGGAGGTATGGAGCTCTGGAGGTATGGAGCTATGGAGCCCTGGAGCTCTGGAGGTATGGAGCTATGGTGCTATGGAGCTCTGAAGCCATGGAGCTCTGGTGCTATGGAGCTCTGGAGGTATGGAGCTCTGGAGGTATGGAGCTCTGGAGGTATGGAGCTATGGAGCCCTGGAGCTCTGGAGGTATGGAGCTATGGTGCTATGGAGCTCTGAAGCCATGGAGCTCTGGTGCTATGGAGCTATGGAGCTCTGGTGCTATGGAGCTATGGAGGTATGGAGCCACCAGCCAGCACCCTCCGTGGCTGGATCAATGGAAGTGTTTTAGGTACCAGGCAGCCAAAGGGCCGAGGCCTCACGCTCGACCACGCCGGCGCAGAGTTCCAGCCGCTCGGATAAGCTCTGTCACTCACCCGCCGCGCAGCCACCGGTAACGGGGAAATGTCGCCGCCTGGCGGACACGCCGTTGTAAATGAATGGGCTTTCGCACTTAGTGCAATTTTCGCCAACTCTCTGACTTAGAGCTATGGAAGTATGGAGCTATGGAGCCACCAGCCACCCAGGCTGGAGCTATGGAGCTCTGGAGGTATGGAGCTCAGGTGCTATGGAAGTATGGAGCTATGGAGCTATGGAAGTATGGAGCTATGGAGCTATGGAGCTCTGGAAGTATGGAGCTATGGAGCTCTGGAGGTATGGAGCTATGGAGCCCTGGAGCTATGGAGCTCTGGTGCTATGGAGGTATGGAGCTCTGGAGGTATGGAGCTCTGGAGGTATGGAGCTATGGAGCTATGGAGCCCTGGAGCTATGGAGCTATGGAGCCCTGGAGCTATGGAGCTATGGAGCTCTGGTGCTATGGAGCTATGGAGCTCTGGTGCTATGGAGCTATGGAGCTCTGGTGCTATGGAGCTATGGAGCTCTGGTGCTATGGAGCTATGGAGCTCTGGAAGTATGGAGCTATGGAGCTCTGGAGGTATGGAGCTATGGAGCCCTGGAGCTATGGAGCCCTGGAGCTATGGAAGTATGGAGCTCTGGTGCTATGGAGCTATGGAGCTCTGGTGCTATGGAGCTATGGAGCTCTGGAGCTATGGAGCTCTGGAGGTATGGAGCTATGGAGCTATGGAGCTCTGGAGGTATGGAGCTATGGAGCTATGGAAGTATGGAGCTCTGGTGCTATGGAGCTATGGAGCTCTGGTGCTATGGAGCTATGGAGCTCTGGTGCTATGGAGCTATGGAGCTATGGAGCTCTGGAAGTATGGAGCTCTGGTGCTATGGAGCTATGGAGCTCTGGTGCTATGGAGCTATGGAGCTCTGGTGCTATGGAGCTATGGAGCTCTGGTGCTATGGAGCTCTGGTGCTATGGAGCTCTGGTGCTATGGAGCTATGGAGCTCTGGTGCTATGGAGCTATGGAGCTCTGGAGGTATGGAGCTCTGGAGGTATGGAGCTCTGGAGGTATGGAGCTTTGGAGCCCTGGAGCTCTGGAGGTATGGAGCTATGGTGCTATGGAGCTCTGAAGCCATGGAGCTCTGGTGCTATGGAGCTCTGGAGCTCTGGAGGTATGGAGCTCTGGAGGTATGGAGCTATGGAGCCCTGGAGCTCTGGAGGTATGGAGCTATGGTGCTATGGTGCTATGGAGCTCTGAAGCCATGGAGCTCTGGTGCTATGGAGCTCTGGAGCTCTGGAGGTATGGAGCTCTGGAGGTATGGAGCTATGGAGCCCTGGAGCTCTGGAGGTATGGAGCTATGGTGCTATGGAGCTCTGAAGCCATGGAGCTCTGGTGCTATGGAGCTCTGGAGGTATGGAGCTCTGGAGGTATGGAGCTCTGGAGGTATGGAGCTATGGAGCCCTGGAGCTCTGGAGGTATGGAGCTATGGTGCTATGGAGCTCTGAAGCCATGGAGCTCTGGTGCTATGGAGCTCTGGAGGTATGGAGCTCTGGAGGTATGGAGCTCTGGAGGTATGGAGCTATGGAGCCCTGGAGCTCTGGAGGTATGGAGCTATGGTGCTATGGAGCTCTGAAGCCATGGAGCTCTGGTGCTATGGAGCTATGGAGCTCTGGTGCTATGGAGCTATGGAGGTATGGAGCCACCAGCCAGCACCCTCCGTGGCTGGATCAATGGAAGTGTTTTAGGTACCAGGCAGCCAAAGGGCCGAGGCCTCACGCTCGACCACGCCGGCGCAGAGTTCCAGCCGCTCGGATAAGCTCTGTCACTCACCCGCCGCGCAGCCACCGGTAACGGGGAAATGTCGCCGCCTTGTGGACACGCCGTTGTAAATGAATGGGCTTTCGCACTTAGTGCAATTTTCGCCAACTCTCTGACTGGAGCTATGGAAGTATGGATTTATGGAGCCACCAGCCACCCAGGCTGGAGCTATGGAGCTCTGGAGGTATGGAGCTCTGGTGCTATGGAAGTATGGAGCTATGGAGCTATGGAAGTATGGAGCTATGGAGCTATGGAGCTCTGGAAGTATGGAGCTATGGAGCTCTGGAGGTATGGAGCTATGGAGCCCTGGAGCCCTGGAGCTATGGAGCCCTGGAGCTATGGAGCTATGGAGCCCTGGAGCTATGGAGCTATGGAGCCCTGGAGCTATGGAGCCCTGGAGCTATGGAGCTATGGAGCTCTGGTGCTATGGAGCTATGGAGCTCTGGTGCTATGGAGCTATGGAGCTCTGGTGCTATGGAGCTATGGAGCTCTGGTGCTATGGAGCTATGGAGCTCTGGAAGTATGGAGCTATGGAGCTCTGGAGGTATGGAGCTATGGAGCTCTGGAGGTATGGAGCTATGGAGCCCTGGAGCTATGGAGCCCTGGAGCTATGGAAGTATGGAGCTCTGGTGCTATGGAGCTATGGAGCTCTGGTGCTATGGAGCTATGGAGCTCTGGAGCTATGGAGCTCTGGAGGTATGGAGCTATGGAGCTCTGGAGGTATGGAGCTATGGAGCTATGGAAGTATGGAGCTCTGGTGCTATGGAGCTATGGAGCTCTGGTGCTATGGAGCTATGGAGCTCTGGTGCTATGGAGCTATGGAGCTATGGAGCTCTGGAAGTATGGAGCTCTGGTGCTATGGAGCTATGGAGCTCTGGTGCTATGGAGCTATGGAGCTCTGGTGCTATGGAGCTATGGAGCTCTGGTGCTATGGAGCTATGGTGCTATGGAGCTCTGGTGCTATGGAGCTATGGAGCTCTGGTGCTATGGAGCTATGGAGCTCTGGAGGTATGGAGCTCTGGAGGTATGGAGCTCTGGAGGTATGGAGCTTTGGAGCCCTGGAGCTCTGGAGGTATGGAGCTATGGTGCTATGGAGCTCTGAAGCCATGGAGCTCTGGTGCTATGGAGCTATGGAGCTCTGGTGCTATGGAGCTATGGAGGTATGGAGCCACCAGCCAGCACCCTCCGTGGCTGGATCAATGGAAGTGTTTTAGGTACCAGGCAGCCAAAGGGCCGAGGCCTCACGCTCGACCACGCCGGCGCAGAGTTCCAGCCGCTCGGATAAGCTCTGTCACTCACCCGCCGCGCAGCCACCGGTAACGGGGAAATGTCGCCGCCTTGTGGACACGCCGTTGTAAATGAATGGGCTTTCGCACTTAGTGCAATTTTCGCCAACTCTCTGACTTAGAGCTATGGAAGTATGGAGCTATGGAGCCACCAGCCACCCAGGCTGGAGCTCTGGAGCTCTGGAGGTATGGAGCTCTGGTGCTATGGAAGTATGGAGCTCTGGTGCTATGGAAGTATGGAGCTATGGAGGTATGGAAGTATGGAGCTATGGAAGTATGGAGCTATGGAGCTCTGGAAGTATGGAGCTATGGAGCTCTGGAGGTATGGAGCCCTGGAGCTATGGAGCCCTGGAGCTATGGAAGTATGGAGCTCTGGTGCTATGGAGCTATGGAGCTCTGGTGCTATGGAGCTATGGAGCTATGGAGCTCTGGAGCTATGGAGCTCTGGAGGTATGGAGCTATGGAGCTATGGAGCTCTGGAGGTATGGAGCTATGGAGCTATGGAAGTATGGAGCTCTGGTGCTATGGAGCTATGGAGCTCTGGTGCTATGGAGCTATGGAGCTCTGGTGCTATGGAGCTATGGAGCTATGGAGCTCTGGAAGTATGGAGCTCTGGTGCTATGGAGCTATGGAGCTCTGGTGCTATGGAGCTATGGAGCTCTGGTGCTATGGAGCTCTGGTGCTATGGAGCTCTGGTGCTATGGAGCTATGGAGCTCTGGTGCTATGGAGCTATGGAGCTCTGGAGGTATGGAGCTCTGGAGGTATGGAGCTCTGGAGGTATGGAGCTATGGAGCCCTGGAGCTCTGGAGGTATGGAGCTATGGTGCTATGGAGCTCTGAAGCCATGGAGCTCTGGTGCTATGGAGCTCTGGAGCTCTGGAGGTATGGAGCTCTGGAGGTATGGAGCTATGGAGCCCTGGAGCTCTGGAGGTATGGAGCTATGGAGCTCTGAAGCCATGGAGCTCTGGTGCTATGGAGCTCTGGAGCTCTGGAGGTATGGAGCTCTGGAGGTATGGAGCTCTGGAGGTATGGAGCTATGGAGCCCTGGAGCTCTGGAGGTATGGAGCTATGGTGCTATGGAGCTCTGAAGCCATGGAGCTCTGGTGCTATGGAGCTCTGGAGGTATGGAGCTCTGGAGGTATGGAGCTCTGGAGGTATGGAGCTATGGAGCCCTGGAGCTCTGGAGGTATGGAGCTATGGTGCTATGGAGCTCTGAAGCCATGGAGCTCTGGTGCTATGGAGCTCTGGAGGTATGGAGCTCTGGAGGTATGGAGCTCTGGAGGTATGGAGCTATGGAGCCCTGGAGCTCTGGAGGTATGGAGCTATGGTGCTATGGAGCTCTGAAGCCATGGAGCTCTGGTGCTATGGAGCTATGGAGCTCTGGTGCTATGGAGCTATGGAGGTATGGAGCCACCAGCCAGCACCCTCCGTGGCTGGATCAATGGAAGTGTTTTAGGTACCAGGCAGCCAAAGGGCCGAGGCCTCACGCTCGACCACGCCGGCGCAGAGTTCCAGCCGCTCGGATAAGCTCTGTCACTCACCCGCCGCGCAGCCACCGGTAACGGGGAAATGTCGCCGCCTGGCGGACACGCCGTTGTAAATGAATGGGCTTTCGCACTTAGTGCAATTTTCGCCAACTCTCTGACTTAGAGCTATGGAAGTATGGAGCTATGGAGCCACCAGCCACCCAGGCTGGAGCTATGGAGCTCTGGAGGTATGGAGCTCAGGTGCTATGGAAGTATGGAGCTATGGAGCTATGGAAGTATGGAGCTATGGAGCTATGGAGCTCTGGAAGTATGGAGCTATGGAGCTCTGGAGGTATGGAGCTATGGAGCCCTGGAGCCCTGGAGCTATGGAGCTCTGGTGCTATGGAGGTATGGAGCTCTGGAGGTATGGAGCTCTGGAGGTATGGAGCTATGGAGCTATGGAGCCCTGGAGCTATGGAGCTATGGAGCCCTGGAGCTATGGAGCTATGGAGCCCTGGAGCTATGGAGCTATGGAGCTCTGGTGCTATGGAGCTATGGAGCTCTGGTGCTATGGAGCTATGGAGCTCTGGTGCTATGGAGCTATGGAGCTCTGGTGCTATGGAGCTATGGAGCTCTGGAAGTATGGAGCTATGGAGCTCTGGAGGTATGGAGCTATGGAGCCCTGGAGCTATGGAGCCCTGGAGCTATGGAAGTATGGAGCTCTGGTGCTATGGAGCTATGGAGCTCTGGTGCTATGGAGCTATGGAGCTCTGGAGCTATGGAGCTCTGGAGGTATGGAGCTATGGAGCTATGGAGCTCTGGAGGTATGGAGCTATGGAGCTATGGAAGTATGGAGCTCTGGTGCTATGGAGCTATGGAGCTCTGGTGCTATGGAGCTATGGAGCTCTGGTGCTATGGAGCTATGGAGCTATGGAGCTCTGGAAGTATGGAGCTCTGGTGCTATGGAGCTATGGAGCTCTGGTGCTATGGAGCTATGGAGCTCTGGTGCTATGGAGCTATGGAGCTCTGGTGCTATGGAGCTCTGGTGCTATGGAGCTCTGGTGCTATGGAGCTATGGAGCTCTGGTGCTATGGAGCTATGGAGCTCTGGAGGTATGGAGCTCTGGAGGTATGGAGCTCTGGAGGTATGGAGCTTTGGAGCCCTGGAGCTCTGGAGGTATGGAGCTATGGTGCTATGGAGCTCTGAAGCCATGGAGCTCTGGTGCTATGGAGCTCTGGAGCTCTGGAGGTATGGAGCTCTGGAGGTATGGAGCTATGGAGCCCTGGAGCTCTGGAGGTATGGAGCTATGGTGCTATGGAGCTCTGAAGCCATGGAGCTCTGGTGCTATGGAGCTCTGGAGCTCTGGAGGTATGGAGCTCTGGAGGTATGGAGCTATGGAGCCCTGGAGCTCTGGAGGTATGGAGCTATGGTGCTATGGAGCTCTGAAGCCATGGAGCTCTGGTGCTATGGAGCTCTGGAGCTCTGGAGGTATGGAGCTCTGGAGGTATGGAGCTCTGGAGGTATGGAGCTATGGAGCCCTGGAGCTCTGGAGGTATGGAGCTATGGTGCTATGGAGCTCTGAAGCCATGGAGCTCTGGTGCTATGGAGCTCTGGAGGTATGGAGCTCTGGAGGTATGGAGCTCTGGAGGTATGGAGCTATGGAGCCCTGGAGCTCTGGAGGTATGGAGCTATGGTGCTATGGAGCTCTGAAGCCATGGAGCTCTGGTGCTATGGAGCTATGGAGCTCTGGTGCTATGGAGCTATGGAGGTATGGAGCCACCAGCCAGCACCCTCCGTGGCTGGATCAATGGAAGTGTTTTAGGTACCAGGCAGCCAAAGGGCCGAGGCCTCACGCTCGACCACGCCGAGCTCTGGTGCTATGGAGCTATGGAGCTCTGGTGCTATGGAGCTATGGAGCTCTGGTGCTATGGAGCTATGGAGCTCTGGAAGTATGGAGCTATGGAGCTCTGGAGGTATGGAGCTATGGAGCCCTGGAGCTATGGAGCCCTGGAGCTATGGAAGTATGGAGCTCTGGTGCTATGGAGCTATGGAGCTCTGGTGCTATGGAGCTATGGAGCTCTGGAGCTATGGAGCTCTGGAGGTATGGAGCTATGGAGCTATGGAGCTCTGGAGGTATGGAGCTATGGAGCTATGGAAGTATGGAGCTCTGGTGCTATGGAGCTATGGAGCTCTGGTGCTATGGAGCTATGGAGCTCTGGTGCTATGGAGCTATGGAGCTCTGGAAGTATGGAGCTCTGGTGCTATGGAGCTATGGAGCTCTGGTGCTATGGAGCTATGGAGCTCTGGTGCTATGGAGCTATGGAGCTCTGGTGCTATGGAGCTCTGGTGCTATGGAGCTCTGGTGCTATGGAGCTATGGAGCTCTGGTGCTATGGAGCTATGGAGCTCTGGAGCTATGGAGCTCTGGAGGTATGGAGCTCTGGAGGTATGGAGCTTTGGAGCCCTGGAGCTCTGGAGGTATGGAGCTATGGTGCTATGGAGCTCTGAAGCCATGGAGCTCTGGTGCTATGGAGCTCTGGAGCTCTGGAGGTATGGAGCTCTGGAGGTATGGAGCTATGGAGCCCTGGAGCTCTGGAGGTATGGAGCTATGGTGCTATGGAGCTCTGAAGCCATGGAGCTCTGGTGCTATGGAGCTCTGGAGCTCTGGAGGTATGGAGCTCTGGAGGTATGGAGCTATGGAGCCCTGGAGCTCTGGAGGTATGGAGCTATGGTGCTATGGAGCTCTGAAGCCATGGAGCTCTGGTGCTATGGAGCTCTGGAGCTCTGGAGGTATGGAGCTCTGGAGGTATGGAGCTCTGGAGGTATGGAGCTATGGAGCCCTGGAGCTCTGGAGGTATGGAGCTATGGTGCTATGGAGCTATGGAGCTATGGAGCTCTGGAAGTATGGAGCTCTGGTGCTATGGAGCTATGGAGCTCTGGTGCTATGGAGCTATGGAGCTCTGGTGCTATGGAGCTCTGGTGCTATGGAGCTCTGGTGCTATGGAGCTATGGAGCTCTGGTGCTATGGAGCTATGGAGCTCTGGAGGTATGGAGCTCTGGAGGTATGGAGCTCTGGAGGTATGGAGCTATGGAGCCCTGGAGCTCTGGAGGTATGGAGCTATGGTGCTATGGAGCTCTGAAGCCATGGAGCTCTGGTGCTATGGAGCTCTGGAGCTCTGGAGGTATGGAGCTATGGAGCCCTGGAGCTCTGGAGGTATGGAGCTATGGAGCTCTGAAGCCATGGAGCTCTGGTGCTATGGAGCTCTGGAGCTCTGGAGGTATGGAGCTCTGGAGGTATGGAGCTATGGAGCCCTGGAGCTCTGGAGGTATGGAGCTATGGTGCTATGGAGCTCTGAAGCCATGGAGCTCTGGTGCTATGGAGCTCTGGAGGTATGGAGCTCTGGAGGTATGGAGCTCTGGAGGTATGGAGCTATGGAGCCCTGGAGCTCTGGAGGTATGGAGCTATGGTGCTATGGAGCTCTGAAGCCATGGAGCTCTGGTGCTATGGAGCTCTGGAGGTATGGAGCTCTGGAGGTATGGAGCTCTGGAGGTATGGAGCTATGGAGCCCTGGAGCTCTGGAGGTATGGAGCTATGGTGCTATGGAGCTCTGAAGCCATGGAGCTCTGGTGCTATGGAGCTATGGAGCTCTGGTGCTATGGAGCTATGGAGGTATGGAGCCACCAGCCAGCACCCTCCGTGGCTGGATCAATGGAAGTGTTTTAGGTACCAGGCAGCCAAAGGGCCGAGGCCTCACGCTCGACCACGCCGGCGCAGAGTTCCAGCCGCTCGGATAAGCTCTGTCACTCACCCGCCGCGCAGCCACCGGTAACGGGGAAATGTCGCCGCCTTGTGGACACGCCGTTGTAAATGAATGGGCTTTCGCACTTAGTGCAATTTTCGCCAACTCTCTGACTGGAGCTATGGAAGTATGGAGCTATGGAGCCACCAGCCACCCAGGCTGGAGCTATGGAGCTCTGGAGGTATGGAGCTCTGGTGCTATGGAAGTATGGAGCTATGGAGCTATGGAAGTATGGAGCTATGGAGCTATGGAGCTCTGGAAGTATGGAGCTATGGAGCTCTGGAGGTATGGAGCTATGGAACCCTGGAGCCCTGGAGCTATGGAGCCCTGGAGCTATGGAGCTATGGAGCCCTGGAGCTATGGAGCTCTGGAGCCCTGGAGGTATGGAGCTCTGGTGCTATGGAAGTATGGAGCTCTGGTGCTATGGAAGTATGGAGCTATGGAGGTATGGAAGTATGGAGCTATGGAAGTATGGAGCTATGGAGCTCTGGAAGTATGGAGCTATGGAGCTCTGGAGGTATGGAGCCCTGGAGCTATGGAGCCCTGGAGCTATGGAAGTATGGAGCTCTGGTGCTATGGAGCTATGGAGCTCTGGTGCTATGGAGCTATGGAGCTATGGAGCTCTGGAGCTATGGAGCTCTGGAGGTATGGAGCTATGGAGCTATGGAGCTCTGGAGGTATGGAGCTATGGAGCTATGGAAGTATGGAGCTCTGGTGCTATGGAGCTATGGAGCTCTGGTGCTATGGAGCTATGGAGCTCTGGTGCTATGGAGCTATGGAGCTATGGAGCTCTGGAAGTATGGAGCTCTGGTGCTATGGAGCTATGGAGCTCTGGTGCTATGGAGCTATGGAGCTCTGGTGCTATGGAGCTCTGGTGCTATGGAGCTCTGGTGCTATGGAGCTATGGAGCTCTGGAGGTATGGAGCTCTGGAGGTATGGAGCTCTGGAGGTATGGAGCTATGGAGCCCTGGAGCTCTGGAGGTATGGAGCTATGGTGCTATGGAGCTCTGAAGCCATGGAGCTCTGGTGCTATGGAGCTCTGGAGCTCTGGAGGTATGGAGCTCTGGAGGTATGGAGCTATGGAGCCCTGGAGCTCTGGAGGTATGGAGCTATGGAGCTCTGAAGCCATGGAGCTCTGGTGCTATGGAGCTCTGGAGCTCTGGAGGTATGGAGCTCTGGAGGTATGGAGCTCTGGAGGTATGGAGCTATGGAGCCCTGGAGCTCTGGAGGTATGGAGCTATGGTGCTATGGAGCTCTGAAGCCATGGAGCTCTGGTGCTATGGAGCTCTGGAGGTATGGAGCTCTGGAGGTATGGAGCTCTGGAGGTATGGAGCTATGGAGCCCTGGAGCTCTGGAGGTATGGAGCTATGGTGCTATGGAGCTCTGAAGCCATGGAGCTCTGGTGCTATGGAGCTCTGGAGGTATGGAGCTCTGGAGGTATGGAGCTCTGGAGGTATGGAGCTATGGAGCCCTGGAGCTCTGGAGGTATGGAGCTATGGTGCTATGGAGCTCTGAAGCCATGGAGCTCTGGTGCTATGGAGCTATGGAGCTCTGGTGCTATGGAGGTATGGAGCCACCAGCCAGCACCCTCCGTGGCTGGATCAATGGAAGTGTTTTAGGTACCAGGCAGCCAAAGGGCCGAGGCCTCACGCTCGACCACGCCGGCGCAGAGTTCCAGCCGCTCGGATAAGCTCTGTCACTCACCCGCCGCGCAGCCACCGGTAACGGGGAAATGTCGCCGCCTGGCGGACACGCCGTTGTAAATGAATGGGCTTTCGCACTTAGTGCAATTTTCGCCAACTCTCTGACTTAGAGCTATGGAAGTATGGAGCTATGGAGCCACCAGCCACCCAGGCTGGAGCTATGGAGCTCTGGAGGTATGGAGCTCAGGTGCTATGGAAGTATGGAGCTATGGAGCTATGGAAGTATGGAGCTATGGAGCTATGGAGCTCTGGAAGTATGGAGCTATGGAGCTCTGGAGGTATGGAGCTATGGAGCCCTGGAGCCCTGGAGCTATGGAGCTCTGGTGCTATGGAGGTATGGAGCTCTGGAGGTATGGAGCTCTGGAGGTATGGAGCTATGGAGCTATGGAGCCCTGGAGCTATGGAGCTATGGAGCCCTGGAGCTATGGAGCTATGGAGCCCTGGAGCTATGGAGCTATGGAGCTCTGGTGCTATGGAGCTATGGAGCTCTGGTGCTATGGAGCTATGGAGCTCTGGTGCTATGGAGCTATGGAGCTCTGGTGCTATGGAGCTATGGAGCTCTGGAAGTATGGAGCTATGGAGCTCTGGAGGTATGGAGCTATGGAGCCCTGGAGCTATGGAGCCCTGGAGCTATGGAAGTATGGAGCTCTGGTGCTATGGAGCTATGGAGCTCTGGTGCTATGGAGCTATGGAGCTCTGGAGCTATGGAGCTCTGGAGGTATGGAGCTATGGAGCTATGGAGCTCTGGAGGTATGGAGCTATGGAGCTATGGAAGTATGGAGCTCTGGTGCTATGGAGCTATGGAGCTCTGGTGCTATGGAGCTATGGAGCTCTGGTGCTATGGAGCTATGGAGCTATGGAGCTCTGGAAGTATGGAGCTCTGGTGCTATGGAGCTATGGAGCTCTGGTGCTATGGAGCTATGGAGCTCTGGTGCTATGGAGCTATGGAGCTCTGGTGCTATGGAGCTCTGGTGCTATGGAGCTCTGGTGCTATGGAGCTATGGAGCTCTGGTGCTATGGAGCTATGGAGCTCTGGAGGTACGGAGCTCTGGAGGTATGGAGCTCTGGAGGTATGGAGCTTTGGAGCCCTGGAGCTCTGGAGGTATGGAGCTATGGTGCTATGGAGCTCTGAAGCCATGGAGCTCTGGTGCTATGGAGCTCTGGAGCACTGGAGGTATGGAGCTCTGGAGGTATGGAGCTATGGAGCCCTGGAGCTCTGGAGGTATGGAGCTATGGTGCTATGGAGCTCTGAAGCCATGGAGCTCTGGTGCTATGGAGCTCTGGAGCTCTGGAGGTATGGAGCTCTGGAGGTATGGAGCTATGGAGCCCTGGAGCTCTGGAGGTATGGAGCTATGGTGCTATGGAGCTCTGAAGCCATGGAGCTCTGGTGCTATGGAGCTCTGGAGGTATGGAGCTCTGGAGGTATGGAGCTCTGGAGGTATGGAGCTATGGAGCCCTGGAGCTCTGGAGGTATGGAGCTATGGTGCTATGGAGCTCTGAAGCCATGGAGCTCTGGTGCTATGGAGCTCTGGAGGTATGGAGCTCTGGAGGTATGGAGCTCTGGAGGTATGGAGCTATGGAGCCCTGGAGCTCTGGAGGTATGGAGCTATGGTGCTATGGAGCTCTGAAGCCATGGAGCTCTGGTGCTATGGAGCTATGGAGCTCTGGTGCTATGGAGCTATGGAGGTATGGAGCCACCAGCCAGCACCCTCCGTGGCTGGATCAATGGAAGTGTTTTAGGTACCAGGCAGCCAAAGGGCCGAGGCCTCACGCTCGACCACGCCGGCGCAGAGTTCCAGCCGCTCGGATAAGCTCTGTCACTCACCCGCCGCGCAGCCACCGGTAACGGGGAAATGTCGCCGCCTTGTGGACACGCCGTTGTAAATGAATGGGCTTTCGCACTTAGTGCAATTTTCGCCAACTCTCTGACTTAGAGCTATGGAAGTATGGAGCTATGGAGCCACCAGCCACCCAGGCTGGAGCTCTGGAGCTCTGGAGGTATGGAGCTCTGGTGCTATGGAAGTATGGAGCTCTGGTGCTATGGAAGTATGGAGCTATGGAGGTATGGAAGTATGGAGCTATGGAAGTATGGAGCTATGGAGCTCTGGAAGTATGGAGCTATGGAGCTCTGGAGGTATGGAGCCCTGGAGCTATGGAGCCCTGGAGCTATGGAAGTATGGAGCTCTGGTGCTATGGAGCTATGGAGCTCTGGTGCTATGGAGCTATGGAGCTATGGAGCTCTGGAGCTATGGAGCTCTGGAGGTATGGAGCTATGGAGCTATGGAGCTCTGGAGGTATGGAGCTATGGAGCTATGGAAGTATGGAGCTCTGGTGCTATGGAGCTATGGAGCTCTGGTGCTATGGAGCTATGGAGCTCTGGTGCTATGGAGCTATGGAGCTATGGAGCTCTGGAAGTATGGAGCTCTGGTGCTATGGAGCTATGGAGCTCTGGTGCTATGGAGCTATGGAGCTCTGGTGCTATGGAGCTCTGGTGCTATGGAGCTCTGGTGCTATGGAGCTATGGAGCTCTGGTGCTATGGAGCTCTGGAGGTATGGAGCTCTGGAGGTATGGAGCTCTGGAGGTATGGAGCTATGGAGCCCTGGAGCTCTGGAGGTATGGAGCTATGGTGCTATGGAGCTCTGAAGCCATGGAGCTCTGGTGCTATGGAGCTATGGAGCTCTGGTGCTATGGAGCTATGGAGCTATGGAGCTCTGGAAGTATGGAGCTCTGGTGCTATGGAGCTATGGAGCTCTGGTGCTATGGAGCTATGGAGCTCTGGTGCTATGGAGCTATGGAGCTCTGGTGCTATGGAGCTCTGGTGCTATGGAGCTCTGGTGCTATGGAGCTATGGAGCTCTGGTGCTATGGAGCTATGGAGCTCTGGAGGTATGGAGCTCTGGAGGTATGGAGCTCTGGAGGTATGGAGCTATGGAGCCCTGGAGCTCTGGAGGTATGGAGCTATGGTGCTATGGAGCTCTGAAGCCATGGAGCTCTGGTGCTATGGAGCTCTGGAGCTCTGGAGGTATGGAGCTCTGGAGGTATGGAGCTATGGAGCCCTGGAGCTCTGGAGGTATGGAGCTCTGGTGCTATGGAGCTCTGGAGCTCTGGAGGTATGGAGCTCTGGAGGTATGGAGCTCTGGAGGTATGGAGCTATGGAGCCCTGGAGCTCTGGAGGTATGGAGCTATGGTGCTATGGAGCTCTGAAGCCATGGAGCTCTGGTGCTATGGAGCTCTGGAGGTATGGAGCTCTGGAGGTATGGAGCTCTGGAGGTATGGAGCTATGGAGCCCTGGAGCTCTGGAGGTATGGAGCTATGGTGCTATGGAGCTCTGAAGCCATGGAGCTCTGGTGCTATGGAGCTCTGGAGGTATGGAGCTCTGTTTTAGGTACCAGGCAGCCAAAGGGCCGAGGCCTCACGCTCGACCACGCCGGCGCAGAGTTCCAGCAGCTCGGATAAGCTCTGTCACTCACCCGCCGCGCAGCCACCGGTAACGGGGAAATGTCGCCGCCTGGCGGACACGCCGTTGTAAATGAATGGGCTTTCGCACTTAGTGCAATTTTCGCCAACTCTCTGACTTAGAGCTATGGAAGTATGGAGCTATGGAGCCACCAGCCACCCAGGCTGGAGCTATGGAGCTCTGGAGGTATGGAGCTCAGGTGCTATGGAAGTATGGAGCTATGGAGCTATGGAAGTATGGAGCTATGGAGCTATGGAGCTCTGGAAGTATGGAGCTATGGAGCTCTGGAGGTATGGAGCTATGGAGCCCTGGAGCCCTGGAGCTATGGAGCTCTGGTGCTATGGAGGTATGGAGCTCTGGAGGTATGGAGCTCTGGAGGTATGGAGCTATGGAGCTATGGAGCCCTGGAGCTATGGAGCTATGGAGCCCTGGAGCTATGGAGCTATGGAGCCCTGGAGCTATGGAGCTATGGAGCTCTGGTGCTATGGAGCTATGGAGCTCTGGTGCTATGGAGCTATGGAGCTCTGGTGCTATGGAGCTATGGAGCTCTGGTGCTATGGAGCTATGGAGCTCTGGAAGTATGGAGCTATGGAGCTCTGGAGGTATGGAGCTATGGAGCCCTGGAGCTATGGAGCCCTGGAGCTATGGAAGTATGGAGCTCTGGTGCTATGGAGCTCTGGTGCTATGGAGCTATGGAGCTATGGAGCTCTGGAGCTATGGAGCTCTGGAGGTATGGAGCTATGGAGCTATGGAGCTCTGGAGGTATGGAGCTATGGAGCTATGGAAGTATGGAGCTCTGGTGCTATGGAGCTATGGAGCTCTGGTGCTATGGAGCTATGGAGCTCTGGTGCTATGGAGCTATGGAGCTATGGAGCTCTGGAAGTATGGAGCTCTGGTGCTATGGAGCTATGGAGCTCTGGTGCTATGGAGCTATGGAGCTCTGGTGCTATGGAGCTATGGAGCTCTGGTGCTATGGAGCTCTGGTGCTATGGAGCTCTGGTGCTATGGAGCTATGGAGCTCTGGTGCTATGGAGCTATGGAGCTCTGGAGGTATGGAGCTCTGGAGGTATGGAGCTCTGGAGGTATGGAGCTTTGGAGCCCTGGAGCTCTGGAGGTATGGAGCTATGGTGCTATGGAGCTCTGAAGCCATGGAGCTCTGGTGCTATGGAGCTCTGGAGCTCTGGAGGTATGGAGCTCTGGAGGTATGGAGCTATGGAGCCCTGGAGCTCTGGAGGTATGGAGCTATGGTGCTATGGAGCTCTGAAGCCATGGAGCTCTGGTGCTATGGAGCTCTGGAGCTCTGGAGGTATGGAGCTCTGGAGGTATGGAGCTATGGAGCCCTGGAGCTCTGGAGGTATGGAGCTATGGTGCTATGGAGCTCTGAAGCCATGGAGCTCTGGTGCTATGGAGCTCTGGAGCTCTGGAGGTATGGAGCTCTGGAGGTATGGAGCTCTGGAGGTATGGAGCTATGGAGCCCTGGAGCTCTGGAGGTATGGAGCTATGGTGCTATGGAGCTCTGAAGCCATGGAGCTCTGGTGCTATGGAGCTCTGGAGGTATGGAGCTCTGGAGGTATGGAGCTCTGGAGGTATGGAGCTATGGAGCCCTGGAGCTCTGGAGGTATGGAGCTATGGTGCTATGGAGCTCTGAAGCCATGGAGCTCTGGTGCTATGGAGCTCTGGAGGTATGGAGCTCTGGAGGTATGGAGCTCTGGAGGTATGGAGCTATGGAGCCCTGGAGCTCTGGAGGTATGGAGCTATGGTGCTATGGAGCTCTGAAGCCATGGAGCTCTGGTGCTATGGAGCTATGGAGCTCTGGTGCTATGGAGCTATGGAGGTATGGAGCCACCAGCCAGCACCCTCCGTGGCTGGATCAATGGAAGTGTTTTAGGTACCAGGCAGCCAAAGGGCCGAGGCCTCACGCTCGACCACGCCGGCGCAGAGTTCCAGCCGCTCGGATAAGCTCTGTCACTCACCCGCCGCGCAGCCACCGGTAACGGGGAAATGTCGCCGCCTTGTGGACACGCCGTTGTAAATGAATGGGCTTTCGCACTTAGTGCAATTTTCGCCAACTCTCTGACTTAGAGCTATGGAAGTATGGAGCTATGGAGCCACCAGCCACCCAGGCTGGAGCTCTGGAGCTCTGGAGGTATGGAGCTCTGGTGCTATGGAAGTATGGAGCTCTGGTGCTATGGAAGTATGGAGCTATGGAGCTATGGAAGTATGGAGCTATGGAGCTCTGGAAGTATGGAGCTATGGAGGTATGGAGCTATGGAGCCCTGGAGCTATGGAGCCCTGGAGCTATGGAAGTATGGAGCTCTGGTGCTATGGAGCTATGGAGCTATGGAGCTCTGGTGCTATGGAGCTATGGAGCTCTGGTGCTATGGAGCTATGGAGCTCTGGAGGTATGGAGCTCTGGAGGTATGGAGCTCTGGAGGTATGGAGCTATGGTGCTATGGAGCTCTGAAGCCATGGAGCTCTGGTGCTATGGAGCTCTGGAGCTCTGGAGGTATGGAGCTCTGGAGGTATGGAGCTATGGAGCCCTGGAGCTCTGGAGGTATGGAGCTATGGTGCTATGGAGCTCTGAAGCCATGGAGCTCTGGTGCTATGGAGCTCTGGAGCTCTGGAGGTATGGAGCTCTGGAGGTATGGAGCTATGGAGCCCTGGAGCTCTGGAGGTATGGAGCTATGGTGCTATGGAGCTCTGAAGCCATGGAGCTCTGGTGCTATGGAGCTCTGGAGGTATGGAGCTCTGGAGGTATGGAGCTCTGGAGGTATGGAGCTATGGAGCCCTGGAGCTCTGGAGGTATGGAGCTATGGTGCTATGGAGCTCTGAAGCCATGGAGCTCTGGTGCTATGGAGCTCTGGAGGTATGGAGCTCTGGAGGTATGGAGCTCTGGAGGTATGGAGCTATGGAGCCCTGGAGCTCTGGAGGTATGGAGCTATGGTGCTATGGAGCTCTGAAGCCATGGAGCTCTGGTGCTATGGAGCTATGGAGCTCTGGTGCTATGGAGCTATGGAGGTATGGAGCCACCAGCCAGCACCCTCCGTGGCTGGATCAATGGAAGTGTTTTAGGTACCAGGCAGCCAAAGGGCCGAGGCCTCACGCTCGACCACGCCGGCGCAGAGTTCCAGCCGCTCGGATAAGCTCTGTCACTCACCCGCCGCGCAGCCACCGGTAACGGGGAAATGTCGCCGCCTTGTGGACACGCCGTTGTAAATGAATGGGCTTTCGCACTTAGTGCAATTTTCGCCAACTCTCTGACTTAGAGCTATGGAAGTATGGAGCTATGGAGCCACCAGCCACCCAGGCTGGAGCTCTGGAGCTCTGGAGGTATGGAGCTCTGGTGCTATGGAAGTATGGAGCTCTGGTGCTATGGAAGTATGGAGCTATGGAGGTATGGAAGTATGGAGCTATGGAAGTATGGAGCTATGGAGCTTTGGAAGTATGGAGCTATGGAGCTCTGGAGGTATGGAGCCCTGGAGCTATGGAGCCCTGGAGCTATGGAAGTATGGAGCTCTGGTGCTATGGAGCTATGGAGCTCTGGTGCTATGGAGCTATGGAGCTATGGAGCTCTGGAGCTATGGAGCTCTGGAGGTATGGAGCTATGGAGCTATGGAGCTCTGGAGGTATGGAGCTATGGAGCTATGGAAGTATGGAGCTCTGGTGCTATGGAGCTATGGAGCTCTGGTGCTATGGAGCTATGGAGCTCTGGTGCTATGGAGCTATGGAGCTATGGAGCTCTGGAAGTATGGAGCTCTGGTGCTATGGAGCTATGGAGCTCTGGTGCTATGGAGCTATGGAGCTCTGGTGCTATGGAGCTCTGGTGCTATGGAGCTCTGGTGCTATGGAGCTATGGAGCTCTGGTGCTATGGAGCTATGGAGCTCTGGAGGTATGGAGCTCTGGAGGTATGGAGCTCTGGAGGTATGGAGCTATGGAGCCCTGGAGCTCTGGAGGTATGGAGCTATGGTGCTATGGAGCTCTGAAGCCATGGAGCTCTGGTGCTATGGAGCTCTGGAGCTCTGGAGGTATGGAGCTCTGGAGGTATGGAGCTATGGAGCCCTGGAGCTCTGGAGGTATGGAGCTATGGAGCTCTGAAGCCATGGAGCTCTGGTGCTATGGAGCTCTGGAGCTCTGGAGGTATGGAGCTCTGGAGGTATGGAGCTATGGAGCCCTGGAGCTCTGGAGCTATGGAGCCCTGGAGCTCTGGAGGTATGGAGCTATGGTGCTATGGAGCTCTGAAGCCATGGAGCTCTGGTGCTATGGAGCTCTGGAGGTATGGAGCTCTGGAGGTATGGAGCTCTGGAGGTATGGAGCTATGGAGCCCTGGAGCTCTGGAGGTATGGAGCTATGGTGCTATGGAGCTCTGAAGCCATGGAGCTCTGGTGCTATGGAGCTCTGGAGGTATGGAGCTCTGGAGGTATGGAGCTCTGGAGGTATGGAGCTATGGAGCCCTGGAGCTCTGGAGGTATGGAGCTATGGTGCTATGGAGCTCTGAAGCCATGGAGCTCTGGTGCTATGGAGCTATGGAGCTCTGGTGCTATGGAGCTATGGAGGTATGGAGCCACCAGCCAGCACCCTCCGTGGCTGGATCAATGGAAGTGTTTTAGGTACCAGGCAGCCAAAGGGCCGAGGCCTCACGCTCGACCACGCCGGCGCAGAGTTCCAGCCGCTCGGATAAGCTCTGTCACTCACCCGCCGCGCAGCCACCGGTAACGGGGAAATGTCGCCGCCTGGCGGACACGCCGTTGTAAATGAATGGGCTTTCGCACTTAGTGCAATTTTCGCCAACTCTCTGACTTAGAGCTATGGAAGTATGGAGCTATGGAGCCACCAGCCACCCAGGCTGGAGCTATGGAGCTCTGGAGGTATGGAGCTCAGGTGCTATGGAAGTATGGAGCTATGGAGCTATGGAAGTATGGAGCTATGGAGCTATGGAGCTCTGGAAGTATGGAGCTATGGAGCTCTGGAGGTATGGAGCTATGGAGCCCTGGAGCCCTGGAGCTATGGAGCTCTGGTGCTATGGAGGTATGGAGCTCTGGAGGTATGGAGCTCTGGAGGTATGGAGCTATGGAGCTATGGAGCCCTGGAGCTATGGAGCTATGGAGCCCTGGAGCTATGGAGCTATGGAGCCCTGGAGCTATGGAGCTATGGAGCTCTGGTGCTATGGAGCTATGGAGCTCTGGTGCTATGGAGCTATGGAGCTCTGGTGCTATGGAGCTATGGAGCTCTGGTGCTATGGAGCTATGGAGCTCTGGAAGTATGGAGCTATGGAGCTCTGGAGGTATGGAGCTATGGAGCCCTGGAGCTATGGAGCCCTGGAGCTATGGAAGTATGGAGCTCTGGTGCTATGGAGCTATGGAGCTCTGGTGCTATGGAGCTATGGAGCTCTGGAGCTATGGAGCTCTGGAGGTATGGAGCTATGGAGCTATGGAGCTCTGGAGGTATGGAGCTATGGAGTTATGGAAGTATGGAGCTCTGGTGCTATGGAGCTATGGAGCTCTGGTGCTATGGAGCTATGGAGCTCTGGTGCTATGGAGCTATGGAGCTATGGAGCTCTGGAAGTATGGAGCTCTGGTGCTATGGAGCTATGGAGCTCTGGTGCTATGGAGCTATGGAGCTCTGGTGCTATGGAGCTATGGAGCTCTGGTGCTATGGAGCTCTGGTGCTATGGAGCTCTGGTGCTATGGAGCTATGGAGCTCTGGTGCTATGGAGCTATGGAGCTCTGGAGGTATGGAGCTCTGGAGGTATGGAGCTCTGGAGGTATGGAGCTTTGGAGCCCTGGAGCTCTGGAGGTATGGAGCTATGGTGCTATGGAGCTCTGAAGCCATGGAGCTCTGGTGCTATGGAGCTCTGGAGCTCTGGAGGTATGGAGCTCTGGAGGTATGGAGCTATGGAGCCCTGGAGCTCTGGAGGTATGGAGCTATGGTGCTATGGAGCTCTGAAGCCATGGAGCTCTGGTGCTATGGAGCTCTGGAGCTCTGGAGGTATGGAGCTCTGGAGGTATGGAGCTATGGAGCCCTGGAGCTCTGGAGGTATGGAGCTATGGTGCTATGGAGCTCTGAAGCCATGGAGCTCTGGTGCTATGGAGCTCTGGAGGTATGGAGCTCTGGAGGTATGGAGCTGTTGGAATAATCTCGGGGGAAGCCTTGGCCTGCCAGACCAGGAGGCTTTATCTTTATGAGTTTACGACTCTCCTTTAAACTAAATGCTTTCTATTTGGTTCAAGGAATGTCTTTTGATCCCCGTCAGCCTTATGTTTCCTTCCTGTCCTTATGTTACTTTTGTGTTTGTTTTGTAAGAAGTCTTCAATGACAATGAGCAGAGCTTCTTTGCATAGGCGAAATGTTCTTTGTCAGTTTAAAGGGACTTCATTCCTTTTAGTTAACTGTAGCTTTGATTCATAGATTGTAGATGATCAAAATTGGTTATATACAGTTTGAAGAAGTCACATTAAAGTTATCACATATTTACTCAATGTTCGTTTAAGGAACTGTATATCAGTTACCTTACATTTACTTAATATGTGTTGAAAGGTTTAAGTAAGGTTAGATATTATTATTATTATTATTATGTGTTGTGTTAGTTTACTAAGAAGTTAAACTTAGCAAGGGTTTAGTTGCATTGTTTCACAGGTAAGCAAGATTCAAAGTGCTTCAAGTTATCTGATCACAGTCGAGGAGGAGTCGGCCACCTGTGGAGAGGACAACTGGTTGGGGGAAGAAAGCAGACTCTACAGTCCCAATGTGGGGGTCGAGAAGATCAATTCACACTACACTACAGTCCTTAGCTAATCAGCGTTGCTACAGCCACTATCTCCCCTCCCTTTAGTGTAGCAACGCCTCTGTAGCCAGGGCATCCAAGACATTAAAAGGAGGAGCACGTGGGGGAGGAACTCAGAACTGGTGGAGATTGTAACTGAGCTTCCTTTCTCTATCGTTCTCCTCGCGAGTAAACTCATCCTGGTTGTCTTCTCCTCTTTGTTCCAGCATGTGATTTAATGTCTGATCATGTTTAAACCTAACATTTTATTGGTCCTTCGAGCCGGATGCCAATATACTATATTATATTCCGGCTGACGACAGCAGAGATCCAGAAAGACCGCGCGCGGGAGGAACTCCATAGGTGAGATCCTAGAATCCTTTTCAAAGGCTGGCTGTCTGCTCGTCAGCTGGGATCTGATGGTTGAAGGCAGTCCGAGGTGCAGAGGTGAGGAGAACCAGGGGGTGAGTTTTTTCCTTTTTTTTTCTTTCTTCCTATAAAAGTCCTAGGTTAGAACGGAGAAGTCCGTCTAAAGGTACCAATCCTAGGTTGAGACGGAGAAGTCCGTCAAGAAGGGGTTAGCGGAGTGCCTAGGAAACCGCAATAAAGTTACACAACGGAGATGTAACAATACGGAGAAGTCCGTCAAAAAGGGGTTAGCGGAGTGCCCGGGAAACCGTAATAGTGAATGATTGAGAGTGTGAATGGGAATACGTATCATTAGATATAGTATTCCATATTAAAGCAGTGGGGAACACATAACGTGGTTCTGTGGACGCAATAGGCAAGGATTCTCCACCAGTACGCTGGTAGAAGTGAGAATCACCACAGGATCTTTTCGTTATCCCACTGGAAACACCCGACTTTAGAAACCCCTATGGTTTTACAGTTGGGACCAAATTGATTAAAATGGGGAATGGAAAAAGCAAAATTAATATCCAAGATAATCTAAAATGTAAAGATTGGAAAATAATTGAAAGGCAGGATCCTGATCAAATTAATAATCTAGATAAACGGATCAAAAAACAATACAAATTTGAGGGAGAGCTAAAAGAAATACAAGAGCGGGAGGAAAAAACACAGGCTACAAATTCGAAACAAAAGATCATAGTTAAGTTGTATCCGCAAGTACAAGACACACACAAAAGTGAAGAATCACCTCCTCCTTATGGGATGACAGACAGAGCCACCAGGCAGAAAAGCCCGCTTGAAATGGATCGGTTGAAGAAAATGAGGGCAAATTACACAGAAATAGGGAGAACAAAGCAAAATGATAATGAAACCTTCGATGAGTATCGAGGGCGCATGACAGAAGTATTCAAAATACACAGTGGACTGGTAGAAGATGATGCAGCCCAAGGTGCTTATCAGCAACAATTAAAAAATGCCATCCACATAGGGTCCAAGCCAAAAATACAAATTAGGGTGATCAATAATTATAAAGGAATGAACACCGGAACTTTGGAGGAATACATAAAACACGCCCTCCATGCAGAAAGAGTAGTCAGAAAAGGCTTTAGAGGCCGAGGAAGAGGATTTGTGCAACCTAGTCAAATAGAATGTTGGAGTTGCGGAGAAAAAGGTCACATGGTACGTGACTGCACAAATGAACGAGGATAGTTATGACATAGCCAAAATCAAGTCAAAACAGAAACCCATGTAACAAAGTGGGAACCTGGCTGCCAAAAAGAAACGGAAATTAGCTTAAATGTACAGGAGATATTCGCGTTAAAAGGAAAAGTAAGAGAGAAACACTGAAGTTAAAATTTGCAAAATAATAAAAAAATAATTACAAATAGCTTCTAAAAGTAAAATAGAGAATAAATTACATAAGTAAGATGAGCAAAAAGGTGTTCTTAGTGTGCTCTTTGTGGTCTTTTATGTTGTGTGCTAGCGTGTGTGTGTGCGTGCGTGTGCGCGCAGAGGATCCTCATGAATGAGTGTGTGTGTGTGTGTATGTGTGTGAGTGAGATGTGTGTCCTATGGAAGAAATTAGTCATGGAGAAAGTGCAGGAGCCTGTTGAGCGATAATAGGGACGTTGAGAAGTAGACAATGGTATGTTTAAGTTGGTTGGAGAAACTAAGATGATTGAGGTGTGGCAGTAGAGAAAATAAGGTGTGTGGCAGTAGAGAATATAAAGTGTGTGACAGAAAGTGACTAGAAAGGTGGCTTGATAGGATGAGAATAAGAGACAATAAATGTTGTGTCGAAGACAGTGAAAGATGTTGCATGTGAACACGATTAAGGGGGAACAGTAAAGTAGGCCTGCCCTTTGAGAGGGTGAGATTGAGGAGCATGCCTGCGCTTGCGCGTAGTCGCAGGTCTGGGCTGTGCACGTGGGCCTGTGCTATGCTCGTGTGGGTGGTGGGCCGGCATCAGGATTGTTGCAGGAAATGGCCAGCCTGTGAGCAATCAACATTGATGCCGCGTCCCCCCCCCTCGCACGAAGTGTGCTATGGCTGGGTGAGGCAGAGAAAGTCAGAGAATGTTTGAAGAAGAGTGATGCTTAAGGAAGTGGTGACAATTTGCATGAAGGATAAAGGGCACTGATGAAGAAAAAAGTATAACCAAAACGTCATCCTCTATGACGTTTGCGCAGCGTTGTTTGTTGGTATTGTTTGTGAGCTGTGTCTTTGCTGTTTTTTGTGTTGTCTGTGTGCTGTCAGTGTTATGTGTTAAAAGGATGAAATTGGCTAAAATAGGTGCAAAAAAATTGTTTTGTTAGACTGTAGTCTATCCGATTTGCACTGCAAAACAAAAGCAATTTTGAAAGATGTGTCAAATTAAATAATAATGGAATCATATGTAGTAATACAACACCTTACTACATATGGGTTCTCTAAGTTATTGAACCATACATTTTGATTTTATTCAAATGTCTAAGATTCTTGTGATAAATGATGAAAAGATGACTGTAAAGTAACTAAAGAAGGTACAAGAAAGTGAAAATGTCTAATCATTTGATAGCTGGATCGCTCCCCATGCGGGGAAGCCATCCATTTATTTGCTAAGCTAGTTGTGGAAGCAATCCAATTGCCTCAAAAAGTAGCTATATGCACGTGTGCAGGGCACACGTACGAGATTGATAAGGTGTCATGAGGTAACGGGCTTGCTGACAGAACCGCATAGCTGCAACGCAAAAGTCACTTCAAACTTTTATACACACAGGAAGCAGATTAAATTATTGAAACGTTTTTAAAAATGTGCAGCGGCAAAATCCATAGACTGAAATTCAATTATGGATGAAAAGAGGGGCAAGAGTCGAGAATCTATAGATGACCAGAAGACTGACCTATCCTACCAAAATAAAAAACATGATAAAATGGGCAGTAATATTGAGCCATGGTGTGTGTCACATGGCTCAAGAGGAGGGATGGTGGGGCAAGTCAGCTTTATACAACATATGGATTTGATTCATATTCAAAACACTTATAAAAAAAAAAAAATCGTAGAGCTTGTTTGACATGTGCTAAAATGGATTGAATTGTTTCAAAATTAACACTGAATGCCTTAACAGTGGCAAAAACGTTATGTAAAGAAACAATGACGTTATTGCATGCTGGGTGGCCATCTTGGTTGTAGTTTTGTTAACTTTAACAATATGGTATTTGTGGGAACTAAGAGTCATAATGAATAGGGGAGAGATGTGTTGGCAACTTATATAGAACAGGCTGCATTGTGTTGATTTAAAAAAGATAAATTTGGCCTTTGCAGTGTGATCCGCTGTGTTGCATCTGGCCATGGAGTAAGTATGATGCTTATTTGTGTACTTTGTCAACAACCAATGTAGATGTTAAAGAATGAAATTAATAGCTTTATGTTGTACCGTTGCCATTGACCAAAGAATGTGAGAAATCTGTCACGTCTACTGATTGTGAAATGTGCGACAGAGATGTATCTGTTGAGAAAAAAAAAAAAACCCAACAACATTGCTTTCAGAGAATGTAGTCAAGCGAAATTGTATATGTATCGACATGCCAAGATCTGGGGAAAAAGCTGGTAAAAACTAAAATGCCTTTAAAATTTGAGTAACAACGATGATCTGACTGAAATAGATGCGATTGAAGTCCCAAGAGGAGTTCCTGATTAATAAGAATTAATTGACCAAATTGCAGTAGGATGGGAGTCTTCCATTTGCTGCTGGTGAACGATGAACAAGAACGTTGACAGGATAAATTACATCCATTGCAACATGCTGAAATTGGGCAAACGGACACAAGCGGGATTTGAGGCAGGGCATGAACAGCTAGCCTTCCCTAATGGCTTTCCAGAATCGCATTGCTCTTGATATGTTGTTGTCTGAGAAAGGGGGGGGGTCTGCGCAATGTTCGGAGAACAATGCTGTACCTTCATCCCCAACAACACTGCCCCTGATGGGAGCCTGACGAAGGCCATTGCAGGCCTGCGGTCCCTCAACATGAGGATGAAAGAGCACTCTGGTGTGGACATATCAATGTGGGACAACTGGATGGATGCCTTTGGAAAGTATAAACCCCTTGTGTCCTCAATTATATTATCTATTATAGTGTTAATTGCAGTATTTGCTGCTATACTCACTTTATGTGGATGTTGTTGTATTCCATGTTTGCGTGCTCTGTTTAATCGTCTTATCACTACAGCAATATCGCCCATGGAAGACAAGACGGCCCGAGTATGCCTAATGTCTGAACGCCAGCAAATTGATGATAACGGTGATGATGATGGAATTCTTGCATTTAAGTTTACAGACTTTTTCCCAGATCTGTGTGTTTCTGAATGATGATGTCGTAACGTTATCCTTTTTTGATGTGAACATGTTTGTGCTCATACTTGTGATCCGACAACTGAAAATCTTGAGAAGTGGTTGATTTTTGGTGATGTAAAAATTGAGCAAATATGTGATAAACAGGAGGGAAATGTTGGAATAATCTCGGGGGAAGCCTTGGCCTGCCAGACCAGGAGGCTTTATCTTTATGAGTTTACGACTCTCCTTTAAACTAAATGCTTTCTATTTGGTTCAAGGAATGTCTTTTGATCCCCGTCAGCCTTATGTTTCCTTCCTGTCCTTATGTTACTTTTGTGTTTGTTTTGTAAGAAGTCTTCAATGACAATGAGCAGAGCTTCTTTGCATAGGCGAAATGTTCTTTGTCAGTTTAAAGGGACTTCATTCCTTTTAGTTAACTGTAGCTTTGATTCATAGATTGTAGATGATCAAAATTGGTTATATACAGTTTGAAGAAGTCACATTAAAGTTATCACATATTTACTCAATGTTCGTTTAAGGAACTGTATATCAGTTACCTTACATTTACTTAATATGTGTTGAAAGGTTTAAGTAAGGTTAGATATTATTATTATTATTATTATGTGTTGTGTTAGTTTACTAAGAAGTTAAACTTAGCAAGGGTTTAGTTGCATTGTTTCACAGGTAAGCAAGATTCAAAGTGCTTCAAGTTATCTGATCACAGTCGAGGAGGAGTCGGCCACCTGTGGAGAGGACAACTGGTTGGGGGAAGAAAGCAGACTCTACAGTCCCAATGTGGGGGTCGAGAAGATCAATTCACACTACACTACAGTCCTTAGCTAATCAGCGTTGCTACAGCCACTATCTCCCCTCCCTTTAGTGTAGCAACGCCTCTGTAGCCAGGGCATCCAAGACATTAAAAGGAGGAGCACGTGGGGGAGGAACTCAGAACTGGTGGAGATTGTAACTGAGCTTCCTTTCTCTATCGTTCTCCTCGCGAGTAAACTCATCCTGGTTGTCTTCTCCTCTTTGTTCCAGCATGTGATTTAATGTCTGATCATGTTTAAACCTAACAGGAGCTCTGGAGGTATGGAGCTATGGAGCCCTGGAGCTCTGGAGGTATGGAGCTATGGTGCTATGGAGCTCTGAAGCCATGGAGCTCTGGTGCTATGGAGCTCTGGAGGTATGGAGCTCTGGAGGTATGGAGCTCTGGAGGTATGGAGCTATGGAGCCCTGGAGCTCTGGAGGTATGGAGCTATGGTGCTATGGAGCTCTGAAGCCATGGAGCTCTGGTGCTATGGAGCTATGGAGCTCTGGTGCTATGGAGCTATGGAGGTATGGAGCCACCAGCCAGCACCCTCCGTGGCTGGATCAATGGAAGTGTTTTAGGTACCAGGCAGCCAAAGGGCCGAGGCCTCACGCTCGACCACGCCGGCGCAGAGTTCCAGCCGCTCGGATAAGCTCTGTCACTCACCCGCCGCGCAGCCACCGGTAACGGGGAAATGTCGCCGCCTTGTGGACACGCCGTTGTAAATGAATGGGCTTTCGCACTTAGTGCAATTTTCGCCAACTCTCTGACTGGAGCTATGGAAGTATGGAGCTATGGAGCCACCAGCCACCCAGGCTGGAGCTATGGAGCTCTGGAGGTATGGAGCTCTGGTGCTATGGAAGTATGGAGCTATGGAGCTATGGAAGTATGGAGCTATGGAGCTATGGAGCTCTGGAAGTATGGAGCTATGGAGCTCTGGAGGTATGGAGCTATGGAGCCCTGGAGCCCTGGAGCTATGGAGCCCTGGAGCTATGGAGCTATGGAGCCCTGGAGCTATGGAGCTATGGAGCCCTGGAGCTATGGAGCTATGGAGCTCTGGTGCTATGGAGCTATGGAGCTCTGGTGCTATGGAGCTATGGAGCTCTGGTGCTATGGAGCTATGGAGCTCTGGTGCTATGGAGCTATGGAGCTCTGGAAGTATGGAGCTATGGAGCTCTGGAGGTATGGAGCTATGGAGCTCTGGAGGTATGGAGCTATGGAGCCCTGGAGCTATGGAGCCCTGGAGCTATGGAAGTATGGAGCTCTGGTGCTATGGAGCTATGGAGCTCTGGTGCTATGGAGCTATGGAGCTCTGGAGCTATGGAGCTCTGGAGGTATGGAGCTATGGAGCTCTGGAGGTATGGAGCTATGGAGCTATGGAAGTATGGAGCTCTGGTGCTATGGAGCTATGGAGCTCTGGTGCTATGGAGCTATGGAGCTCTGGTGCTATGGAGCTATGGAGCTATGGAGCTCTGGAAGTATGGAGCTCTGGTGCTATGGAGCTATGGAGCTCTGGTGCTATGGAGCTATGGAGCTCTGGTGCTATGGAGCTATGGAGCTCTGGTGCTAGGAGCTATGGTGCTATGGAGCTCTGGTGCTATGGAGCTATGGAGCTCTGGTGCTATGGAGCTATGGAGCTCTGGAGGTATGGAGCTCTGGAGGTATGGAGCTCTGGAGGTATGGAGCTTTGGAGCCCTGGAGCTCTGGAGGTATGGAGCTATGGTGCTATGGAGCTCTGAAGCCATGGAGCTCTGGTGCTATGGAGCTATGGAGCTCTGGTGCTATGGAGCTATGGAGGTATGGAGCCACCAGCCAGCACCCTCCGTGGCTGGATCAATGGAAGTGTTTTAGGTACCAGGCAGCCAAAGGGCCGAGGCCTCACGCTCGACCACGCCGGCGCAGAGTTCCAGCCGCTCGGATAAGCTCTGTCACTCACCCGCCGCGCAGCCACCGGTAACGGGGAAATGTCGCCGCCTTGTGGACACGCCGTTGTAAATGAATGGGCTTTCGCACTTAGTGCAATTTTCGCCAACTCTCTGACTTAGAGCTATGGAAGTATGGAGCTATGGAGCCACCAGCCACCCAGGCTGGAGCTCTGGAGCTCTGGAGGTATGGAGCTCTGGTGCTATGGAAGTATGGAGCTCTGGTGCTATGGAAGTATGGAGCTATGGAGGTATGGAAGTATGGAGCTATGGAAGTATGGAGCTATGGAGCTCTGGAAGTATGGAGCTATGGAGCTCTGGAGGTATGGAGCCCTGGAGCTATGGAGCCCTGGAGCTATGGAAGTATGGAGCTCTGGTGCTATGGAGCTATGGAGCTCTGGTGCTATGGAGCTATGGAGCTATGGAGCTCTGGAGCTATGGAGCTCTGGAGGTATGGAGCTATGGAGCTATGGAGCTCTGGAGGTATGGAGCTATGGAGCTATGGAAGTATGGAGCTCTGGTGCTATGGAGCTATGGAGCTCTGGTGCTATGGAGCTATGGAGCTCTGGTGCTATGGAGCTATGGAGCTATGGAGCTCTGGAAGTATGGAGCTCTGGTGCTATGGAGCTATGGAGCTCTGGTGCTATGGAGCTATGGAGCTCTGGTGCTATGGAGCTCTGGTGCTATGGAGCTCTGGTGCTATGGAGCTATGGAGCTCTGGTGCTATGGAGCTATGGAGCTCTGGAGGTATGGAGCTCTGGAGGTATGGAGCTCTGGAGGTATGGAGCTATGGAGCCCTGGAGCTCTGGAGGTATGGAGCTATGGTGCTATGGAGCTCTGAAGCCATGGAGCTCTGGTGCTATGGAGCTCTGGAGCTCTGGAGGTATGGAGCTCTGGAGGTATGGAGCTATGGAGCCCTGGAGCTCTGGAGGTATGGAGCTATGGAGCTCTGAAGCCATGGAGCTCTGGTGCTATGGAGCTCTGGAGCTCTGGAGGTATGGAGCTCTGGAGGTATGGAGCTCTGGAGGTATGGAGCTATGGAGCCCTGGAGCTCTGGAGGTATGGAGCTATGGTGCTATGGAGCTCTGAAGCCATGGAGCTCTGGTGCTATGGAGCTCTGGAGGTATGGAGCTCTGGAGGTATGGAGCTCTGGAGGTATGGAGCTATGGAGCCCTGGAGCTCTGGAGGTATGGAGCTATGGTGCTATGGAGCTCTGAAGCCATGGAGCTCTGGTGCTATGGAGCTCTGGAGGTATGGAGCTCTGGAGGTATGGAGCTCTGGAGGTATGGAGCTATGGAGCCCTGGAGCTCTGGAGGTATGGAGCTATGGTGCTATGGAGCTCTGAAGCCATGGAGCTCTGGTGCTATGGAGCTATGGAGCTCTGGTGCTATGGAGCTATGGAGGTATGGAGCCACCAGCCAGCACCCTCCGTGGCTGGATCAATGGAAGTGTTTTAGGTACCAGGCAGCCAAAGGGCCGAGGCCTCACGCTCGACCACGCCGGCGCAGAGTTCCAGCCGCTCGGATAAGCTCTGTCACTCACCCGCCGCGCAGCCACCGGTAACGGGGAAATGTCGCCGCCTGGCGGACACGCCGTTGTAAATGAATGGGCTTTCGCACTTAGTGCAATTTTCGCCAACTCTCTGACTTAGAGCTATGGAAGTATGGAGCTATGGAGCCACCAGCCACCCAGGCTGGAGCTATGGAGCTCTGGAGGTATGGAGCTCAGGTGCTATGGAAGTATGGAGCTATGGAGCTATGGAAGTATGGAGCTATGGAGCTATGGAGCTCTGGAAGTATGGAGCTATGGAGCTCTGGAGGTATGGAGCTATGGAGCCCTGGAGCCCTGGAGCTATGGAGCTCTGGTGCTATGGAGGTATGGAGCTCTGGAGGTATGGAGCTCTGGAGGTATGGAGCTATGGAGCTATGGAGCCCTGGAGCTATGGAGCTATGGAGCCCTGGAGCTATGGAGCTATGGAGCCCTGGAGCTATGGAGCTATGGAGCTCTGGTGCTATGGAGCTATGGAGCTCTGGTGCTATGGAGCTATGGAGCTCTGGTGCTATGGAGCTATGGAGCTCTGGTGCTATGGAGCTATGGAGCTCTGGAAGTATGGAGCTATGGAGCTCTGGAGGTATGGAGCTATGGAGCCCTGGAGCTATGGAGCCCTGGAGCTATGGAAGTATGGAGCTCTGGTGCTATGGAGCTATGGAGCTCTGGTGCTATGGAGCTATGGAGCTCTGGAGCTATGGAGCTCTGGAGGTATGGAGCTATGGAGCTATGGAGCTCTGGAGGTATGGAGCTATGGAGCTATGGAAGTATGGAGCTCTGGTGCTATGGAGCTATGGAGCTCTGGTGCTATGGAGCTATGGAGCTCTGGTGCTATGGAGCTATGGAGCTATGGAGCTCTGGAAGTATGGAGCTCTGGTGCTATGGAGCTATGGAGCTCTGGTGCTATGGAGCTATGGAGCTCTGGTGCTATGGAGCTATGGAGCTCTGGTGCTATGGAGCTCTGGTGCTATGGAGCTCTGGTGCTATGGAGCTATGGAGCTCTGGTGCTATGGAGCTATGGAGCTCTGGAGGTATGGAGCTCTGGAGGTATGGAGCTCTGGAGGTATGGAGCTTTGGAGCCCTGGAGCTCTGGAGGTATGGAGCTATGGTGCTATGGAGCTCTGAAGCCATGGAGCTCTGGTGCTATGGAGCTCTGGAGCTCTGGAGGTATGGAGCTCTGGAGGTATGGAGCTATGGAGCCCTGGAGCTCTGGAGGTATGGAGCTATGGTGCTATGGAGCTCTGAAGCCATGGAGCTCTGGTGCTATGGAGCTCTGGAGCTCTGGAGGTATGGAGCTCTGGAGGTATGGAGCTATGGAGCCCTGGAGCTCTGGAGGTATGGAGCTATGGTGCTATGGAGCTCTGAAGCCATGGAGCTCTGGTGCTATGGAGCTCTGGAGCTCTGGAGGTATGGAGCTCTGGAGGTATGGAGCTCTGGAGGTATGGAGCTATGGAGCCCTGGAGCTCTGGAGGTATGGAGCTATGGTGCTATGGAGCTCTGAAGCCATGGAGCTCTGGTGCTATGGAGCTCTGGAGGTATGGAGCTCTGGAGGTATGGAGCTCTGGAGGTATGGAGCTATGGAGCCCTGGAGCTCTGGAGGTATGGAGCTATGGTGCTATGGAGCTCTGAAGCCATGGAGCTCTGGTGCTATGGAGCTATGGAGCTCTGGTGCTATGGAGCTATGGAGGTATGGAGCCACCAGCCAGCACCCTCCGTGGCTTGATCAATGGAAGTGTTTTAGGTACCAGGCAGCCAAAGGGCCGAGGCCTCACGCTCGACCACGCCGGCGCAGAGTTCCAGCCGCTCGGATAAGCTCTGTCACTCACCCGCCGCGCAGCCACCGGTGCTATGGAGCTCTGGTGCTATGGAGCTATGGAGCTCTGGTGCTATGGAGCTATGGAGCTCTGGAGGTATGGAGCTCTGGAGGTATGGAGCTCTGGAGGTATGGAGCTATGGAGCCCTGGAGCTCTGGAGGTATGGAGCTATGGTGCTATGGAGCTCTGAAGCCATGGAGCTCTGGTGCTATGGAGCTCTGGAGCTCTGGAGGTATGGAGCTCTGGAGGTATGGAGCTATGGAGCCCTGGAGCTCTGGAGGTATGGAGCTATGGAGCTCTGAAGCCATGGAGCTCTGGTGCTATGGAGCTCTGGAGCTCTGGAGGTATGGAGCTCTGGAGGTATGGAGCTCTGGAGGTATGGAGCTATGGAGCCCTGGAGCTCTGGAGGTATGGAGCTATGGTGCTATGGAGCTCTGAAGCCATGGAGCTCTGGTGCTATGGAGCTCTGGAGGTATGGAGCTCTGGAGGTATGGAGCTCTGGAGGTATGGAGCTATGGAGCCCTGGAGCTCTGGAGGTATGGAGCTATGGTGCTATGGAGCTCTGAAGCCATGGAGCTCTGGTGCTATGGAGCTCTGGAGGTATGGAGCTCTGGAGGTATGGAGCTCTGGAGGTATGGAGCTATGGAGCCCTGGAGCTCTGGAGGTATGGAGCTATGGTGCTATGGAGCTCTGAAGCCATGGAGCTCTGGTGCTATGGAGCTATGGAGCTCTGGTGCTATGGAGCTATGGAGGTATGGAGCCACCAGCCAGCACCCTCCGTGGCTGGATCAATGGAAGTGTTTTAGGTACCAGGCAGCCAAAGGGCCGAGGCCTCACGCTCGACCACGCCGGCGCAGAGTTCCAGCCGCTCGGATAAGCTCTGTCACTCACCCGCCGCGCAGCCACCGGTAACGGGGAAATGTCGCCGCCTGGCGGACACGCCGTTGTAAATGAATGGGCTTTCGCACTTAGTGCAATTTTCGCCAACTCTCTGACTTAGAGCTATGGAAGTATGGAGCTATGGAGCCACCAGCCACCCAGGCTGGAGCTATGGAGCTCTGGAGGTATGGAGCTCAGGTGCTATGGAAGTATGGAGCTATGGAGCTATGGAAGTATGGAGCTATGGAGCTCTGGAAGTATGGAGCTATGGAGCTCTGGAGGTATGGAGCTATGGAGCCCTGGAGCCCTGGAGCTATGGAGCTCTGGTGCTATGGAGGTATGGAGCTCTGGAGGTATGGAGCTCTGGAGGTATGGAGCTATGGAGCTATGGAGCCCTGGAGCTATGGAGCTATGGAGCCCTGGAGCTATGGAGCTATGGAGCCCTGGAGCTATGGAGCTATGGAGCTCTGGTGCTATGGAGCTATGGAGCTCTGGTGCTATGGAGCTATGGAGCTCTGGTGCTATGGAGCTATGGAGCTCTGGTGCTATGGAGCTATGGAGCTCTGGAAGTATGGAGCTATGGAGCTCTGGAGGTATGGAGCTATGGAGCCCTGGAGCTATGGAGCCCTGGAGCTATGGAAGTATGGAGCTCTGGTGCTATGGAGCTATGGAGCTCTGGTGCTATGGAGCTATGGAGCTCTGGAGCTATGGAGCTCTGGAGGTATGGAGCTATGGAGCTATGGAGCTCTGGAGGTATGGAGCTATGGAGCTATGGAAGTATGGAGCTCTGGTGCTATGGAGCTATGGAGCTCTGGTGCTATGGAGCTATGGAGCTCTGGTGCTATGGAGCTATGGAGCTATGGAGCTCTGGAAGTATGGAGCTCTGGTGCTATGGAGCTATGGAGCTCTGGTGCTATGGAGCTATGGAGCTCTGGTGCTATGGAGCTATGGAGCTCTGGTGCTATGGAGCTCTGGTGCTATGGAGCTCTGGTGCTATGGAGCTATGGAGCTCTGGTGCTATGGAGCTATGGAGCTCTGGAGGTATGGAGCTCTGGAGGTATGGAGCTCTGGAGGTATGGAGCTTTGGAGCCCTGGAGCTCTGGAGGTATGGAGCTATGGTGCTATGGAGCTCTGAAGCCATGGAGCTCTGGTGCTATGGAGCTCTGGAGCTCTGGAGGTATGGAGCTCTGGAGGTATGGAGCTATGGAGCCCTGGAGCTCTGGAGGTATGGAGCTATGGTGCTATGGAGCTCTGAAGCCATGGAGCTCTGGTGCTATGGAGCTCTGGAGCTCTGGAGGTATGGAGCTCTGGAGGTATGGAGCTATGGAGCCCTGGAGCTCTGGAGGTATGGAGCTATGGTGCTATGGAGCTCTGAAGCCATGGAGCTCTGGTGCTATGGAGCTCTGGAGGTATGGAGCTCTGGAGGTATGGAGCTCTGGAGGTATGGAGCTATGGAGCCCTGGAGCTCTGGAGGTATGGAGCTATGGTGCTATGGAGCTCTGAAGCCATGGAGCTCTGGTGCTATGGAGCTCTGGAGGTATGGAGCTCTGGAGGTATGGAGCTCTGGAGGTATGGAGCTATGGAGCCCTGGAGCTCTGGAGGTATGGAGCTATGGTGCTATGGAGCTCTGAAGCCATGGAGCTCTGGTGCTATGGAGCTATGGAGCTCTGGTGCTATGGAGCTATGGAGGTATGGAGCCACCAGCCAGCACCCTCCGTGGCTGGATCAATGGAAGTGTTTTAGGTACCAGGCAGCCAAAGGGCCGAGGCCTCACGCTCGACCACGCCGGCGCAGAGTTCCAGCCGCTCGGATAAGCTCTGTCACTCACCCGCCGCGCAGCCACCGGTAACGGGGAAATGTCGCCGCCTTGTGGACACGCCGTTGTAAATGAATGGGCTTTCGCACTTAGTGCAATTTTCGCCAACTCTCTGACTGGAGCTATGGAAGTATGGAGCTATGGAGCCACCAGCCACCCAGGCTGGAGCTATGGAGCTCTGGAGGTATGGAGCTCTGGTGCTATGGAAGTATGGAGCTATGGAGCTATGGAAGTATGGAGCTATGGAGCTATGGAGCTCTGGAAGTATGGAGCTATGGAGCTCTGGAGGTATGGAGCTATGGAGCCCTGGAGCCCTGGAGCTATGGAGCCCTGGAGCTATGGAGCTATGGAGCCCTGGAGCTATGGAGCTATGGAGCCCTGGAGCTATGGAGCTATGGAGCTCTGGTGCTATGGAGCTATGGAGCTCTGGTGCTATGGAGCTATGGAGCTCTGGTGCTATGGAGCTATGGAGCTCTGGTGCTATGGAGCTATGGAGCTCTGGAAGTATGGAGCTATGGAGCTCTGGAGGTATGGAGCTATGGAGCTCTGGAGGTATGGAGCTATGGAGCCCTGGAGCTATGGAGCCCTGGAGCTATGGAAGTATGGAGCTCTGGTGCTATGGAGCTATGGAGCTCTGGTGCTATGGAGCTATGGAGCTCTGGAGCTATGGAGCTCTGGAGGTATGGAGCTATGGAGCTCTGGAGGTATGGAGCTATGGAGCTATGGAAGTATGGAGCTCTGGTGCTATGGAGCTATGGAGCTCTGGTGCTATGGAGCTATGGAGCTCTGGTGCTATGGAGCTATGGAGCTATGGAGCTCTGGAAGTATGGAGCTCTGGTGCTATGGAGCTATGGAGCTCTGGTGCTATGGAGCTATGGAGCTCTGGTGCTATGGAGCTATGGAGCTCTGGTGCTATGGAGCTATGGTGCTATGGAGCTCTGGTGCTATGGAGCTATGGAGCTCTGGTGCTATGGAGCTATGGAGCTCTGGAGGTATGGAGCTCTGGAGGTATGGAGCTCTGGAGGTATGGAGCTTTGGAGCCCTGGAGCTCTGGAGGTATGGAGCTATGGTGCTATGGAGCTCTGAAGCCATGGAGCTCTGGTGCTATGGAGCTATGGAGCTCTGGTGCTATGGAGCTATGGAGGTATGGAGCCACCAGCCAGCACCCTCCGTGGCTGGATCAATGGAAGTGTTTTAGGTACCAGGCAGCCAAAGGGCCGAGGCCTCACGCTCGACCACGCCGGCGCAGAGTTCCAGCCGCTCGGATAAGCTCTGTCACTCACCCGCCGCGCAGCCACCGGTAACGGGGAAATGTCGCCGCCTTGTGGACACGCCGTTGTAAATGAATGGGCTTTCGCACTTAGTGCAATTTTCGCCAACTCTCTGACTTAGAGCTATGGAAGTATGGAGCTATGGAGCCACCAGCCACCCAGGCTGGAGCTCTGGAGCTCTGGAGGTATGGAGCTCTGGTGCTATGGAAGTATGGAGCTCTGGTGCTATGGAAGTATGGAGCTATGGAGGTATGGAAGTATGGAGCTATGGAAGTATGGAGCTATGGAGCTCTGGAAGTATGGAGCTATGGAGCTCTGGAGGTATGGAGCCCTGGAGCTATGGAGCCCTGGAGCTATGGAAGTATGGAGCTCTGGTGCTATGGAGCTATGGAGCTCTGGTGCTATGGAGCTATGGAGCTATGGAGCTCTGGAGCTATGGAGCTCTGGAGGTATGGAGCTATGGAGCTATGGAGCTCTGGAGGTATGGAGCTATGGAGCTATGGAAGTATGGAGCTCTGGTGCTATGGAGCTATGGAGCTCTGGTGCTATGGAGCTATGGAGCTCTGGTGCTATGGAGCTATGGAGCTATGGAGCTCTGGAAGTATGGAGCTCTGGTGCTATGGAGCTATGGAGCTCTGGTGCTATGGAGCTATGGAGCTCTGGTGCTATGGAGCTCTGGTGCTATGGAGCTATGGAGCTCTGGTGCTATGGAGCTCTGGAGGTATGGAGCTCTGGAGGTATGGAGCTCTGGAGGTATGGAGCTATGGAGCCCTGGAGCTCTGGAGGTATGGAGCTATGGTGCTATGGAGCTCTGAAGCCATGGAGCTCTGGTGCTATGGAGCTATGGAGCTCTGGTGCTATGGAGCTATGGAGCTATGGAGCTCTGGAAGTATGGAGCTCTGGTGCTATGGAGCTCTGGAGCTCTGGAGGTATGGAGCTCTGGAGGTATGGAGCTATGGAGCCCTGGAGCTCTGGAGGTATGGAGCTATGGTGCTATGGAGCTCTGAAGCCATGGAGCTCTGGTGCTATGGAGCTCTGGAGGTATGGAGCTCTGGAGGTATGGAGCTCTGGAGGTATGGAGCTATGGAGCCCTGGAGCTCTGGAGGTATGGAGCTATGGTGCTATGGAGCTCTGAAGCCATGGAGCTCTGGTGCTATGGAGCTCTGGTGCTATGGAGCTCTGGAGGTATGGAGCTCTGGAGGTATGGAGCTCTGGAGGTATGGAGCTATGGAGCCCTGGAGCTCTGGAGGTATGGAGCTATGGTGCTATGGAGCTCTGAAGCCATGGAGCTCTGGTGCTATGGAGCTATGGAGCTCTGGTGCTATGGAGCTCTGGAGGTATGGAGCCACCAGCCAGCACCCTCCGTGGCTGGATCAATGGAAGTGTTTTAGGTACCAGGCAGCCAAAGGGCCGAGGCCTCACGCTCGACCACGCCGGCGCAGAGTTCCAGCCGCTCGGATAAGCTCTGTCACTCACCCGCCGCGCAGCCACCGGTGACGGGGAAATGTCGCCGCCTGGCGGACACGCCGTTGTAAATGAATGGGCTTTCGCACTTAGTGCAATTTTCGCCAACTCTCTGACTTAGAGCTATGGAAGTATGGAGCTATGGAGCCACCAGCCACCCAGGCTGGAGCTATGGAGCTCTGGAGGTATGGAGCTCAGGTGCTATGGAAGTATGGAGCTATGGAGCTATGGAAGTATGGAGCTATGGAGCTATGGAGCTCTGGAAGTATGGAGCTATGGAGCTCTGGAGGTATGGAGCTATGGAGCCCTGGAGCCCTGGAGCTATGGAGCTCTGGTGCTATGGAGGTATGGAGCTCTGGAGGTATGGAGCTCTGGAGGTATGGAGCTATGGAGCTATGGAGCCCTGGAGCTATGGAGCTATGGAGCCCTGGAGCTATGGAGCTATGGAGCCCTGGAGCTATGGAGCTATGGAGCTCTGGTGCTATGGAGCTATGGAGCTCTGGTGCTATGGAGCTATGGAGCTCTGGTGCTATGGAGCTATGGAGCTCTGGTGCTATGGAGCTATGGAGCTCTGGAAGTATGGAGCTATGGAGCTCTGGAGGTATGGAGCTATGGAGCCCTGGAGCTATGGAGCCCTGGAGCTATGGAAGTATGGAGCTCTGGTGCTATGGAGCTATGGAGCTCTGGTGCTATGGAGCTATGGAGCTCTGGAGCTATGGAGCTCTGGAGGTATGGAGCTATGGAGCTATGGAGCTCTGGAGGTATGGAGCTATGGAGCTATGGAAGTATGGAGCTCTGGTGCTATTGAGCTATGGAGCTCTGGTGCTATGGAGCTATGGAGCTCTGGTGCTATGGAGCTATGGAGCTATGGAGCTCTGGAAGTATGGAGCTCTGGTGCTATGGAGCTATGGAGCTCTGGTGCTATGGAGCTATGGAGCTCTGGTGCTATGGAGCTATGGAGCTCTGGTGCTATGGAGCTCTGGTGCTATGGAGCTATGGAGCTCTGGTGCTATGGAGCTATGGAGCTCTGGAGGTATGGAGCTCTGGAGGTATGGAGCTCTGGAGGTATGGAGCTTTGGAGCCCTGGAGCTCTGGAGGTATGGAGCTATGGTGCTATGGAGCTCTGAAGCCATGGAGCTCTGGTGCTATGGAGCTCTGGAGCTCTGGAGGTATGGAGCTCTGGAGGTATGGAGCTATGGAGCCCTGGAGCTCTGGAGGTATGGAGCTATGGTGCTATGGAGCTCTGAAGCCATGGAGCTCTGGTGCTATGGAGCTCTGGAGGTATGGAGCTCTGGAGGTATGGAGCTATGGAGCCCTGGAGCTCTGGAGGTATGGAGCTATGGTGCTATGGAGCTCTGAAGCCATGGAGCTCTGGTGTTATGGAGCTCTGGAGCTCTGGAGGTATGGAGCTCTGGAGGTATGGAGCTCTGGAGGTATGGAGCTATGGAGCCCTGGAGCTCTGGAGGTATGGAGCTATGGTGCTATGGAGCTCTGAAGCCATGGAGCTCTGGTGTTATGGAGCTCTGGAGCTCTGGAGGTATGGAGCTCTGGAGGTATGGAGCTCTGGAGGTATGGAGCTATGGAGCCCTGGAGCTCTGGAGGTATGGAGCTATGGTGCTATGGAGCTCTGAAGCCATGGAGCTCTGGTGCTATGGAGCTCTGGAGGTATGGAGCTCTGGAGGTATGGAGCTCTGGAGGTATGGAGCTATGGAGCCCTGGAGCTCTGGAGGTATGGAGCTATGGTGCTATGGAGCTCTGAAGCCATGGAGCTCTGGTGCTATGGAGCTCTGGAGGTATGGAGCTCTGGAGGTATGGAGCTCTGGAGGTATGGAGCTATGGAGCCCTGGAGCTCTGGAGGTATGGAGCTATGGTGCTATGGAGCTCTGAAGCCATGGAGCTCTGGTGCTATGGAGCTATGGAGCTCTGGTGCTATGGAGCTATGGAGGTATGGAGCCACCAGCCAGCACCCTCCGTGGCTGGATCAATGGAAGTGTTTTAGGTACCAGGCAGCCAAAGGGCCGAGGCCTCACGCTCGACCACGCCGGCGCAGAGTTCCAGCCGCTCGGATAAGCTCTGTCACTCACCCGCCGCGCAGCCACCGGTAACGGGGAAATGTCGCCGCCTTGTGGACACGCCGTTGTAAATGAATGGGCTTTCGCACTTAGTGCAATTTTCGCCAACTCTCTGACTTAGAGCTATGGAAGTATGGAGCTATGGAGCCACCAGCCACCCAGGCTGGAGCTCTGGAGCTCTGGAGGTATGGAGCTCTGGTGCTATGGAAGTATGGAGCTCTGGTGCTATGGAAGTATGGAGCTATGGAGGTATGGAAGTATGGAGCTATGGAAGTATGGAGCTATGGAGCTCTGGAAGTATGGAGCTATGGAGCTCTGGAGGTATGGAGCCCTGGAGCTATGGAGCCCTGGAGCTATGGAAGTATGGAGCTCTGGTGCTATGGAGCTATGGAGCTCTGGTGCTATGGAGCTATGGAGCTATGGAGCTCTGGAGCTATGGAGCTCTGGAGGTATGGAGCTATGGAGCTATGGAGCTCTGGAGGTATGGAGCTATGGAGCTATGGAAGTATGGAGCTCTGGTGCTATGGAGCTATGGAGCTCTGGTGCTATGGAGCTATGGAGCTCTGGTGCTATGGAGCTATGGAGCTATGGAGCTCTGGAAGTATGGAGCTCTGGTGCTATGGAGCTATGGAGCTCTGGTGCTATGGAGCTATGGAGCTCTGGTGCTATGGAGCTCTGGTGCTATGGAGCTATGGAGCTCTGGTGCTATGGAGCTCTGGAGGTATGGAGCTCTGGAGGTATGGAGCTCTGGAGGTATGGAGCTATGGAGCCCTGGAGCTCTGGAGGTATGGAGCTATGGTGCTATGGAGCTCTGAAGCCATGGAGCTCTGGTGCTATGGAGCTATGGAGCTCTGGTGCTATGGAGCTATGGAGCTATGGAGCTCTGGAAGTATGGAGCTCTGGTGCTATGGAGCTCTGGAGCTCTGGAGCTCTGGAGGTATGGAGCTCTGGAGGTATGGAGCTCTGGAGGTATGGAGCTATGGAGCCCTGGAGCTCTGGAGGTATGGAGCTATGGTGCTATGGAGCTCTGAAGCCATGGAGCTCTGGTGCTATGGAGCTCTGGAGGTATGGAGCTCTGGAGGTATGGAGCTCTGGAGGTATGGAGCTATGGAGCCCTGGAGCTCTGGAGGTATGGAGCTATGGTGCTATGGAGCTCTGAAGCCATGGAGCTCTGGTGCTATGGAGCTCTGGTGCTATGGAGCTCTGGAGGTATGGAGCTCTGGAGGTATGGAGCTCTGGAGGTATGGAGCTATGGAGCCCTGGAGCTCTGGAGGTATGGAGCTATGGTGCTATGGAGCTCTGAAGCCATGGAGCTCTGGTGCTATGGAGCTATGGAGCTCTGGTGCTATGGAGCTCTGGAGGTATGGAGCCACCAGCCAGCATCCTCCGTGGCTGGATCAATGGAAGTGTTTTAGGTACCAGGCAGCCAAAGGGCCGAGGCCTCACGCTCGACCACGCCGGCGCAGAGTTCCAGCCGCTCGGATAAGCTCTGTCACTCACCCGCCGCGCAGCCACCGGTAACGGGGAAATGTCGCCGCCTGGCGGACACGCCGTTGTAAATGAATGGGCTTTCGCACTTAGTGCAATTTTCGCCAACTCTCTGACTTAGAGCTATGGAAGTATGGAGCTATGGAGCCACCAGCCACCCAGGCTGGAGCTATGGAGCTCTGGAGGTATGGAGCTCAGGTGCTATGGAAGTATGGAGCTATGGAGCTATGGAAGTATGGAGCTATGGAGCTATGGAGCTCTGGAAGTATGGAGCTATGGAGCTCTGGAGGTATGGAGCTATGGAGCCCTGGAGCCCTGGAGCTATGGAGCTCTGGTGCTATGGAGGTATGGAGCTCTGGAGGTATGGAGCTCTGGAGGTATGGAGCTATGGAGCTATGGAGCCCTGGAGCTATGGAGCTATGGAGCCCTGGAGCTATGGAGCTATGGAGCCCTGGAGCTATGGAGCTATGGAGCTCTGGTGCTATGGAGCTATGGAGCTCTGGTGCTATGGAGCTATGGAGCTCTGGTGCTATGGAGCTATGGAGCTCTGGTGCTATGGAGCTATGGAGCTCTGGAAGTATGGAGCTATGGAGCTCTGGAGGTATGGAGCTATGGAGCCCTGGAGCTATGGAGCCCTGGAGCTATGGAAGTATGGAGCTCTGGTGCTATGGAGCTATGGAGCTCTGGTGCTATGGAGCTATGGAGCTCTGGAGCTATGGAGCTCTGGAGGTATGGAGCTATGGAGCTATGGAGCTCTGGAGGTAGGGAGCTATGGAGCTATGGAAGTATGGAGCTCTGGTGCTATGGAGCTATGGAGCTCTGGTGCTATGGAGCTATGGAGCTCTGGTGCTATGGAGCTATGGAGCTATGGAGCTCTGGAAGTATGGAGCTCTGGTGCTATGGAGCTATGGAGCTCTGGTGCTATGGAGCTATGGAGCTCTGGTGCTATGGAGCTATGGAGCTCTGGTGCTATGGAGCTCTGGTGCTATGGAGCTATGGAGCTCTGGTGCTATGGAGCTATGGAGCTCTGGAGGTATGGAGCTCTGGAGGTATGGAGCTCTGGAGGTATGGAGTTTTGGAGACCTGGAGCTCTGGAGGTATGGAGCTATGGTGCTATGGAGCTCTGAAGCCATGGAGCTCTGGTGCTATGGAGCTCTGGAGCTCTGGAGGTATGGAGCTCTGGAGGTATGGAGCTATGGAGCCCTGGAGCTCTGGAGGTATGGAGCTATGGTGCTATGGAGCTCTGAAGCCATGGAGCTCTGGTGCTATGGAGCTCTGGAGCTCTGGAGGTATGGAGCTCTGGAGGTATGGAGCTATGGAGCCCTGGAGCTCTGGAGGTATGGAGCTATGGTGCTATGGAGCTCTGAAGCCATGGAGCTCTGGTGCTATGGAGCTCTGGAGCTCTGGAGGTATGGAGCTCTGGAGGTATGGAGCTCTGGAGGTATGGAGCTATGGAGCCCTGGAGCTCTGGAGGTATGGAGCTATGGTGCTATGGAGCTCTGAAGCCATGGAGCTCTGGTGCTATGGAGCTCTGGAGGTATGGAGCTCTGGAGGTATGGAGCTCTGGAGGTATGGAGCTATGGAGCCCTGGAGCTCTGGAGGTATGGAGCTATGGTGCTATGGAGCTCTGAAGCCATGGAGCTCTGGTGCTATGGAGCTCTGGAGGTATGGAGCTCTGGAGGTATGAAGCTCTGGAGGTATGGAGCTATGGAGCCCTGGAGCTCTGGAGGTATGGAGCTATGGTGCTATGGAGCTCTGAAGCCATGGAGCTCTGGTGCTATGGAGCTCTGGAGGTATGGAGCTCTGGAGGTATGGAGCTCTGGAGGTATGGAGCTATGGAGCCCTGCAGCTCTGGAGGTATGGAGCTATGGTGCTATGGAGCTCTGAAGCCATGGAGCTCTGGTGCTATGGAGCTATGGAGCTCTGGTGCTATGGAGCTATGGAGGTATGGAGCCACCAGCCAGCACCCTCCGTGGCTGGATCAATGGAAGTGTTTTAGGTACCAGGCAGCCAAAGGGCCGAGGCCTCACGCTCGACCACGCCGGCGCAGAGTTCCAGCCGCTCGGATAAGCTCTGTCACTCACCCGCCGCGCAGCCACCGGTAACGGGGAAATGTCGCCGCCTTGTGGACACGCCGTTGTAAATGAATGGGCTTTCGCACTTAGTGCAATTTTCGCCAACTCTCTGACTTAGAGCTATGGAAGTATGGAGCTATGGAGCCACCAGCCACCCAGGCTGGAGCTCTGGAGCTCTGGAGGTATGGAGCTCTGGTGCTATGGAAGTATGGAGCTCTGGTGCTATGGAAGTATGGAGCTATGGAGGTATGGAAGTATGGAGCTATGGAAGTATGGAGCTATGGAGCTCTGGAAGTATGGAGCTATGGAGCTCTGGAGGTATGGAGCCCTGGAGCTATGGAGCCCTGGAGCTATGGAAGTATGGAGCTCTGGTGCTATGGAGCTATGGAGCTCTGGTGCTATGGAGCTATGGAGCTATGGAGCTCTGGAGCTATGGAGCTCTGGAGGTATGGAGCTATGGAGCTATGGAGCTCTGGAGGTATGGAGCTATGGAGCTATGGAAGTATGGAGCTCTGGTGCTATGGAGCTATGGAGCTCTGGTGCTATGGAGCTATGGAGCTCTGGTGCTATGGAGCTATGGAGCTATGGAGCTCTGGAGGTATGGAGCTCTGGAGGTATGGAGCTATGGAGCCCTGGAGCTCTGGAGGTATGGAGCTCTGGTGCTATGGAGCTCTGGTGCTATGGAGCTATGGAGCTCTGGTGCTATGGAGCTCTGGAGGTATGGAGCTCTGGAGGTATGGAGCTCTGGAGGTATGGAGCTATGGAGCCCTGGAGCTCTGGAGGTATGGAGCTATGGTGCTATGGAGCTCTGAAGCCATGGAGCTCTGGTGCTATGGAGCTCTGGAGGTATGGAGCTCTGGAGGTATGGAGCTCTGGAGGTATGGAGCTATGGAGCCCTGGAGCTCTGGAGGTATGGAGCTATGGTGCTATGGAGCTCTGAAGCCATGGAGCTCTGGTGCTATGGAGCTCTGGAGGTATGGAGCTCTGGAGGTATGGAGCTCTGGAGGTATGGAGCTATGGAGCCCTGGAGCTCTGGAGGTATGGAGCTATGGTGCTATGGAGCTCTGAAGCCATGGAGCTCTGGTGCTATGGAGCTATGGAGCTCTGGTGCTATGGAGCTATGGAGGTATGGAGCCACCAGCCAGCACCCTCCGTGGCTGGATCAATGGAAGTATTTTAGGTACCAGGCAGCCAAAGGGCCGAGGCCTCACGCTCGACCACGCCGGCGCAGAGTTCCAGCCGCTCGGATAAGCTCTGTCACTCACCCGCCGCGCAGCCACCGGTAACGGGGAAATGTCGCCGCCTGGCGGACACGCCGTTGTAAATGAATGGGCTTTCGCCAACTCTCTGACTTAGAGCTATGGAAGTATGGAGCTATGGAGCCACCAGCCACCCAGGCTGGAGCTATGGAGCTCTGGAGGTATGGAGCTCAGGTGCTATGGAAGTATGGAGCTATGGAGCTATGGAAGTATGGAGCTATGGAGCTATGGAGCTCTGGAAGTATGGAGCTATGGAGCTCTGGAGGTATGGAGCTATGGAGCCCTGGAGCCCTGGAGCTATGGAGCTCTGGAGGTATGGAGCTATGGTGCTATGGAGCTCTGAAGCCATGGAGCTCTGGTGCTATGGAGCTCTGGAGCTCTGGAGGTATGGAACTCTGGAGGTATGGAGCTATGGAGCCCTGGAGCTCTGGAGGTATGGAGCTATGGAGCTCTGAAGCCATGGAGCTCTGGTGCTATGGAGCTCTGGAGCTCTGGAGGTATGGAGCTCTGGAGGTATGGAGCTCTGGAGGTATGGAGCTATGGAGCCCTGGAGCTCTGGAGGTATGGAGCTATGGTGCTATGGAGCTCTGAAGCCATGGAGCTCTGGTGCTATGGAGCTCTGGAGGTATGGAGCTCTGGAGGTATGGAGCTCTGGAGGTATGGAGCTATGGAGCCCTGGAGCTCTGGAGGTATGGAGCTATGGTGCTATGGAGCTCTGAAGCCATGGAGCTCTGGTGCTATGGAGCTCTGGAGGTATGGAGCTCTGGAGGTATGGAGCTCTGGAGGTATGGAGCTATGGAGCCCTGGAGCTCTGGAGGTATGGAGCTATGGTGCTATGGAGCTCTGAAGCCATGGAGCTCTGGTGCTATGGAGCTATGGAGCTCTGGTGCTATGGAGCTATGGAGGTATGGAGCCACCAGCCAGCACCCTCCGTGGCTGGATCAATGGAAGTGTTTTAGGTACCAGGCAGCCAAAGGGCCGAGGCCTCACGCTCGACCACGCCGGCGCAGAGTTCCAGCCGCTCGGATAAGCTCTGTCACTCACCCGCCGCGCAGCCACCGGTAACGGGGAAATGTCGCCGCCTGGCGGACACGCCGTTGTAAATGAATGGGCTTTCGCACTTAGTGCAATTTTCGCCAACTCTCTGACTTAGAGCTATGGAAGTATGGAGCTATGGAGCCACCAGCCACCCAGGCTGGAGCTATGGAGCTCTGGAGGTATGGAGCTCAGGTGCTATGGAAGTATGGAGCTATGGAGCTATGGAAGTATGGAGCTATGGAGCTATGGAGCTCTGGAAGTATGGAGCTATGGAGCTCTGGAGGTATGGAGCTATGGAGCCCTGGAGCCCTGGAGCTATGGAGCTCTGGTGCTATGGAGGTATGGAGCTCTGGAGGTATGGAGCTCTGGAGGTATGGAGCTATGGAGCTATGGAGCCCTGGAGCTATGGAGCTATGGAGCCCTGGAGCTATGGAGCTATGGAGCCCTGGAGCTATGGAGCTATGGAGCTCTGGTGCTATGGAGCTATGGAGCTCTGGTGCTATGGAGCTATGGAGCTCTGGTGCTATGGAGCTATGGAGCTCTGGTGCTATGGAGCTATGGAGCTCTGGAAGTATGGAGCTATGGAGCTCTGGAGGTATGGAGCTATGGAGCCCTGGAGCTATGGAGCCCTGGAGCTATGGAAGTATGGAGCTCTGGTGCTATGGAGCTATGGAGCTCTGGTGCTATGGAGCTATGGAGCTCTGGAGCTATGGAGCTCTGGAGGTATGGAGCTATGGAGCTATGGAGCTCTGGAGGTATGGAGCTATGGAGCTATGGAAGTATGGAGCTCTGGTGCTATGGAGCTATGGAGCTCTGGTGCTATGGAGCTATGGAGCTCTGGTGCTATGGAGCTATGGAGCTATGGAGCTCTGGAAGTATGGAGCTCTGGTGCTATGGAGCTATGGAGCTCTGGTGCTATGGAGCTATGGAGCTCTGGTGCTATGGAGCTATGGAGCTCTGGTGCTATGGAGCTCTGGTGCTATGGAGCTCTGGTGCTATGGAGCTATGGAGCTCTGGTGCTATGGAGCTATGGAGCTCTGGAGGTATGGAGCTCTGGAGGTATGGAGCTCTGGAGGTATGGAGCTTTGGAGCCCTGGAGCTCTGGAGGTATGGAGCTATGGTGCTATGGAGCTCTGAAGCCATGGAGCTCTGGTGCTATGGAGCTCTGGAGCTCTGGAGGTATGGAGCTCTGGAGGTATGGAGCTATGGAGCCCTGGAGCTCTGGAGGTATGGAGCTATGGTGCTATGGAGCTCTGAAGCCATGGAGCTCTGGTGCTATGGAGCTCTGGAGCTCTGGAGGTATGGAGCTCTGGAGGTATGGAGCTATGGAGCCCTGGAGCTCTGGAGGTATGGAGCTATGGTGCTATGGAGCTCTGAAGCCATGGAGCTCTGGTGCTATGGAGCTCTGGAGGTATGGAGCTCTGGAGGTATGGAGCTCTGGAGGTATGGAGCTATGGAGCCCTGGAGCTCTGGAGGTATGGAGCTATGGTGCTATGGAGCTCTGAAGCCATGGAGCTCTGGTGCTATGGAGCTCTGGAGGTATGGAGCTCTGGAGGTATGGAGCTCTGGAGGTATGGAGCTATGGAGCCCTGGAGCTCTGGAGGTATGGAGCTATGGTGCTATGGAGCTCTGAAGCCATGGAGCTCTGGTGCTATGGAGCTATGGAGCTCTGGTGCTATGGAGCTATGGAGGTATGGAGCCACCAGCCAGCACCCTCCGTGGCTGGATCAATGGAAGTGTTTTAGGTACCAGGCAGCCAAAGGGCCGAGGCCTCACGCTCGACCACGCCGGCGCAGAGTTCCAGCCGCTCGGATAAGCTCTGTCACTCACCCGCCGCGCAGCCACCGGTAACGGGGAAATGTCGCCGCCTTGTGGACACGCCGTTGTAAATGAATGGGCTTTCGCACTTAGTGCAATTTTCGCCAACTCTCTGACTGGAGCTATGGAAGTATGGAGCTATGGAGCCACCAGCCACCCAGGCTGGAGCTATGGAGCTCTGGAGGTATGGAGCTCTGGTGCTATGGAAGTATGGAGCTATGGAGCTATGGAAGTATGGAGCTATGGAGCTATGGAGCTCTGGAAGTATGGAGCTATGGAGCTCTGGAGGTATGGAGCTATGGAGCCCTGGAGCCCTGGAGCTATGGAGCCCTGGAGCTATGGAGCTATGGAGCCCTGGAGCTATGGAGCTATGGAGCCCTGGAGCTATGGAGCTATGGAGCTCTGGTGCTATGGAGCTATGGAGCTCTGGTGCTATGGAGCTATGGAGCTCTGGTGCTATGGAGCTATGGAGCTCTGGTGCTATGGAGCTATGGAGCTCTGGAAGTATGGAGCTATGGAGCTCTGGAGGTATGGAGCTATGGAGCTCTGGAGGTATGGAGCTATGGAGCCCTGGAGCTATGGAGCCCTGGAGCTATGGAAGTATGGAGCTCTGGTGCTATGGAGCTATGGAGCTCTGGTGCTATGGAGCTATGGAGCTCTGGAGCTATGGAGCTCTGGAGGTATGGAGCTATGGAGCTCTGGAGGTATGGAGCTATGGAGCTATGGAAGTATGGAGCTCTGGTGCTATGGAGCTATGGAGCTCTGGTGCTATGGAGCTATGGAGCTCTGGTGCTATGGAGCTATGGAGCTATGGAGCTCTGGAAGTATGGAGCTCTGGTGCTATGGAGCTATGGAGCTCTGGTGCTATGGAGCTATGGAGCTCTGGTGCTATGGAGCTATGGAGCTCTGGTGCTATGGAGCTATGGTGCTATGGAGCTCTGGTGCTATGGAGCTATGGAGCTCTGGTGCTATGGAGCTATGGAGCTCTGGAGGTATGGAGCTCTGGAGGTATGGAGCTCTGGAGGTATGGAGCTTTGGAGCCCTGGAGCTCTGGAGGTATGGAGCTATGGTGCTATGGAGCTCTGAAGCCATGGAGCTCTGGTGCTATGGAGCTATGGAGCTCTGGTGCTATGGAGCTATGGAGGTATGGAGCCACCAGCCAGCACCCTCCGTGGCTGGATCAATGGAAGTGTTTTAGGTACCAGGCAGCCAAAGGGCCGAGGCCTCACGCTCGACCACGCCGGCGCAGAGTTCCAGCCGCTCGGATAAGCTCTGTCACTCACCCGCCGCGCAGCCACCGGTAACGGGGAAATGTCGCCGCCTTGTGGACACGCCGTTGTAAATGAATGGGCTTTCGCACTTAGTGCAATTTTCGCCAACTCTCTGACTTAGAGCTATGGAAGTATGGAGCTATGGAGCCACCAGCCACCCAGGCTGGAGCTCTGGAGCTCTGGAGGTATGGAGCTCTGGTGCTATGGAAGTATGGAGCTCTGGTGCTATGGAAGTATGGAGCTATGGAGGTATGGAAGTATGGAGCTATGGAAGTATGGAGCTATGGAGCTCTGGAAGTATGGAGCTATGGAGCTCTGGAGGTATGGAGCCCTGGAGCTATGGAGCCCTGGAGCTATGGAAGTATGGAGCTCTGGTGCTATGGAGCTATGGAGCTCTGGTGCTATGGAGCTATGGAGCTATGGAGCTCTGGAGCTATGGAGCTCTGGAGGTATGGAGCTATGGAGCTATGGAGCTCTGGAGGTATGGAGCTATGGAGCTATGGAAGTATGGAGCTCTGGTGCTATGGAGCTATGGAGCTCTGGTGCTATGGAGCTATGGAGCTCTGGTGCTATGGAGCTATGGAGCTATGGAGCTCTGGAAGTATGGAGCTCTGGTGCTATGGAGCTATGGAGCTCTGGTGCTATGGAGCTATGGAGCTCTGGTGCTATGGAGCTCTGGTGCTATGGAGCTATGGAGCTCTGGTGCTATGGAGCTCTGGAGGTATGGAGCTCTGGAGGTATGGAGCTCTGGAGGTATGGAGCTATGGAGCCCTGGAGCTCTGGAGGTATGGAGCTATGGTGCTATGGAGCTCTGAAGCCATGGAGCTCTGGTGCTATGGAGCTATGGAGCTCTGGTGCTATGGAGCTATGGAGCTATGGAGCTCTGGAAGTATGGAGCTCTGGTGCTATGGAGCTCTGGAGCTCTGGAGGTATGGAGCTCTGGAGGTATGGAGCTATGGAGCCCTGGAGCTCTGGAGGTATGGAGCTATGGTGCTATGGAGCTCTGAAGCCATGGAGCTCTGGTGCTATGGAGCTCTGGAGGTATGGAGCTCTGGAGGTATGGAGCTCTGGAGGTATGGAGCTATGGAGCCCTGGAGCTCTGGAGGTATGGAGCTATGGTGCTATGGAGCTCTGAAGCCATGGAGCTCTGGTGCTATGGAGCTCTGGTGCTATGGAGCTCTGGAGGTATGGAGCTCTGGAGGTATGGAGCTCTGGAGGTATGGAGCTATGGAGCCCTGGAGCTCTGGAGGTATGGAGCTATGGTGCTATGGAGCTCTGAAGCCATGGAGCTCTGGTGCTATGGAGCTATGGAGCTCTGGTGCTATGGAGCTCTGGAGGTATGGAGCCACCAGCCAGCACCCTCCGTGGCTGGATCAATGGAAGTGTTTTAGGTACCAGGCAGCCAAAGGGCCGAGGCCTCACGCTCGACCACGCCGGCGCAGAGTTCCAGCCGCTCGGATAAGCTCTGTCACTCACCCGCCGCGCAGCCACCGGTGACGGGGAAATGTCGCCGCCTGGCGGACACGCCGTTGTAAATGAATGGGCTTTCGCACTTAGTGCAATTTTCGCCAACTCTCTGACTTAGAGCTATGGAAGTATGGAGCTATGGAGCCACCAGCCACCCAGGCTGGAGCTATGGAGCTCTGGAGGTATGGAGCTCAGGTGCTATGGAAGTATGGAGCTATGGAGCTATGGAAGTATGGAGCTATGGAGCTATGGAGCTCTGGAAGTATGGAGCTATGGAGCTCTGGAGGTATGGAGCTATGGAGCCCTGGAGCCCTGGAGCTATGGAGCTCTGGTGCTATGGAGGTATGGAGCTCTGGAGGTATGGAGCTCTGGAGGTATGGAGCTATGGAGCTATGGAGCCCTGGAGCTATGGAGCTATGGAGCCCTGGAGCTATGGAGCTATGGAGCCCTGGAGCTATGGAGCTATGGAGCTCTGGTGCTATGGAGCTATGGAGCTCTGGTGCTATGGAGCTATGGAGCTCTGGTGCTATGGAGCTATGGAGCTCTGGTGCTATGGAGCTATGGAGCTCTGGAAGTATGGAGCTATGGAGCTCTGGAGGTATGGAGCTATGGAGCCCTGGAGCTATGGAGCCCTGGAGCTATGGAAGTATGGAGCTCTGGTGCTATGGAGCTATGGAGCTCTGGTGCTATGGAGCTATGGAGCTCTGGAGCTATGGAGCTCTGGAGGTATGGAGCTATGGAGCTATGGAGCTCTGGAGGTATGGAGCTATGGAGCTATGGAAGTATGGAGCTCTGGTGCTATTGAGCTATGGAGCTCTGGTGCTATGGAGCTATGGAGCTCTGGTGCTATGGAGCTATGGAGCTATGGAGCTCTGGAAGTATGGAGCTCTGGTGCTATGGAGCTATGGAGCTCTGGTGCTATGGAGCTATGGAGCTCTGGTGCTATGGAGCTATGGAGCTCTGGTGCTATGGAGCTCTGGTGCTATGGAGCTATGGAGCTCTGGTGCTATGGAGCTATGGAGCTCTGGAGGTATGGAGCTCTGGAGGTATGGAGCTCTGGAGGTATGGAGCTTTGGAGCCCTGGAGCTCTGGAGGTATGGAGCTATGGTGCTATGGAGCTCTGAAGCCATGGAGCTCTGGTGCTATGGAGCTCTGGAGCTCTGGAGGTATGGAGCTCTGGAGGTATGGAGCTATGGAGCCCTGGAGCTCTGGAGGTATGGAGCTATGGTGCTATGGAGCTCTGAAGCCATGGAGCTCTGGTGCTATGGAGCTCTGGAGGTATGGAGCTCTGGAGGTATGGAGCTATGGAGCCCTGGAGCTCTGGAGGTATGGAGCTATGGTGCTATGGAGCTCTGAAGCCATGGAGCTCTGGTGTTATGGAGCTCTGGAGCTCTGGAGGTATGGAGCTCTGGAGGTATGGAGCTCTGGAGGTATGGAGCTATGGAGCCCTGGAGCTCTGGAGGTATGGAGCTATGGTGCTATGGAGCTCTGAAGCCATGGAGCTCTGGTGTTATGGAGCTCTGGAGCTCTGGAGGTATGGAGCTCTGGAGGTATGGAGCTCTGGAGGTATGGAGCTATGGAGCCCTGGAGCTCTGGAGGTATGGAGCTATGGTGCTATGGAGCTCTGAAGCCATGGAGCTCTGGTGCTATGGAGCTCTGGAGGTATGGAGCTCTGGAGGTATGGAGCTCTGGAGGTATGGAGCTATGGAGCCCTGGAGCTCTGGAGGTATGGAGCTATGGTGCTATGGAGCTCTGAAGCCATGGAGCTCTGGTGCTATGGAGCTCTGGAGGTATGGAGCTCTGGAGGTATGGAGCTCTGGAGGTATGGAGCTATGGAGCCCTGGAGCTCTGGAGGTATGGAGCTATGGTGCTATGGAGCTCTGAAGCCATGGAGCTCTGGTGCTATGGAGCTATGGAGCTCTGGTGCTATGGAGCTATGGAGGTATGGAGCCACCAGCCAGCACCCTCCGTGGCTGGATCAATGGAAGTGTTTTAGGTACCAGGCAGCCAAAGGGCCGAGGCCTCACGCTCGACCACGCCGGCGCAGAGTTCCAGCCGCTCGGATAAGCTCTGTCACTCACCCGCCGCGCAGCCACCGGTAACGGGGAAATGTCGCCGCCTTGTGGACACGCCGTTGTAAATGAATGGGCTTTCGCACTTAGTGCAATTTTCGCCAACTCTCTGACTTAGAGCTATGGAAGTATGGAGCTATGGAGCCACCAGCCACCCAGGCTGGAGCTCTGGAGCTCTGGAGGTATGGAGCTCTGGTGCTATGGAAGTATGGAGCTCTGGTGCTATGGAAGTATGGAGCTATGGAGGTATGGAAGTATGGAGCTATGGAAGTATGGAGCTATGGAGCTCTGGAAGTATGGAGCTATGGAGCTCTGGAGGTATGGAGCCCTGGAGCTATGGAGCCCTGGAGCTATGGAAGTATGGAGCTCTGGTGCTATGGAGCTATGGAGCTCTGGTGCTATGGAGCTATGGAGCTATGGAGCTCTGGAGCTATGGAGCTCTGGAGGTATGGAGCTATGGAGCTATGGAGCTCTGGAGGTATGGAGCTATGGAGCTATGGAAGTATGGAGCTCTGGTGCTATGGAGCTATGGAGCTCTGGTGCTATGGAGCTATGGAGCTCTGGTGCTATGGAGCTATGGAGCTATGGAGCTCTGGAAGTATGGAGCTCTGGTGCTATGGAGCTATGGAGCTCTGGTGCTATGGAGCTATGGAGCTCTGGTGCTATGGAGCTCTGGTGCTATGGAGCTATGGAGCTCTGGTGCTATGGAGCTCTGGAGGTATGGAGCTCTGGAGGTATGGAGCTCTGGAGGTATGGAGCTATGGAGCCCTGGAGCTCTGGAGGTATGGAGCTATGGTGCTATGGAGCTCTGAAGCCATGGAGCTCTGGTGCTATGGAGCTATGGAGCTCTGGTGCTATGGAGCTATGGAGCTATGGAGCTCTGGAAGTATGGAGCTCTGGTGCTATGGAGCTCTGGAGCTCTGGAGCTCTGGAGGTATGGAGCTCTGGAGGTATGGAGCTCTGGAGGTATGGAGCTATGGAGCCCTGGAGCTCTGGAGGTATGGAGCTATGGTGCTATGGAGCTCTGAAGCCATGGAGCTCTGGTGCTATGGAGCTCTGGAGGTATGGAGCTCTGGAGGTATGGAGCTCTGGAGGTATGGAGCTATGGAGCCCTGGAGCTCTGGAGGTATGGAGCTATGGTGCTATGGAGCTCTGAAGCCATGGAGCTCTGGTGCTATGGAGCTCTGGTGCTATGGAGCTCTGGAGGTATGGAGCTCTGGAGGTATGGAGCTCTGGAGGTATGGAGCTATGGAGCCCTGGAGCTCTGGAGGTATGGAGCTATGGTGCTATGGAGCTCTGAAGCCATGGAGCTCTGGTGCTATGGAGCTATGGAGCTCTGGTGCTATGGAGCTCTGGAGGTATGGAGCCACCAGCCAGCATCCTCCGTGGCTGGATCAATGGAAGTGTTTTAGGTACCAGGCAGCCAAAGGGCCGAGGCCTCACGCTCGACCACGCCGGCGCAGAGTTCCAGCCGCTCGGATAAGCTCTGTCACTCACCCGCCGCGCAGCCACCGGTAACGGGGAAATGTCGCCGCCTGGCGGACACGCCGTTGTAAATGAATGGGCTTTCGCACTTAGTGCAATTTTCGCCAACTCTCTGACTTAGAGCTATGGAAGTATGGAGCTATGGAGCCACCAGCCACCCAGGCTGGAGCTATGGAGCTCTGGAGGTATGGAGCTCAGGTGCTATGGAAGTATGGAGCTATGGAGCTATGGAAGTATGGAGCTATGGAGCTATGGAGCTCTGGAAGTATGGAGCTATGGAGCTCTGGAGGTATGGAGCTATGGAGCCCTGGAGCCCTGGAGCTATGGAGCTCTGGTGCTATGGAGGTATGGAGCTCTGGAGGTATGGAGCTCTGGAGGTATGGAGCTATGGAGCTATGGAGCCCTGGAGCTATGGAGCTATGGAGCCCTGGAGCTATGGAGCTATGGAGCCCTGGAGCTATGGAGCTATGGAGCTCTGGTGCTATGGAGCTATGGAGCTCTGGTGCTATGGAGCTATGGAGCTCTGGTGCTATGGAGCTATGGAGCTCTGGTGCTATGGAGCTATGGAGCTCTGGAAGTATGGAGCTATGGAGCTCTGGAGGTATGGAGCTATGGAGCCCTGGAGCTATGGAGCCCTGGAGCTATGGAAGTATGGAGCTCTGGTGCTATGGAGCTATGGAGCTCTGGTGCTATGGAGCTATGGAGCTCTGGAGCTATGGAGCTCTGGAGGTATGGAGCTATGGAGCTATGGAGCTCTGGAGGTAGGGAGCTATGGAGCTATGGAAGTATGGAGCTCTGGTGCTATGGAGCTATGGAGCTCTGGTGCTATGGAGCTATGGAGCTCTGGTGCTATGGAGCTATGGAGCTATGGAGCTCTGGAAGTATGGAGCTCTGGTGCTATGGAGCTATGGAGCTCTGGTGCTATGGAGCTATGGAGCTCTGGTGCTATGGAGCTATGGAGCTCTGGTGCTATGGAGCTCTGGTGCTATGGAGCTATGGAGCTCTGGTGCTATGGAGCTATGGAGCTCTGGAGGTATGGAGCTCTGGAGGTATGGAGCTCTGGAGGTATGGAGTTTTGGAGACCTGGAGCTCTGGAGGTATGGAGCTATGGTGCTATGGAGCTCTGAAGCCATGGAGCTCTGGTGCTATGGAGCTCTGGAGCTCTGGAGGTATGGAGCTCTGGAGGTATGGAGCTATGGAGCCCTGGAGCTCTGGAGGTATGGAGCTATGGTGCTATGGAGCTCTGAAGCCATGGAGCTCTGGTGCTATGGAGCTCTGGAGCTCTGGAGGTATGGAGCTCTGGAGGTATGGAGCTATGGAGCCCTGGAGCTCTGGAGGTATGGAGCTATGGTGCTATGGAGCTCTGAAGCCATGGAGCTCTGGTGCTATGGAGCTCTGGAGCTCTGGAGGTATGGAGCTCTGGAGGTATGGAGCTCTGGAGGTATGGAGCTATGGAGCCCTGGAGCTCTGGAGGTATGGAGCTATGGTGCTATGGAGCTCTGAAGCCATGGAGCTCTGGTGCTATGGAGCTCTGGAGGTATGGAGCTCTGGAGGTATGGAGCTCTGGAGGTATGGAGCTATGGAGCCCTGGAGCTCTGGAGGTATGGAGCTATGGTGCTATGGAGCTCTGAAGCCATGGAGCTCTGGTGCTATGGAGCTCTGGAGGTATGGAGCTCTGGAGGTATGAAGCTCTGGAGGTATGGAGCTATGGAGCCCTGGAGGTATGGAGCTATGGTGCTATGGAGCTCTGAAGCCATGGAGCTCTGGTGCTATGGAGCTCTGGAGGTATGGAGCTCTGGAGGTATGGAGCTCTGGAGGTATGGAGCTATGGAGCCCTGCAGCTCTGGAGGTATGGAGCTATGGTGCTATGGAGCTCTGAAGCCATGGAGCTCTGGTGCTATGGAGCTATGGAGCTCTGGTGCTATGGAGCTATGGAGGTATGGAGCCACCAGCCAGCACCCTCCGTGGCTGGATCAATGGAAGTGTTTTAGGTACCAGGCAGCCAAAGGGCCGAGGCCTCACGCTCGACCACGCCGGCGCAGAGTTCCAGCCGCTCGGATAAGCTCTGTCACTCACCCGCCGCGCAGCCACCGGTAACGGGGAAATGTCGCCGCCTTGTGGACACGCCGTTGTAAATGAATGGGCTTTCGCACTTAGTGCAATTTTCGCCAACTCTCTGACTTAGAGCTATGGAAGTATGGAGCTATGGAGCCACCAGCCACCCAGGCTGGAGCTCTGGAGCTCTGGAGGTATGGAGCTCTGGTGCTATGGAAGTATGGAGCTCTGGTGCTATGGAAGTATGGAGCTATGGAGGTATGGAAGTATGGAGCTATGGAAGTATGGAGCTATGGAGCTCTGGAAGTATGGAGCTATGGAGCTCTGGAGGTATGGAGCCCTGGAGCTATGGAGCCCTGGAGCTATGGAAGTATGGAGCTCTGGTGCTATGGAGCTATGGAGCTCTGGTGCTATGGAGCTATGGAGCTATGGAGCTCTGGAGCTATGGAGCTCTGGAGGTATGCAGCTATGGAGCTATGGAGCTCTGGAGGTATGGAGCTATGGAGCTATGGAAGTATGGAGCTCTGGTGCTATGGAGCTATGGAGCTCTGGTGCTATGGAGCTATGGAGCTCTGGTGTTATGGAGCTATGGAGCTATGGAGCTCTGGAAGTATGGAGCTCTGGTGCTATGGAGCTATGGAGCTCTGGTGCTATGGAGCTATGGAGCTCTGGTGCTATGGAGCTATGGAGCTCTGGTGCTATGGAGCTCTGGTGCTATGGAGCTCTGGTGCTATGGAGCTATGGAGCTCTGGTGCTATGGAGCTATGGAGCTCTGGAGGTATGGAGCTCTGGAGGTATGGAGCTCTGGAGGTATGGAGCTATGGAGCCCTGGAGCTCTGGAGGTATGGAGCTATGGTGCTATGGAGCTCTGAAGCCATGGAGCTCTGGTGCTATGGAGCTCTGGAGCTCTGGAGGTATGGAGCTCTGGAGGTATGGAGCTTTGGAGCCCTGGAGCTCTGGAGGTATGGAGCTATGGTGCTATGGAGCTCTGAAGCCATGGAGCTCTGGTGCTATGGAGCTCTGGAGCTCTGGAGGTATGGAGCTCTGGAGGTATGGAGCTATGGAGCCCTGGAGCTCTGGAGGTATGGAGCTATGGTGCTATGGAGCTCTGAAGCCATGGAGCTCTGGTGCTATGGAGTTCTGGAGCTCTGGAGGTATGGAGCTCTGGAGGTATGGAGCTATGGAGCCCTGGAGCTCTGGAGGTATGGAGCTATGGTGTTATGGAGCTCTGAAGCCATGGAGCTCTGGTGCTATGGAGCTCTGGAGCTCTGGAGGTATGGAGCTCTGGAGGTATGGAGCTCTGGAGGTATGGAGCTATGGAGCCCTGGAGCTCTGGAGGTATGGAGCTATGGTGCTATGGAGCTCTGAAGCCATGGAGCTCTGGTGCTATGGAGCTCTGGAGGTATGGAGCTCTGGAGGTATGGAGCTCTGGAGGTATGGAGCTATGGAGCCCTGGAGCTCTTGAGGTATGGAGCTATGGTGCTATGGAGCTCTGAAGCCATGGAGCTCTGGTGCTATGGAGCTATGGAGCTCTGGTGCTATGGAGCTATGGAGGTATGGAGCCACCAGCCAGCACCCTCCGTGGCTGGATCAATGGAAGTGTTTTAGGTACCAGGCAGCCAAAGGGCCGAGGCCTCACGCTCGACCACGCCGGCGCAGAGTTCCAGCCGCTCGGATAAGCTCTGTCACTCACCCGCCGCGCAGCCACCGGTAACGGGGAAATGTCGCCGCCTTGTGGACACGCCGTTGTAAATGAATGGGCTTTCGCACTTAGTGCAATTTTCGCCAACTCTCTGACTTAGAGCTATGGAAGTATGGAGCTATGGAGCCACCAGCCACCCAGGCTGGAGCTCTGGAGCTCTGGAGGTATGGAGCTCTGGTGCTATGGAAGTATGGAGCTCTGGTGCTATGGAAGTATGGAGCTATGGAGGTATGGAAGTATGGAGCTATGGAAGTATGGAGCTATGGAGCTCTGGAAGTATGGAGCTATGGAGCTCTGGAGGTATGGAGCCCTGGAGCTATGGAGCCCTGGAGCTATGGAAGTATGGAGCTCTGGTGCTATGGAGCTATGGAGCTCTGGTGCTATGGAGCTATGGAGCTATGGAGCTCTGGAGCTATGGAGCTCTGGAGGTATGGAGCTATGGAGCTATGGAGCTCTGGAGGTATGGAGCTATGGAGCTATGGAAGTATGGAGCTCTGGTGCTATGGAGCTATGGAGCTCTGGTGCTATGGAGCTATGGAGCTCTGGTGCTATGGAGCTATGGAGCTCTGGAAGTATGGAGCTCTGGTGCTATGGAGCTATGGAGCTCTGGTGCTATGGAGCTATGGAGCTCTGGTGCTATGGAGCTCTGGTGCTATGGAGCTCTGGTGCTATGGAGCTATGGAGCTCTGGTGCTATGGAGCTCTGGAGGTATGGAGCTCTGGAGGTATGGAGCTCTGGAGGTATGGAGCTATGGAGCCCTGGAGCTCTGGAGGTATGGAGCTATGGTGCTATGGAGCTCTGAAGCCATGGAGCTCTGGTGCTATGGAGCTATGGAGCTCTGGTGCTATGGAGCTATGGAGCTATGGAGCTCTGGAAGTATGGAGCTCTGGTGCTATGGAGCTATGGAGCTCTGGTGCTATGGAGCTATGGAGCTCTGGAGCTATGGAGCTCTGGAGGTATGGAGCTATGGAGCTCTGGAGGTATGGAGCTATGGAGCTATGGAAGTATGGAGCTCTGGTGCTATGGAGCTATGGAGCTCTGGTGCTATGGAGCTATGGAGCTCTGGTGCTATGGAGCTATGGAGCTATGGAGCTCTGGAAGTATGGAGCTCTGGTGCTATGGAGCTATGGAGCTCTGGTGCTATGGAGCTATGGAGCTCTGGTGCTATGGAGCTATGGAGCTCTGGTGCTATGGAGCTATGGTGCTATGGAGCTCTGGTGCTATGGAGCTATGGAGCTCTGGTGCTATGGAGCTATGGAGCTCTGGAGGTATGGAGCTCTGGAGGTATGGAGCTCTGGAGGTATGGAGCTTTGGAGCCCTGGAGCTCTGGAGGTATGGAGCTATGGTGCTATGGAGCTCTGAAGCCATGGAGCTCTGGTGCTATGGAGCTATGGAGCTCTGGTGCTATGGAGCTATGGAGGTATGGAGCCACCAGCCAGCACCCTCCGTGGCTGGATCAATGGAAGTGTTTTAGGTACCAGGCAGCCAAAGGGCCGAGGCCTCACGCTCGACCACGCCGGCGCAGAGTTCCAGCCGCTCGGATAAGCTCTGTCACTCACCCGCCGCGCAGCCACCGGTAACGGGGAAATGTCGCCGCCTTGTGGACACGCCGTTGTAAATGAATGGGCTTTCGCACTTAGTGCAATTTTCGCCAACTCTCTGACTTAGAGCTATGGAAGTATGGAGCTATGGAGCCACCAGCCACCCAGGCTGGAGCTCTGGAGCTCTGGAGGTATGGAGCTCTGGTGCTATGGAAGTATGGAGCTCTGGTGCTATGGAAGTATGGAGCTATGGAGGTATGGAAGTATGGAGCTATGGAAGTATGGAGCTATGGAGCTCTGGAAGTATGGAGCTATGGAGCTCTGGAGGTATGGAGCCCTGGAGCTATGGAGCCCTGGAGCTATGGAAGTATGGAGCTCTGGTGCTATGGAGCTATGGAGCTCTGGTGCTATGGAGCTATGGAGCTATGGAGCTCTGGAGCTATGGAGCTCTGGAGGTATGGAGCTATGGAGCTATGGAGCTCTGGAGGTATGGAGCTATGGAGCTATGGAAGTATGGAGCTCTGGTGCTATGGAGCTATGGAGCTCTGGTGCTATGGAGCTATGGAGCTCTGGTGCTATGGAGCTATGGAGCTATGGAGCTCTGGAGGTATGGAGCTCTGGAGGTATGGAGCTATGGAGCCCTGGAGCTCTGGAGGTATGGAGCTCTGGTGCTATGGAGCTCTGGTGCTATGGAGCTATGGAGCTCTGGTGCTATGGAGCTCTGGAGGTATGGAGCTCTGGAGGTATGGAGCTCTGGAGGTATGGAGCTATGGAGCCCTGGAGCTCTGGAGGTATGGAGCTATGGTGCTATGGAGCTCTGAAGCCATGGAGCTCTGGTGCTATGGAGCTCTGGAGGTATGGAGCTCTGGAGGTATGGAGCTCTGGAGGTATGGAGCTATGGAGCCCTGGAGCTCTGGAGGTATGGAGCTATGGTGCTATGGAGCTCTGAAGCCATGGAGCTCTGGTGCTATGGAGCTCTGGAGGTATGGAGCTCTGGAGGTATGGAGCTCTGGAGGTATGGAGCTATGGAGCCCTGGAGCTCTGGAGGTATGGAGCTATGGTGCTATGGAGCTCTGAAGCCATGGAGCTCTGGTGCTATGGAGCTATGGAGCTCTGGTGCTATGGAGCTATGGAGGTATGGAGCCACCAGCCAGCACCCTCCGTGGCTGGATCAATGGAAGTATTTTAGGTACCAGGCAGCCAAAGGGCCGAGGCCTCACGCTCGACCACGCCGGCGCAGAGTTCCAGCCGCTCGGATAAGCTCTGTCACTCACCCGCCGCGCAGCCACCGGTAACGGGGAAATGTCGCCGCCTGGCGGACACGCCGTTGTAAATGAATGGGCTTTCGCCAACTCTCTGACTTAGAGCTATGGAAGTATGGAGCTATGGAGCCACCAGCCACCCAGGCTGGAGCTATGGAGCTCTGGAGGTATGGAGCTCAGGTGCTATGGAAGTATGGAGCTATGGAGCTATGGAAGTATGGAGCTATGGAGCTATGGAGCTCTGGAAGTATGGAGCTATGGAGCTCTGGAGGTATGGAGCTATGGAGCCCTGGAGCCCTGGAGCTATGGAGCTCTGGAGGTATGGAGCTATGGTGCTATGGAGCTCTGAAGCCATGGAGCTCTGGTGCTATGGAGCTCTGGAGCTCTGGAGGTATGGAACTCTGGAGGTATGGAGCTATGGAGCCCTGGAGCTCTGGAGGTATGGAGCTATGGAGCTCTGAAGCCATGGAGCTCTGGTGCTATGGAGCTCTGGAGCTCTGGAGGTATGGAGCTCTGGAGGTATGGAGCTCTGGAGGTATGGAGCTATGGAGCCCTGGAGCTCTGGAGGTATGGAGCTATGGTGCTATGGAGCTCTGAAGCCATGGAGCTCTGGTGCTATGGAGCTCTGGAGGTATGGAGCTCTGGAGGTATGGAGCTCTGGAGGTATGGAGCTATGGAGCCCTGGAGCTCTGGAGGTATGGAGCTATGGTGCTATGGAGCTCTGAAGCCATGGAGCTCTGGTGCTATGGAGCTCTGGAGGTATGGAGCTCTGGAGGTATGGAGCTCTGGAGGTATGGAGCTATGGAGCCCTGGAGCTCTGGAGGTATGGAGCTATGGTGCTATGGAGCTCTGAAGCCATGGAGCTCTGGTGCTATGGAGCTATGGAGCTCTGGTGCTATGGAGCTATGGAGGTATGGAGCCACCAGCCAGCACCCTCCGTGGCTGGATCAATGGAAGTGTTTTAGGTACCAGGCAGCCAAAGGGCCGAGGCCTCACGCTCGACCACGCCGGCGCAGAGTTCCAGCCGCTCGGATAAGCTCTGTCACTCACCCGCCGCGCAGCCACCGGTAACGGGGAAATGTCGCCGCCTGGCGGACACGCCGTTGTAAATGAATGGGCTTTCGCACTTAGTGCAATTTTCGCCAACTCTCTGACTTAGAGCTATGGAAGTATGGAGCTATGGAGCCACCAGCCACCCAGGCTGGAGCTATGGAGCTCTGGAGGTATGGAGCTCAGGTGCTATGGAAGTATGGAGCTATGGAGCTATGGAAGTATGGAGCTATGGAGCTATGGAGCTCTGGAAGTATGGAGCTATGGAGCTCTGGAGGTATGGAGCTATGGAGCCCTGGAGCCCTGGAGCTATGGAGCTCTGGTGCTATGGAGGTATGGAGCTCTGGAGGTATGGAGCTCTGGAGGTATGGAGCTATGGAGCTATGGAGCCCTGGAGCTATGGAGCTATGGAGCCCTGGAGCTATGGAGCTATGGAGCCCTGGAGCTATGGAGCTATGGAGCTCTGGTGCTATGGAGCTATGGAGCTCTGGTGCTATGGAGCTATGGAGCTCTGGTGCTATGGAGCTATGGAGCTCTGGTGCTATGGAGCTATGGAGCTCTGGAAGTATGGAGCTATGGAGCTCTGGAGGTATGGAGCTATGGAGCCCTGGAGCTATGGAGCCCTGGAGCTATGGAAGTATGGAGCTCTGGTGCTATGGAGCTATGGAGCTCTGGTGCTATGGAGCTATGGAGCTCTGGAGCTATGGAGCTCTGGAGGTATGGAGCTATGGAGCTATGGAGCTCTGGAGGTATGGAGCTATGGAGCTATGGAAGTATGGAGCTCTGGTGCTATGGAGCTATGGAGCTCTGGTGCTATGGAGCTATGGAGCTCTGGTGCTATGGAGCTATGGAGCTATGGAGCTCTGGAAGTATGGAGCTCTGGTGCTATGGAGCTATGGAGCTCTGGTGCTATGGAGCTATGGAGCTCTGGTGCTATGGAGCTATGGAGCTCTGGTGCTATGGAGCTCTGGTGCTATGGAGCTCTGGTGCTATGGAGCTATGGAGCTCTGGTGCTATGGAGCTATGGAGCTCTGGAGGTATGGAGCTCTGGAGGTATGGAGCTCTGGAGGTATGGAGCTTTGGAGCCCTGGAGCTCTGGAGGTATGGAGCTATGGTGCTATGGAGCTCTGAAGCCATGGAGCTCTGGTGCTATGGAGCTCTGGAGCTCTGGAGGTATGGAGCTCTGGAGGTATGGAGCTATGGAGCCCTGGAGCTCTGGAGGTATGGAGCTATGGTGCTATGGAGCTCTGAAGCCATGGAGCTCTGGTGCTATGGAGCTCTGGAGCTCTGGAGGTATGGAGCTCTGGAGGTATGGAGCTATGGAGCCCTGGAGCTCTGGAGGTATGGAGCTATGGTGCTATGGAGCTCTGAAGCCATGGAGCTCTGGTGCTATGGAGCTCTGGAGCTCTGGAGGTATGGAGCTCTGGAGGTATGGAGCTCTGGAGGTATGGAGCTATGGAGCCCTGGAGCTCTGGAGGTATGGAGCTATGGTGCTATGGAGCTCTGAAGCCATGGAGCTCTGGTGCTATGGAGCTCTGGAGGTATGGAGCTCTGGAGGTATGGAGCTCTGGAGGTATGGAGCTATGGAGCCCTGGAGCTCTGGAGGTATGGAGCTATGGTGCTATGGAGCTCTGAAGCCATGGAGCTCTGGTGCTATGGAGCTCTGGAGGTATGGAGCTCTGGAGGTATGGAGCTCTGGAGGTATGGAGCTATGGAGCCCTGGAGCTCTGGAGGTATGGAGCTATGGTGCTATGGAGCTCTGAAGCCATGGAGCTCTGGTGCTATGGAGCTCTGGAGGTATGGAGCTCTGGAGGTATGGAGCTCTGGAGGTATGGAGCTATGGAGCCCTGGAGCTCTGGAGGTATGGAGCTATGGTGCTATGGAGCTCTGAAGCCATGGAGCTCTGGTGCTATGGAGCTATGGAGCTCTGGTGCTATGGAGCTATGGAGGTATGGAGCCACCAGCCAGCACCCTCCGTGGCTGGATCAATGGAAGTGTTTTAGGTACCAGGCAGCCAAAGGGCCGAGGCCTCACGCTCGACCACGCCGGCGCAGAGTTCCAGCCGCTCGGATAAGCTCTGTCACTCACCCGCCGCGCAGCCACCGGTAACGGGGAAATGTCGCCGCCTTGTGGACACGCCGTTGTAAATGAATGGGCTTTCGCACTTAGTGCAATTTTCGCCAACTCTCTGACTTAGAGCTATGGAAGTATGGAGCTATGGAGCCACCAGCCACCCAGGCTGGAGCTCTGGAGCTCTGGAGGTATGGAGCTCTGGTGCTATGGAAGTATGGAGCTCTGGTGCTATGGAAGTATGGAGCTATGGAGGTATGGAAGTATGGAGCTATGGAAGTATGGAGCTATGGAGCTCTGGAAGTATGGAGCTATGGAGCTCTGGAGGTATGGAGCCCTGGAGCTATGGAGCCCTGGAGCTATGGAAGTATGGAGCTCTGGTGCTATGGAGCTATGGAGCTCTGGTGCTATGGAGCTATGGAGCTATGGAGCTCTGGAGCTATGGAGCTCTGGAGGTATGGAGGTATGGAGCTATGGTGCTATGGAGGTATGGAGCTCTGGTGCTATGGAAGTATGGAGCTCTGGTGCTATGGAAGTATGGAGCTATGGAGCTATGGAAGTATGGAGCTATGGAGCTCTGGAAGTATGGAGCTATGGAGCTATGGAGGTATGGAGCTATGGAGCCCTGGAGCTATGGAGCCCTGGAGCTATGGAAGTATGGAGCTCTGGTGCTATGGAGCTATGGAGCTCTGGTGCTATGGAGCTATGGAGCTCTGGTGCTATGGAGCTATGGAGCTATGGAGCTCTGGTGCTATGGAGCTATGGAGCTCTGGTGCTATGGAGCTATGGAGCTCTGGTGCTATGGAGCTCTGGAGCTCTGGAGGTATGGAGCTCTGGTGCTATGGAGCTATGGAGCTCTGGTGCTATGGAGCTATGGAGCTCTGGTGCTATGGAGCTCTGGAGGTATGGAGCTCTGGTGCTATGGAGCTATGGAAGTATAGAGCTATGGAAGTATGGAGCTCTGGAGGTATGGAGGTATGGAGCTATGGAGCTCTGCAGCTATGGAAGTATGGAGCTCTGGAGGTATGGAGCCACCAGCCAGCACCCTCCGTGGCTGGATCAATGGAAGTGTTTAGGTACCAGGCAGCCAAAGGGCCGAGGCCTCACGCTCGACCACGCCGGCGCAGAGTTCCAGCCGCTCGGATAAGCTCTGTCACTCACCCGCCGCGCAGCCACCGGTAACGGGGAAATGTCGCCGCCTGGCGGACACGCCGTTGTAAATGAATGGGCTATCCCCGGGCGCGCCCTTTACGCACGCCCGCCGTCATTCTACGGAGACTAAGTTCCGCCCCGGGGAGGCTGCCTCCTCCCCTCCGCGGCCCGGGGATGCTGCCTCATCCCCGGACGCGCCCTTTACGCACGCCCGCCGTCATTCTACGGAGACTAAGTTCCGCCCCGGGGAGGCTGCCTCCTCCCCTCCGCGGCCCAGGGATGCTGCCTCATCCCCGGGCGCGCCCGCTGTCTTCCGCCGCGGCGTAATTTCTTCAAAGTCCGATGACGCCCCTGGTAGCGGCCCACCCCGGAGGGGGGATGCCGACCGGCCCCCGGAGGTGACACCGGCCGACAAAAGGTTGGATCGAGGGCTGACTCTCAATAGATCGCAGCGATGTAGCTGCTCTGCTACTTACGAGACCCTGACCCAGAATCAGGTCGTATGCAAGTCATTTAGACCTGATAGGCTGCCTCCCTGTCGGAGGTGATAGGGCAGACATTCGAATGAGACGTCGCCGCCGCGGAGGGCCGGCGATCGGCTGGAAGTTATCGAGGATCACCAAGGGAGGCCGGGCCGGACGCGCGGAGGGCCGCGGCGCGGCGCGTGAACGCCGGCGCGACCCCTGGGCCCGCGCGCCCGGGCACCGCGTGGGTTTTGGGTCTGATAAATGTGCGCGTCCCCGGAGGTCGGCGCCCGTTTGCATGTATTAGCTCTAGAATTGCCACAGTTATCCAAGTAACTGAGGAGCGATCAAAGGAACCATAACTGATTTAATGAGCCATTCGCAGTTTCGCTGTACGGGCCGTGTGCACTTAGACTTGCATGGCTTAATCTTTGAGACAAGAATATGCTACTGGCAGGATCAACCAGGTAGGAGAGAGGGTGGCTGGGTAGCGCCTCTCGCTCGCCGGCCCGCCGGAGCGGGGGCTCGCGCGACTGTTTTCCGGACAGTACGGGCCGTGTGCTCCATAGCTCCATACTTCCATAGCTCCATAGCTCCATACTTCCATAGTACGCCGCCGCCGCCTTGCCGCTAGCCCTCCGCACGTGTGGGGCCGGTGCGCGACCCGTAGGACGGCCGGCAACTCGCTCGTTTGGCGGGGCGATGCAAGGTTAGGCGAACCGGGCGGTAACTCGTGCAGTCGGTTGGACGACTTTGCGGTGGACAGGGTGGTGCGAATCCGGCGGGACGGCCCTTCGATGGAGCCCGCTGCAGGGGGACGTTCGGTGGGTTGAGCCGCGCTCGCCGCGGAACCTTCGAGCGCCGCTACTCAGCAAGTAAACGAGAGGGAGCTGCGCCCGGCCTCGTAAGACGCCTCTTCTCCGGTGCGAGCGCCCCGACGCCGCTGGCCGCCGCCGCCGCCTTGCCGCTATCCCGCCGCGCGTTTGGGGCCGGAGGGCGACCCGTAGGACGGCCCGCCGACTACACGACCGTTTGGCAGAGCGAGTGCAAGGTTAGGCGAGCTGGGCGGTAACTCGGGTTAGTCTGGGGAGACTGGCGGTGGACAGGGGGGCGCGAATCCGGCCGGGCGGCCCCATCGATTAAGCATTGGTATGGAGCTATGGTGCTATGGAGCTCTGAAGCCATGGAGCTCTGGTGCTATGGAGCTCTGGAGGTATGGAGCTCTGGAGGTATGGAGCTCTGGAGGTATGGAGCTATGGAGCCCTGGAGCTCTGGAGGTATGGAGCTATGGTGCTATGGAGCTCTGAAGCCATGGAGCTCTGGTGCTATGGAGCTCTGGAGGTATGGAGCTCTGGAGGTATGGAGCTCTGGAGGTATGGAGCTATGGAGCCCTGGAGCTCTGGAGGTATGGAGCTATGGTGCTATGGAGCTCTGAAGCCATGGAGCTCTGGTGCTATGGAGCTCTGGAGGTATGGAGCTCTGGAGGTATGGAGCTCTGGAGGTATGGAGCTATGGAGCCCTGGAGCTCTGGAGGTATGGAGCTATGGTGCTATGGAGCTCTGAAGCCATGGAGCTCTGGTGCTATGGAGCTCTGGAGGTATGGAGCTCTGGAGGTATGGAGCTCTGGAGGTATGGAGCTATGGAGCCCTGGAGCTCTGGAGGTATGGAGCTATGGTGCTATGGAGCTCTGAAGCCATGGAGCTCTGGTGCTATGGAGCTATGGAGCTCTGGTGCTATGGAGCTATGGAGGTATGGAGCCACCAGCCAGCACCCTCCGTGGCTGGATCAATGGAAGTGTTTTAGGTACCAGGCAGCCAAAGGGCCGAGGCCTCACGCTCGACCACGCCGGCGCAGAGTTCCAGCCGCTCGGATAAGCTCTGTCACTCACCCGCCGCGCAGCCACCGGTAACGGGGAAATGTCGCCGCCTTGTGGACACGCCGTTGTAAATGAATGGGCTTTCGCACTTAGTGCAATTTTCGCCAACTCTCTGACTTAGAGCTATGGAAGTATGGAGCTATGGAGCCACCAGCCACCCAGGCTGGAGCTATGGAGCTCTGGAGGTATGGAGCTCAGGTGCTATGGAAGTATGGAGCTATGGAGCTATGGAAGTATGGAGCTATGGAGCTATGGAGCTCTGGAAGTATGGAGCTATGGAGCTCTGGAGGTATGGAGCTATGGAGCCCTGGAGCCCTGGAGCTATGGAGCTCTGGTGCTATGGAGGTATGGAGCTCTGGAGGTATGGAGCTCTGGAGGTATGGAGCTATGGAGCTATGGAGCCCTGGAGCTATGGAGCTATGGAGCCCTGGAGCTATGGAGCTATGGAGCCCTGGAGCTATGGAGCTATGGAGCTCTGGTGCTATGGAGACCTGGAGCTCTGGTGCTATGGAGCTATGGAGCTCTGGTGCTCTGAAGCCATGGAGCTCTGGTGCTATGGAGCTCTGGAGGTATGGAGCTCTGGAGGTATGGAGCTCTGGAGGTATGGAGCTATGGAGCCCTGGAGCTCTGGAGGTATGGAGCTATGGTGCTATGGAGCTCTGAAGCCATGGAGCTCTGGTGCTATGGAGCTCTGGAGGTATGGAGCTCTGGAGGTATGGAGCTCTGGAGGTATGGAGCTATGGAGCCCTGGAGCTCTGGAGGTATGGAGCTATGGTGCTATGGAGCTCTGAAGCCATGGAGCTCTGGTGCTATGGAGCTATGGAGCTCTGGTGCTATGGAGCTATGGAGGTATGGAGCCACCAGCCAGCACCCTCCGTGGCTGGATCAATGGAAGTGTTTTAGGTACCAGGCAGCCAAAGGGCCGAGGCCTCACGCTCGACCACGCCGGCGCAGAGTTCCAGCCGCTCGGATAAGCTCTGTCACTCACCCGCCGCGCAGCCACCGGTAACGGGGAAATGTCGCCGCCTTGTGGACACGCCGTTGTAAATGAATGGGCTTTCGCACTTAGTGCAATTTTCGCCAACTCTCTGACTTAGAGCTATGGAAGTATGGAGCTATGGAGCCACCAGCCACCCAGGCTGGAGCTCTGGAGCTCTGGAGGTATGGAGCTCTGGTGCTACGGAAGTATGGAGCTCTGGTGCTATGGAAGTATGGAGCTATGGAGGTATGGAAGTATGGAGCTATGGAAGTATGGAGCTATGGAGCTCTGGAAGTATGGAGCTATGGAGCTCTGGAGGTATGGAGCCCTGGAGCTATGGAGCCCTGGAGCTATGGAAGTATGGAGCTCTGGTGCTATGGAGCTATGGAGCTCTGGTGCTATGGAGCTATGGAGCTCTGGAGCTCTGGAGCTATGGAGCTCTGGAGGTATGGAGCTATGGAGCTATGGAGCTCTGGAGGTATGGAGCTATGGAGCTATGGAAGTATGGAGCTCTGGTGCTATGGAGCTATGGAGCTCTGGTGCTATGGAGCTATGGAGCTCTGGTGCTATGGAGCTATGGAGCTATGGAGCTCTGGAAGTATGGAGCTCTGGTGCTATGGAGCTATGGAGCTCTGGTGCTATGGAGCTATGGAGCTCTGGTGCTATGGAGCTCTGGTGCTATGGAGCTCTGGTGCTATGGAGCTATGGAGCTCTGGTGCTATGGAGCTCTGGAGGTATGGAGCTCTGGAGGTATGGAGCTCTGGAGGTATGGAGCTATGGAGCCCTGGAGCTCTGGAGGTATGGAGCTATGGTGCTATGGAGCTCTGAAGCCATGGAGCTCTGGTGCTATGGAGCTATGGAGCTCTGGTGCTATGGAGCTATGGAGCTATGGAGCTCTGGAAGTATGGAGCTCTGGTGCTATGGAGCTATGGAGCTCTGGTGCTATGGAGCTATGGAGCTCTGGTGCTATGGAGCTATGGAGCTCTGGTGCTATGGAGCTCTGGTGCTATGGAGCTCTGGTGCTATGGAGCTATGGAGCTCTGGTGCTATGGAGCTATGGAGCTCTGGAGGTATGGAGCTCTGGAGGTATGGAGCTCTGGAGGTATGGAGGTATGGAGCTATGGAGCCCTGGAGCTCTGGAGGTATGGAGCTATGGTGCTATGGAGCTCTGAAGCCATGGAGCTCTGGTGCTATGGAGCTCTGGAGCTCTGGAGGTATGGAGGTATGGAGCTCTGGAGGTATGGAGCTATGGAGCCCTGGAGCTCTGGAGGTATGGAGCTATGGTGCTATGGAGCTCTGAAGCCATGGAGCTCTGGTGCTATGGAGCTCTGGAGGTATGGAGCTCTGGAGGTATGGAGCTCTGGAGGTATGGAGCTATGGAGCCCTGGAGCTCTGGAGGTATGGAGCTATGGTGCTATGGAGCTCTGAAGCCATGGAGCTCTGGTGCTATGGAGCTCTGGAGGTATGGAGCTCTGGAGGTATGGAGCTCTGGAGGTATGGAGCTATGGAGCCCTGGAGCTCTGGAGGTATGGAGCTATGGTGCTATGGAGCTCTGAAGCCATGGAGCTCTGGTGCTATGGAGCTCTGGAGGTATGGAGCTCTGGAGGTATGGAGCTCTGGAGGTATGGAGCTATGGAGCCCTGGAGCTCTGGAGGTATGGAGCTATGGTGCTATGGAGCTCTGAAGCCATGGAGCTCTGGTGCTATGGAGCTATGGAGCTCTGGTGCTATGGAGCTATGGAGGTATGGAGCCACCAGCCAGCACCCTCCGTGGCTGGATCAATGGAAGTGTTTTAGGTACCAGGCAGCCAAAGGGCCGAGGCCTCACGCTCGACCACGCCGGCGCAGAGTTCCAGCCGCTCGGATAAGCTCTGTCACTCACCCGCCGCGCAGCCACCGGTAACGGGGAAATGTCGCCGCCTGGCGGACACGCCGTTGTAAATGAATGGGCTTTCGCACTTAGTGCAATTTTCGCCAACTCTCTGACTTAGAGCTATGGAAGTATGGAGCTATGGAGCCACCAGCCACCCAGGCTGGAGCTATGGAGCTCTGGAGGTATGGAGCTCAGGTGCTATGGAAGTATGGAGCTATGGAGCTATGGAAGTATGGAGCTATGGAGCTATGGAGCTCTGGAAGTATGGAGCTATGGAGCTCTGGAGGTATGGAGCTATGGAGCCCTGGAGCCCTGGAGCTATGGAGCTCTGGTGCTATGGAGGTATGGAGCTCTGGAGGTATGGAGCTCTGGAGGTATGGAGCTATGGAGCTATGGAGCCCTGGAGCTATGGAGCTATGGAGCCCTGGAGCTATGGAGCTATGGAGCCCTGGAGCTATGGAGCTATGGAGCTCTGGTGCTATGGAGCTATGGAGCTCTGGTACTATGGAGCTATGGAGCTCTGGTGCTATGGAGCTATGGAGCTCTGGTGCTATGGAGCTATGGAGCTCTGGAAGTATGGAGCTATGGAGCTCTGGAGGTATGGAGCTATGGAGCCCTGGAGCTATGGAGCCCTGGAGCTATGGAAGTATGGAGCTCTGGTGCTATGGAGCTATGGAGCTCTGGTGCTATGGAGCTATGGAGCTCTGGAGCTATGGAGCTCTGGAGGTATGGAGCTATGGAGCTATGGAGCTCTGGAGGTATGGAGCTATGGAGCTATGGAAGTATGGAGCTCTGGTGCTATGGAGCTATGGAGCTCTGGTGCTATGGAGCTATGGAGCTCTGGTGCTATGGAGCTATGGAGCTATGGAGCTCTGGAAGTATGGAGCTCTGGTGCTATGGAGCTATGGAGCTCTGGTGCTATGGAGCTATGGAGCTCTGGTGCTATGGAGCTATGGAGCTCTGGTGCTATGGAGCTCTGGTGCTATGGAGCTCTGGTGCTATGGAGCTATGGAGCTCTGGTGCTATGGAGCTATGGAGCTCTGGAGGTATGGAGCTCTGGAGGTATGGAGCTCTGGAGGTATGGAGCTTTGGAGCCCTGGAGCTCTGGAGGTATGGAGCTATGGTGCTATGGAGCTCTGAAGCCATGGAGCTCTGGTGCTATGGAGCTCTGGAGCTCTGGAGGTATGGAGCTCTGGAGGTATGGAGCTATGGAGCCCTGGAGCTCTGGAGGTATGGAGCTATGGTGCTATGGAGCTCTGAAGCCATGGAGCTCTGGTGCTATGGAGCTCTGGAGCTCTGGAGGTATGGAGCTCTGGAGGTATGGAGCTATGGAGCCCTGGAGCTCTGGAGGTATGGAGCTATGGTGCTATGGAGCTCTGAAGCCATGGAGCTCTGGTGCTATGGAGCTCTGGAGCTCTGGAGGTATGGAGCTCTGGAGGTATGGAGCTCTGGAGGTATGGAGCTATGGAGCCCTGGAGCTCTGGAGGTATGGAGCTATGGTGCTATGGAGCTCTGAAGCCATGGAGCTCTGGTGCTATGGAGCTCTGGAGGTATGGAGCTCTGGAGGTATGGAGCTCTGGAGGTATGGAGCTATGGAGCCCTGGAGCTCTGGAGGTATGGAGCTATGGTGCTATGGAGCTCTGAAGCCATGGAGCTCTGGTGCTATGGAGCTCTGGAGGTATGGAGCTCTGGAGGTATGGAGCTCTGGAGGTATGGAGCTATGGAGCCCTGGAGCTCTGGAGGTATGGAGCTATGGTGCTATGGAGCTCTGAAGCCATGGAGCTCTGGTGCTATGGAGCTATGGAGCTCTGGTGCTATGGAGCTATGGAGGTATGGAGCCACCAGCCAGCACCCTCCGTGGCTGGATCAATGGAAGTGTTTTAGGTACCAGGCAGCCAAAGGGCCGAGGCCTCACGCTCGACCACGCCGGCGCAGAGTTCCAGCCGCTCGGATAAGCTCTGTCACTCACCCGCCGCGCAGCCACCGGTAACGGGGAAATGTCGCCGCCTTGTGGACACGCCGTTGTAAATGAATGGGCTTTCGCACTTAGTGCAATTTTCGCCAACTCTCTGACTTAGAGCTATGGAAGTATGGAGCTATGGAGCCACCAGCCACCCAGGCTGGAGCTCTGGAGCTCTGGAGCTCTGGTGCTATGGAAGTATGGAGCTCTGGTGCTATGGAAGTATGGAGCTATGGAGCTATGGAAGTATGGAGCTATGGAGCTCTGGAAGTATGGAGCTATGGAGCTATGGAGGTATGGAGCTATGGAGCCCTGGAGCTATGGAGCCCTGGAGCTATGGAAGTATGGAGCTCTGGTGCTATGGAGCTATGGAGCTCTGGTGCTATGGAGCTATGGAGCTCTGGTGCTATGGAGCTATGGAGCTATGGAGCTCTGGTGCTATGGAGCTATGGAGCTCTGGTGCTATGGAGCTATGGAGCTCTGGTGCTATGGAGCTCTGGAGCTCTGGAGGTATGGAGCTCTGGTGCTATGGAGCTATGGAGCTCTGGTGCTATGGAGCTATGGAGCTCTGGTGCTATGGAGCTCTGGAGGTATGGAGCTCTGGTGCTATGGAGCTATGGAAGTATAGAGCTATGGAAGTATGGAGCTCTGGAGGTATGGAGGTATGGAGGTATGGAGCTATGGAGCTCTGCAGCTATGGAAGTATGGAGCTCTGGAGGTATGGAGCCACCAGCCAGCACCCTCCGTGGCTGGATCAATGGAAGTGTTTAGGTACCAGGCAGCCAAAGGGCCGAGGCCTCACGCTCGACCACGCCGGCGCAGAGTTCCAGCCGCTCGGATAAGCTCTGTCACTCACCCGCCGCGCAGCCACCGGTAACGGGGAAATGTCGCCGCCTGGCGGACACGCCGTTGTAAATGAATGGGCTATCCCCGGGCGCGCCCTTTACGCACGCCCGCCGTCATTCTACGGAGACTAAGTTCCGCCCCGGGGAGGCTGCCTCCTCCCCTCCGCGGCCCGGGGATGCTGCCTCATCCCCGGACGCGCCCTTTACGCACGCCCGCCGTCATTCTACGGAGACTAAGTTCCGCCCCGGGGAGGCTGCCTCCTCCCCTCCGCGGCCCAGGGATGCTGCCTCATCCCCGGGCGCGCCCGCTGTCTTCCGCCGCGGCGTAATTTCTTCAAAGTCCGATGACGCCCCTGGTAGCGGCCCACCCCGGAGGGGGGATGCCGACCGGCCCCCGGAGGTGACACCGGCCGACAAAAGGTTGGATCGAGGGCTGACTCTCAATAGATCGCAGCGATGTAGCTGCTCTGCTACTTACGAGACCCTGACCCAGAATCAGGTCGTATGCAAGTCATTTAGACCTGATAGGCTGCCTCCCTGTCGGAGGTGATAGGGCAGACATTCGAATGAGACGTCGCCGCCGCGGAGGGCCGGCGATCGGCTGGAAGTTATCGAGGATCACCAAGGGAGGCCGGGCCGGACGCGCGGAGGGCCGCGGCGCGGCGCGTGAACGCCGGCGCGACCCCTGGGCCCGCGCGCCCGGGCACCGCGTGGGTTTTGGGTCTGATAAATGCGCGCGTCCCCGGAGGTCGGCGCCCGTTTGCATGTATTAGCTCTAGAATTGCCACAGTTATCCAAGTAACTGAGGAGCGATCAAAGGAACCATAACTGATTTAATGAGCCATTCGCAGTTTCGCTGTACGGGCCGTGTGCACTTAGACTTGCATGGCTTAATCTTTGAGACAAGCATATGCTACTGGCAGGATCAACCAGGTAGGAGAGAGGGTGGCTGGGTAGCGCCTCTCGCTCGCCGGCCCGCCGGAGCGGGGGCTCGCGCGACTGTTTTCCGGACGCCGGCCGCGGTTCGCGGGGGCTCTAGGTGGTCTGAGGCTGCCGCGGGGTGAGATGGATCGGGCTGGACCCGGCGCAGCCGAAGCCGAGGACGCGGAACCTCGAACGCAACCCTCGCGGACCCCTAAACGAGAGGAGCTGCGCCCGGCCTCGTAAGACACCCCCTGTCCGGTGCTGAGTTTGACCCCGACGCCGCTGACCGCCGCCTTGCCGCTAGCCCTCCGCACGTGTGGGGCCGGTGCGCGACCCGTAGGACGGCCGGCAACTCGCTCGTTTGGCGGGGCGATGCAAGGTTAGGCGAACCGGGCGGTAACTCGTGCAGTCGGTTGGACGACTTTGCGGTGGACAGGGTGGTGCGAATCCGGCGGGACGGCCCTTCGATGGAGCCCGCTGCAGGGGGACGTTCGGTGGGTTGAGCCGCGCTCGCCGCGGAACCTTCGAGTGCCGCTACTCAGCAAGTAAACGAGAGGGAGCTGCGCCCGGCCTCGTAAGACGCCTCTTCTCCGGTGCGAGCGCCCCGACGCCGCTGGCCGCCGCCGCCGCCTTGCCGCTATCCCGCCGCGCGTTTGGGGCCGGAGGGCGACCCGTAGGACGGCCCGCCGACTACACGACCGTTTGGCAGAGCGAGTGCAAGGTTAGGCGAGCTGGGCGGTAACTCGGGTTAGTCTGGGGAGACTGGCGGTGGACAGGGGGGCGCGAATCCGGCCGGGCGGCCCCATCGATTAAGCATTGGTAGGGGGCCGAGGATGAGCCGTGCGAAGTGGCCTCGGAGGCGGTCCGTGGGGGACGACGGGGGGGGACGGGCGTCGGCCCTCCGGCCCGAGCAGAGAACGTTCGGTCACCCAGGCGGGAATCTGCGCCCCGGCCCGAGTCGGACTCGGTCGGTGCGGCCCGCTGAGGCCCTCAACTATTCCCGTACGCGGGGGTCGGGAGCTGCGGCGCTGCGCCGGCGACTTACCCGCGCGAGGCACGCACTGCGTGCGGCCAGGATGCGGAGTTGGATCGGCGCTGGTTGGGAACCCTCGGGGAACGAAGGCGGACGGTGGCCAGCCGGCGCCGACGAACCCGTCGGGGAGGGGGCTGGTGGCAGGCGCGATCGGCACTATTGCTGACTGCCGGGAGGGAAGCTGCGCCCCGGCCGAGTCAGACTCAGCCGTTGCGGCCCCCCCGAGCCCGCAGCGCGTAGCGCGGAAGCCATACGCCCCCCCGATGCGGAGCGACAGACGCCCCCGCGACCGCGGTTGGTCGGGAAGGCTTTTCGGATAGAGGTCGGACGGTGTGTGTGGACGGCTTCCCGTGGTGCCGCCGCTATCAAGCCGGAGGGTTTGAGAAACGTCATTCGCAGAAGGACCGGCGCGGCCGGCGGACGCTCGCACGCGCGGCGCCCGACACTCAGCCGCTCGCTCGGCCTCCGTGGATCGTGGCTAGGTGGGATGGATGCTTTTTCCGGGTCGTCTCGGTCTCGCCGCAGTACGGTCGCGCCGGGGCCTGCGGGGCGGCGCGGGGAGCGCCAACATTCGTAGTTGACACTTTGTTTCATTTTATCCGAGCGGGCGGGCGCCTCGAGAGGCGGACCGTCCGGGGCGACTCTCGGCCTTTGTTTAAGGAGCCGGCCGGGCATCACGCTCCTTCCTTGGATGGACAACATTCGTAGTTGACACTTTGTGTCATTTTATCCGAGCGGGCGGGCGCCGCGAGGCGGACCGTCCGGGGCGACTCTCGGCCTGTGTTTAAGGAGCCGGCCGGGCATCACGCTCCTTCCTTGGATGGACAACATTCGCAGTTGACACTTTGTGTCATTTTATCCGAGCAGACGGGCGCCGCGAGGCGGACCGTCCGGGGCGACTCTCGGCCTGTGTTTTCGGAGCCGGCCGGGCCTCACGCTCCCTCCTTGGATGGACAACATTCGTAGTTGACACTTTGTGTCATTTTATCCGAGCGGGCGGGCGCCGCGAGGCGGACCGTCCGGGGCGACTCTCGGCCTGTGTTTAAGGAGCCGGCCGGGCATCACGCTCCTTCCTTGGATGGACAACATTCGCAGTTGACACTTTGTGTCATTTTATCCGAGCAGACGGGCGCCGCGAGGCGGACCGTCCGGGGCGACTCTCGGCCTGTGTTTTCGGAGCCGGCCGGGCCTCACGCTCCCTCCTTGGATGGACAACATTCATAGTTGACACTTTGTGTCATTTTATCCGAGCGGGCGGGCGCCGCGAGGCGGACCGTCCGGGGCGACTCTCGGCCTGTGTTTAAGGAGCCGGCCGGGCATCACGCTCCTTCCTTGGATGGACAACATTCGCAGTTGACACTTTGTGTCATTTTATCCGAGCGGACGGGCGCCGCGAGGCGGACCGTCCGGGGCGACTCTCGGCCTGTGTTTAAGGAGCCGGCCGGGCATCACGCTCCTTCCTTGGATGGACAACATTCGTAGTTGACACTTTGTGTCATTTTATCCGAGCGGGCGGGCGCCGCGAGGCGGACCGTCCGGGGCGACTCTCGGCCTTTGTTTAAGGAGCCGGCCGGGCATCACGCTCCTTCCTTGGATGGACAACATTCGCAGTTGACACTTTGTGTCATTTTATCCGAGCGGGCGGGCGCCGCGAGGCGGACCGTCCGGGGCGACTCTCGGCCTGTGTTTAAGGAGCCGGCCGGGCATCACGCTCCTTCCTTGGATGGACAACATTCGCAGTTGACACTTTGTGTCATTTTATCCGAGCAGACGGGCGCCGCGAGGCGGACCGTCCGGGGCGACTCTCGGCCTGTGTTTAAGGAGCCGGCCGGGCATCACGCTCCTTCCTTGGATGGACAACATTCGTAGTTGACACTTTGTGTCATTTTATCCGAGCGGGCGGGCGCCGCGAGGCGGACCGTCCGGGGCGACTCTCGGCCTGTGTTTAAGGAGCCGGCCGGGCATCACGCTCCTTCCTTGGATGGACAACATTCGCAGTTGACACTTTGTGTCATTTTATCCGAGCAGACGGGCGCCGCGAGGCGGACCGTCCGGGGCGACTCTCGGCCTGTGTTTAAGGAGCCGGCCGGGCATCACGCTCCTTCCTTGGATGGACAACATTCGCAGTTGACACTTTGTGTCATTTTGTTCGGCCTGTGTTTAAGGAGGCGGCCGTCCTCCACTCGGTCCGTGTTTAAGGAGCAACACTCGCGCTCCGGTTCGGCCTGTGTTTAAGGAGGCGGCCGTCCTCCCCTTGGTCTGTGTTAAGGGCGACACTCGGTCCGTGTTTAAGGAGCCTGGCCCTCGCGCTCCGGTTCGGCCTGTATTTAGGGAGGCGGCCGTCCTCCGCTTGGTCTGTGTTAAGGGCGACACTCGGTCCGTGTTTAAGGAGCCTGGCCCTGACGCTCCTCTCCGGCCTGTGTTTAAGGAGGCGGCCGTCCTCCCCTTGGTCTGTGTTAAGGGCGACACTCGGTCCGTGTTTAAGGAGCCTGGCCCTCGCGCTCCGGTTCGGCCTGTATTTAGGGAGGCGGCCGTCCTCCGCTTGGTCTGTGTTAAGGGCGACACTCGGTCCGTGTTTAAGGAGCCTGGCCCTGACGCTCCTCTCCGGCCTGTGTTTAAGGAGGCGGCCGTCCTCCCCTTGGTCTGTGTTAAGGGCGACACTCGGTCCGTGTTTAAGGAGCGGCCCTCGCGCTCCGGTTCGGCCTGTATTTAGGGAGGCGGCCGTCCTCCGCTTGGTCTGTGTTAAGGGCGACACTCGGTCCGTGTTTAAGGAGCGGCCCTCGCGCTCCGGTTCGGCCTGTATTTAGGGAGGCGGCCGTCCTCCGCTTGGTCTGTGTTAAGGGCGACACTCGGTCCGTGTTTAAGGAGCCGGCCCTGACGCTCCTCTTCGGCCTGTGTTTAAGGAGGCGGCCGTCCTCCACTTCCTTCCATGCACCACCACATTCGCAGTTGACACTTTGCCATTTTTTCAGAGAGGTGACACTTAGTCGTTTTTTCGAAAGTTGACACTTAGTCGTTTTTTTCAAAAGTTGACACTTTGCCGTTTTTTCAGAGAGGTGACACTTTGTCGTTTTTTCGAAAGTTGACACTTAGCCGTTTTTTCGAAAGTTGACACTTAGCCGTTTTTTCGAAAGTTGACACTTAGTCACTTTTTCGCCACAGTGACACCTCCAGCGCGTGCCACGGCGCTTTTCAGGTCTTCTATCCGACCTTGTGCTGTCGAGGACGGCGTGTCCGACGCCGTGGGGAGACCAGCACCATCTCCTCCATACTCGTAAACGAGGTGCTTTGGAAAACGGGGGGAAAGTCGATGAGTACACTGACTACTGGGACCATTTCATTGTACTCTGGCGCACCTGAAGACCAAAAAAGGTACTGCATCTTAGCCCGGGTACCTCACCCCCTGGTACCTCGAGGAGAACTTAGAAAAATTTCGACAAATTTTTGGTGAGCTCCAGGGAGAGAGGCTGATTTTTCGCTTTTTGAGGCCGACCGCCGAACCGGCGCGGGGCGGACTCACAAGCCCCGCAGAGCCGTGGGCACTTAGTCGTTTTTTCAGAGAGGCGACACTTAGTCGTTTTTTCGGAGGCGACACTTAGTCGTTTTTTCGAAAGTTGACACTTAGCCGTTTTTTCGAAAGTCGACACTTAGCCGTTTTTTTGGAAAGTTGACACTTAGTCGTTTTTTCGAAAGTTGACACTTAGTCGTTTTTTCGCCACAATTGGCTCTGAGCTCCAGGGGGAGCGGCTGGTTTTGCCTTATTTCAGGCCGGCTGGGGAACCGGCGCGGGTCGGATGCACGAGCCCGGCAGAACCGTGGGCACTTAGAAAATTTTCGCCGATTAAGCTGGGACCTCCAGGCGGAGACCGGCATTCCTCGTCCTCGGGGTTCGACCCAGGAACCGGCGCTGGGCAGACGCCGTAGCCACGCAGAGCCGTGGGCACTTAGAAAATATTCGCCAAGTTGGCTCTGAGCTCCAGGCGGAGAGGCTGGTTTTGCCTTATTTCAGGCCGGCTGGGGAACCGGCGCGGGTCGGATGCACGAGCCCGCAGAGCCGTGGGCACTTTGCCATTTTCTCAGAGTCGACACTTAGTCGTTTTTTCAGAGAGGCGACACTCTGTCGTTTTTTCGAAAGTTGACACTTTGCCGTTTTTTCAGAGAGGCGACACTTAGCCGTTTTTTCGAAAGTTGACACTTAGCCGTTTTTTCGAAAGTCGACACTTAGCCGTTTTTTCAGAGATGTGACACTTTGCCGTTTTTTCGAAAGTCGACACTTAGCCGTTTTTTCAGAGATGTGACACTTAGAAACTTTTTGCCAAGTTGGCTGTGAGCTCCAGGAGGAGACCGTTATTTTTCGTCATTCGAGGCCGACTGCGGAACCGGCGCTGGGCGGACGCCAAAGCTCGGCAGGGCCGTGGGCACTTAGAAACTTTTTGCCAAGTTGGCTGTGAGCTCCAGGAGGAGACCGTTATTTTTCGTCATTCGAGGCCGACTGCGGAACCGGCGCTGGGCGGACGCCAAAGCTCGGCAGGGCCGTGGGCACTTAGAAACTTTTTGCCAAGTTGGCTGTGAGCTCCAGGAGGAGACCGTTATTTTTCGTCATTCGAGGCCGACTGCGGAACCGGCGCTGGGCGGACGCCAAAGCTCGGCAGGGCCGTGGGCACTTAGAAACTTTTTGCCAAGTTGGCTGTGAGCTCCAGGAGGAGACCGTTATTTTTCGTCATTCGAGGCCGACTGCGGAACCGGCGCTGGGCGGACGCCAAAGCTCGGCAGGGCCGTGGGCACTTAGAAACTTTTTGCCAAGTTGGCTGTGAGCTCCAGGAGGAGACCGTTATTTTTCGTCATTCGAGGCCGACTGCGGAACCGGCGCTGGGCGGACGCCAAAGCTCGGCAGGGCCGTGGGCACTTAGAAACTTTTTGCCAAGTTGGCTGTGAGCTCCAGGAGGAGACCGTTATTTTTCGTCATTCGAGGCCGACTGCGGAACCGGCGCTGGGCGGACGCCAAAGCTCGGCAGGGCCGTGGGCACTTAGAAACTTTTTGCCACGTTGGCTGTGAGCTCCAGGAGGAGACCGTTATTTTTCGTCATTCGAGGCCGACTGCGGAACCGGCGCTGGGCGGACGCCAAAGCTCGGCAGGGCCGTGGGCACTTAGAAACTTTTTGCCAAGTTGGCTGTGAGCTCCAGGAGGAGACCGTTATTTTTCGTCATTCGAGGCCGACTGCGGAACCGGCGCTGGGCGGACGCCAAAGCTCGGCAGGGCCGTGGGCACTTAGAAACTTTTTGCCAAGTTGGCTGTGAGCTCCAGGAGGAGACCGTCATTTTTCGTCATTCGAGGCCGACTGCGGAACCGGCGCTGGGCGGACGCCAAAGCTCGGCAGGGCCGTGGGCACTTAGAAACTTTTTGCCAAGTTGGCTGTGAGCTCCAGGAGGAGACCGTCATTTTTCGTCATTCGAGGCCGGCTGCAGAACCGGCGCGGGTCGGATGCACGAGCCCGCAGAGCCGTGGGCACTTTGCCACTTTTTGCCACAATTGGCTGTGAGCTCCAGGAGGAGACCGTTATTTTTCGTCATTCTAGGCCGGTTGCAGAACCGGCGCGGCTCGGATGCACGAGCCCGCAGAGCCGTGGGCACTTAGAAAATTTTCAGAGAGGCGACACTTTGCCATTTTTTCAGAGAGGTGACACTTAGTCGTTTTTTCGAAAGTTGACACTTAGCCGTTTTTTCGAAAGTTGACACTTAGTCGTTTTTTCGAAAGTTGACACTTAGTCGTTTTTTCGCCACAGTGCCCACCTCCAGCGCGTGCCACGGCGCTTTCCAGGTCTTCTATCCGACCTTGTGCTGTCGAGGACGGCGTGTCCGACGCCGTGGGGAGACCAGCACCATCTCCTCCATACTCGTAAACGAGGTGCTTTGGAAAACGGGGGGAAAGTCGATGAGTACACTGACTACTGGGACCATTTCATTGTACTCTGGCGCACCTGAAGACCAAAAAAGGTACTGCATCTTAGCCCGGGTACCTCACCCCCTGGTACCTCGAGGAGAACTTAGAAAAATTTCGACAAATTTTTGGTGAGCTCCAGGGAGAGAGGCTGATTTTTCGCTTTTTGAGGCCGACCGCCGAACCGGCGCGGGGCGGACTCACAAGCCCCGCAGAGCCGTGGGCACTCTGCCGTTTTTTCAGAGAGGCGACACTTAGTCGTTTTTTCGAAAGTTGACACTTAGCCGTTTTTTCGAAAGTTGACACTTAGCCGTTTTTTCGAAAGTCGACACTTAGCCGTTTTTTCGAAAGTTGACACTTAGTCGTTTTTTCGCCGATTTTGCTGGGACCTCCAGGCGAGGACCGGCGTTTTTCGTCTTCCGGGTCCGACCCGGGAACCAGCGCCGAGCGGACACATTCGCTCGCAAGTGCCGTTGGCACTTAGAAAATTTTTCGTTTGTCATGAGCTCCGGGCGAGGACCGGCGTTTTTCGTCTTCCGGGTTCGACCCGGGAACCAGCGCCGAGCAGACACATTCGCTCGCAAGTGCCGTTGGCACTTAGAAAATTTTTCGTTTGTCATGAGCTCCGGGCGGAGACCGGCGTTTTTCGTCTTCCGGGTCCGACCCGGGAACCAGCGCCGAGCGGACACATTCGCTCGCAAGTGCCGTTGGCACTTAGAAAATTTTTCGTTTGTCATGAGCTCCGGGCGAGGACCGGCGTTTTTCGTCTTCCGGGTTCGACCCGGGAACCAGCGCCGAGCGGACACATTCGCTCGCAAGTGCCGTTGGCACTTGGAAAATTTTTCGTTTGTCATGAGCTCCGGGCGGAGACCGGCGTTTTTCGTCTTCCGGGTTCGACCCGGGAACCAGCGCCGAGCGGACACATTCGCTCGCAAGTGCCGTTGGCACTTAGAAAATTTTTCGTTTGTCATGAGCTCCGGGCGAGGACCGGCGTTTTTCGTCTTCCGGGTTCGACCCGGGAACCAGCGCCGAGCGGACACATTCGCTCGCAAGTGCCGTTGGCACTTGGAAAATTTTTCGTTTGTCATGAGCTCCGGGCGGAGACCGGCGTTTTTCGTCTTCCGGGTTCGACCCGGGAACCAGCGCCGAGCGGACACATTCGCTCGCAAGTGCCGTTGGCACTTAGAAAATTTTTCGTTTGTCATGAGCTCCGGGCGGAGACCGGCATTTTTCGTCATTCGAGGCCGACGGGGGAACCAGCCGGAGCGGACACGTTTGCTCGGAAGAGCCGTTGGCACTTAGAAAAAATTCCGTGTCTCGTGAGCTCCAGGGGGGACAGGCTGGTTTTATTCATCCGTAGCCGACATGGGAACCAGCGCGGAGCGGATTGGTGTTGCGCTGGCATATACCTCATCTCTCTCAGGAGTCCCCCCCTTATACGTGCCGATTGTGTTTTGGAAAACGGGGGGTAACTGGATGAGTACACTGACTAGGGGGACCAGTACACTAGCGAGTGGGACCAGTACACTGACTAGTGGGACCAACACACTATGAGCGCCTGGTACCTAAAATGGAAGTATAGAGGCCGACTTTCGGGCAAGATCACGCCGTGTTAGGCTTCCAGGACCTCGGCTAAGCAATTTTAACGGGTCGCCCGGTTCTTTTTTTATCCAGCCCGGTTCTTTTTTTTATCCAGCCCGGTTCTTTTTACACTTCCAGCTGGAGCTCGGGAGGGACTTTTTGGGCAAGATCACGCCGACTTAGCAAGCAAGGTGGAAGTGCCAGCATGCTCCGTGGCTGGAAGTGTGGATGTGCCAGCACCCTCCGTGCCTGGAGCTATGGAAGTGTGGAGCTCCAGCACCCTCCGTGCCTATGGAAGTGTGGAGCTCCAGCACCCTCCGTGCCTATGGAAGTGTGGAGCTCCAGCACCCTCCCTGCCTATGGAAGTGTGGAGCTCCAGCACCCTCCCTGCCTATGGAAGTGTGGAGCTCCAGCACCCTCCCTGCCTATGGAAGTGTGGAGCTCCAGCACCCTCCCTGCCTATGGAAGTGTGGAGCTCCAGCACCCTCCCTGCCTATGGAAGTGTGGAGCTCCAGCACCCTCCCTGCCTATGGAAGTGTGGAGCTCCAGCACCCTCCCTGCCTATGGAAGTGTGGAGCTCCAGCACCCTCCCTGCCTATGGAAGTGTGGAGCTCCAGCACCCTCCCTGCCTATGGAAGTGTGGAGCTCCAGCACCCTCCCTGCCTATGGAAGTGTGGAGCTCCAGCACCCTCCCTGCCTATGGAAGTGTGGAGCTCCAGCACCCTCCCTGCCTATGGAAGTGTGGAGCTCCAGCACCCTCCCTGCCTATGGAAGTGTGGAGCTCCAGCACCCTCCCTGCCTATGGAAGTGTGGAGCTCCAGCACCCTCCGTGCCTGGAGCTATGGAGCTATGGAGCTATGGAAGTATGGAGCTATGGAGCTATGGAAGTATGGAGCTATGGAGCTCTGGAGCTATGGAGCTATGGAAGTATGGAGCTATGGAGCTATGGAGGTATGGAGCTATGGAGCTCTGGAGCTCTGGAGCTATGGAGCTATGGAAGTATGGAGCTATGGAGCTCTGGAGCTATGGAGCTATGGAAGTATGGAGCTATGGAGCTATGGAGGTATGGAGCTATGGAGCTCTGGAGCTCTGGAGCTATGGAGCTATGGAAGTATGGAGCTATGGAGCTCTGGAGCTCTGGAGCTATGGAGCTATGGAAGTATGGAGCTATGGAGCTCTGGAGCTATGGAGCTATGGAGCTATGGAAATGTGGAGCTATGGAGCTATGGAGCTATGGAGCTATGGAAGTATGGAAGTATGGAGCTATGGAGCTATGGAGCTCTGGAAGTATGGAGCTATGGAGCTATGGAGCTCTGGAGGTATGGAGCTATGGAGCCCTGGAGCCCTGGAGCTATGGAGCCCTGGAGCTATGGAGCTATGGAGCCCTGGAGCTATGGAGCTATGGAGCCCTGGAGCTATGGAGCTATGGAGCTCTGGTGCTATGGAGCTATGGAGCTCTGGTGCTATGGAGCTATGGAGCTCTGGTGCTATGGAGCTATGGAGCTCTGGTGCTATGGAGCTATGGAGCTCTGGTGCTATGGAGCTCTGGTGCTATGGAGCTCTGGTGCTATGGAGCTATGGAGCTCTGGTGCTATGGAGCTATGGAGCTCTGGAGGTATGGAGCTCTGGAGGTATGGAGCTCTGGAGGTATGGAGCTATGGAGCCCTGGAGCTCTGGAGATATGGAGCTATGGTGCTATGGAGCTCTGAAGCCATGGAGCTCTGGTGCTATGGAGCTATGGAGCTCTGGTGCTATGGAGCTATGGAGGTATGGAGCTATGGAGCCCTGGAGCTCTGGAGGTATGGAGCTATGGTGCTATGGAGCTCTGAAGCCATGGAGCTCTGGTGCTATGGAGCTCTGGAGGTATGGAGCTCTGGAGGTATGGAGCTCTGGAGGTATGGAGCTATGGAGCCCTGGAGCTCTGGAGGTATGGAGCTATGGTGCTATGGAGCTCTGAAGCCATGGAGCTCTGGTGCTATGGAGCTCTGGAGGTATGGAGCTCTGGAGGTATGGAGCTCTGGAGGTATGGAGCTATGGAGCCCTGGAGCTCTGGAGGTATGGAGCTATGGTGCTATGGAGCTCTGAAGCCATGGAGCTCTGGTGCTATGGAGCTCTGGAGGTATGGAGCTCTGGAGGTATGGAGCTCTGGAGGTATGGAGCTATGGAGCCCTGGAGCTCTGGAGGTATGGAGCTATGGTGCTATGGAGCTCTGAAGCCATGGAGCTCTGGTGCTATGGAGCTCTGGAGGTATGGAGCTCTGGAGGTATGGAGCTCTGGAGGTATGGAGCTATGGAGCCCTGGAGCTCTGGAGGTATGGAGCTATGGTGCTATGGAGCTCTGAAGCCATGGAGCTCTGGTGCTATGGAGCTATGGAGCTCTGGTGCTATGGAGCTATGGAGGTATGGAGCCACCAGCCAGCACCCTCCGTGGCTGGATCAATGGAAGTGTTTTAGGTACCAGGCAGCCAAAGGGCCGAGGCCTCACGCTCGACCACGCCGGCGCAGAGTTCCAGCCGCTCGGATAAGCTCTGTCACTCACCCGCCGCGCAGCCACCGGTAACGGGGAAATGTCGCCGCCTTGTGGACACGCCGTTGTAAATGAATGGGCTTTCGCACTTAGTGCAATTTTCGCCAACTCTCTGACTTAGAGCTATGGAAGTATGGAGCTATGGAGCCACCAGCCACCCAGGCTGGAGCTATGGAGCTCTGGAGGTATGGAGCTCAGGTGCTATGGAAGTATGGAGCTATGGAGCTATGGAAGTATGGAGCTATGGAGCTATGGAGCTCTGGAAGTATGGAGCTATGGAGCTCTGGAGGTATGGAGCTATGGAGCCCTGGAGCCCTGGAGCTATGGAGCTCTGGTGCTATGGAGGTATGGAGCTCTGGAGGTATGGAGCTCTGGAGGTATGGAGCTATGGAGCTATGGAGCCCTGGAGCTATGGAGCTATGGAGCCCTGGAGCTATGGAGCCCTGGAGCTATGGAGCTATGGAGCTCTGGTGCTATGGAGCCCTGGAGCTCTGGTGCTATGGAGCTATGGAGCTCTGGTGCTCTGAAGCCATGGAGCTCTGGTGCTATGGAGCTCTGGAGGTATGGAGCTCTGGAGGTATGGAGCTCTGGAGGTATGGAGCTATGGAGCCCTGGAGCTCTGGAGGTATGGAGCTATGGTGCTATGGAGCTCTGAAGCCATGGAGCTCTGGTGCTATGGAGCTCTGGAGGTATGGAGCTCTGGAGGTATGGAGCTCTGGAGGTATGGAGCTATGGAGCCCTGGAGCTCTGGAGGTATGGAGCTATGGTGCTATGGAGCTCTGAAGCCATGGAGCTCTGGTGCTATGGAGCTATGGAGCTCTGGTGCTATGGAGCTATGGAGGTATGGAGCCACCAGCCAGCACCCTCCGTGGCTGGATCAATGGAAGTGTTTTAGGTACCAGGCAGCCAAAGGGCCGAGGCCTCACGCTCGACCACGCCGGCGCAGAGTTCCAGCCGCTCGGATAAGCTCTGTCACTCACCCGCCGCGCAGCCACCGGTAACGGGGAAATGTCGCCGCCTTGTGGACACGCCGTTGTAAATGAATGGGCTTTCGCACTTAGTGCAATTTTCGCCAACTCTCTGACTTAGAGCTATGGAAGTATGGAGCTATTGAGCCACCAGCCACCCAGGCTGGAGCTCTGGAGCTCTGGAGGTATGGAGCTCTGGTGCTATGGAAGTATGGAGCTCTGGTGCTATGGAAGTATGGAGCTATGGAGGTATGGAAGTATGGAGCTATGGAAGTATGGAGCTATGGAGCTCTGGAAGTATGGAGCTATGGAGCTCTGGAGGTATGGAGCCCTGGAGCTATGGAGCCCTGGAGCTATGGAAGTATGGAGCTCTGGTGCTATGGAGCTATGGAGCTCTGGTGCTATGGAGCTATGGAGCTATGGAGCTCTGGAGCTATGGAGCTCTGGAGGTATGGAGCTATGGAGCTATGGAGCTCTGGAGGTATGGAGCTATGGAGCTATGGAAGTATGGAGCTCTGGTGCTATGGAGCTATGGAGCTCTGGTGCTATGGAGCTATGGAGCTCTGGTGCTATGGAGCTATGGAGCTATGGAGCTCTGGAAGTATGGAGCTCTGGTGCTATGGAGCTATGGAGCTCTGGTGCTATGGAGCTATGGAGCTCTGGTGCTATGGAGCTCTGGTGCTATGGAGCTCTGGTGCTATGGAGCTATGGAGCTCTGGTGCTATGGAGCTCTGGAGGTATGGAGCTCTGGAGGTATGGAGCTCTGGAGGTATGGAGCTATGGAGCCCTGGAGCTCTGGAGGTATGGAGCTATGGTGCTATGGAGCTCTGAAGCCATGGAGCTCTGGTGCTATGGAGCTATGGAGCTCTGGTGCTATGGAGCTATGGAGCTATGGAGCTCTGGAAGTATGGAGCTCTGGTGCTATGGAGCTATGGAGCTCTGGTGCTATGGAGCTATGGAGCTCTGGTGCTATGGAGCTATGGAGCTCTGGTGCTATGGAGCTCTGGTGCTATGGAGCTCTGGTGCTATGGAGCTATGGAGCTCTGGTGCTATGGAGCTATGGAGCTCTGGAGGTATGGAGCTCTGGAGGTATGGAGCTCTGGAGGTATGGAGGTATGGAGCTATGGAGCCCTGGAGCTCTGGAGGTATGGAGCTATGGTGCTATGGAGCTCTGAAGCCATGGAGCTCTGGTGCTATGGAGCTCTGGAGCTCTGGAGGTATGGAGGTATGGAGCTCTGGAGGTATGGAGCTATGGAGCCCTGGAGCTCTGGAGGTATGGAGCTATGGTGCTATGGAGCTCTGAAGCCATGGAGCTCTGGTGCTATGGAGCTCTGGAGGTATGGAGCTCTGGAGGTATGGAGCTCTGGAGGTATGGAGCTATGGAGCCCTGGAGCTCTGGAGGTATGGAGCTATGGTGCTATGGAGCTCTGAAGCCATGGAGCTCTGGTGCTATGGAGCTCTGGAGGTATGGAGCTCTGGAGGTATGGAGCTCTGGAGGTATGGAGCTATGGAGCCCTGGAGCTCTGGAGGTATGGAGCTATGGTGCTATGGAGCTCTGAAGCCATGGAGCTCTGGTGCTATGGAGCTCTGGAGGTATGGAGCTCTGGAGGTATGGAGCTCTGGAGGTATGGAGCTATGGAGCCCTGGAGCTCTGGAGGTATGGAGCTATGGTGCTATGGAGCTCTGAAGCCATGGAGCTCTGGTGCTATGGAGCTATGGAGCTCTGGTGCTATGGAGCTATGGAGGTATGGAGCCACCAGCCAGCACCCTCCGTGGCTGGATCAATGGAAGTGTTTTAGGTACCAGGCAGCCAAAGGGCCGAGGCCTCACGCTCGACCACGCCGGCGCAGAGTTCCAGCAGCTCGGATAAGCTCTGTCACTCACCCGCCGCGCAGCCACCGGTAACGGGGAAATGTCGCCGCCTGGCGGACACGCCGTTGTAAATGAATGGGCTTTCGCACTTAGTGCAATTTTCGCCAACTCTCTGACTTAGAGCTATGGAAGTATGGAGCTATGGAGCCACCAGCCACCCAGGCTGGAGCTATGGAGCTCTGGAGGTATGGAGCTCAGGTGCTATGGAAGTATGGAGCTATGGAGCTATGGAAGTATGGAGCTATGGAGCTATGGAGCTCTGGAAGTATGGAGCTATGGAGCTCTGGAGGTATGGAGCTATGGAGCCCTGGAGCCCTGGAGCTATGGAGCTCTGGTGCTATGGAGGTATGGAGCTCTGGAGGTATGGAGCTCTGGAGGTATGGAGCTATGGAGCTATGGAGCCCTGGAGCTATGGAGCTATGGAGCCCTGGAGCTATGGAGCTATGGAGCCCTGGAGCTATGGAGCTATGGAGCTCTGGTGCTATGGAGCTATGGAGCTCTGGTGCTATGGAGCTATGGAGCTCTGGTGCTATGGAGCTATGGAGCTCTGGTGCTATGGAGCTATGGAGCTCTGGAAGTATGGAGCTATGGAGCTCTGGAGGTATGGAGCTATGGAGCCCTGGAGCTATGGAGCCCTGGAGCTATGGAAGTATGGAGCTATGGAGCTATGGAAGTATGGAGCTCTGGTGCTATGGAGCTATGGAGCTATGGAGCCCTGGAGCTCTGGAGGTATGGAGCTATGGTGTACCAGAGCTCCATAGCTCCATAGCACCAGAGCTCCATAGCTCCATAGCACCAGAGCTCCATACTTCCATAGCTCCATAGCTCCATACCTCCAGAGCTCCATAGCTCCATACCTCCAGAGCTCCATAGCTCCAGAGCTCCATAGCTCCATAGCACCAGAGCTCCATAGCTCCATAGCACCAGAGCTCCATACTTCCATAGCTCCAGGGCTCCATAGCTCCAGGGCTCCATAGCTCCATACCTCCAGAGCTCCATAGCTCCATACCTCCAGAGCTCCATAGCTCCATAGCACCAGAGCTCCATAGCTCCATAGCACCAGAGCTCCATAGCTCCATAGCACCAGAGCTCCATAGCTCCATAGCACCAGAGCTCCATAGCTCCATAGCTCCAGGGCTCCATAGCTCCATAGCTCCAGGGCTCCATAGCTCCATAGCTCCAGGGCTCCATAGCTCCAGGGCTCCAGGGCTCCATAGCTCCATACCTCCAGAGCTCCATAGCTCCATACTTCCAGAGCTCCATAGCTCCATAGCTCCATACTTCCATAGCTCCATAGCTCCATACTTCCATAGCACCAGAGCTCCATACCTCCAGAGCTCCATAGCTCCAGCCTGGGTGGCTGGTGGCTCCATAGCTCCATACTTCCATAGCTCCAGTCAGAGAGTTGGCGAAAATTGCACTAAGTGCGAAAGCCCATTCATTTACAACGGCGTGTCCACAAGGCGGCGACATTTCCCCGTTACCGGTGGCTGCGCGGCGGGTGAGTGACAGAGCTTATCCGAGCGGCTGGAACTCTGCGCCGGCGTGGTCGAGCGTGAGGCCTCGGCCCTTTGGCTGCCTGGTACCTAAAACACTTCCATTGATCCAGCCACGGAGGGTGCTGGCTGGTGGCTCCATACCTCCATAGCTCCATAGCACCAGAGCTCCATAGCTCCATAGCACCAGAGCTCCATGGCTTCAGAGCTCCATAGCACCATAGCTCCATACCTCCAGAGCTCCAGGGCTCCATAGCTCCATACCTCCAGAGCTCCATACCTCCAGAGCTCCATACCTCCAGAGCTCCATAGCACCAGAGCTCCATGGCTTCAGAGCTCCATAGCACCATAGCTCCATACCTCCAGAGCTCCAGGGCACCATAGCTCCATACCTCCAGAGCTCCATACCTCCAGAGCTCCATACCTCCAGAGCTCCATAGCACCAGAGCTCCATGGCTTCAGAGCTCCATAGCACCATAGCTCCATACCTCCAGAGCTCCAGGGCTCCATAGCTCCATACCTCCAGAGCTCCATACCTCCAGAGCTCCATACCTCCAGAGCTCCAGAGCTCCATAGCACCAGAGCTCCATGGCTTCAGAGCTCCATAGCACCATAGCTCCATACCTCCAGAGCTCCAGGGCTCCATAGCTCCATACCTCCAGAGCTCCATACCTCCAGAGCTCCAGAGCTCCATAGCACCAGAGCTCCATGGCTTCAGAGCTCCATAGCACCATAGCTCCATACCTCCAGAGCTCCAGGGCTCCATAGCTCCATACCTCCAGAGCTCCATACCTCCAGAGCTCCATACCTCCAGAGCTCCATAGCTCCATAGCACCAGAGCTCCATAGCTCCATAGCACCAGAGCTCCATAGCACCAGAGCTCCATAGCACCAGAGCTCCATAGCTCCATAGCACCAGAGCTCCATAGCTCCATAGCACCAGAGCTCCATAGCTCCATAGCACCAGAGCTCCATACTTCCAGAGCTCCATAGCTCCATAGCTCCATAGCACCAGAGCTCCATAGCTCCATAGCACCAGAGCTCCATGGCTTCAGAGCTCCATAGCACCATAGCTCCATACCTCCAGAGCTCCAGGGCTCCATAGCTCCATACCTCCAGAGCTCCATACCTCCAGAGCTCCATACCTCCAGAGCTCCATAGCACCAGAGCTCCATAGCTCCATAGCACCAGAGCTCCATAGCACCAGAGCTCCATAGCACCAGAGCTCCATAGCTCCATAGCACCAGAGCTCCATAGCTCCATAGCACCAGAGCTCCATACTTCCAGAGCTCCATAGCTCCATAGCTCCATAGCACCAGAGCTCCATAGCTCCATAGCACCAGAGCTCCATAGCTCCATAGCACCAGAGCTCCATACTTCCATAGCTCCATAGCTCCATACCTCCAGAGCTCCATAGCTCCATAGCTCCATACCTCCAGAGCTCCATAGCTCCAGAGCTCCATAGCTCCATAGCTCCATAGCACCAGAGCTCCATAGCTCCATAGCACCAGAGCTCCATACTTCCATAGCTCCAGGGCTCCATAGCTCCAGGGCTCCATACCTCCAGAGCTCCATAGCTCCATACTTCCAGAGCTCCATAGCTCCATACTTCCATAGCTCCATACTTCCATACCTCCATAGCTCCATACTTCCATAGCACCAGAGCTCCATACTTCCATAGCACCAGAGCTCCATACCTCCAGAGCTCCAGAGCTCCAGCCTGGGTGGCTGGTGGCTCCATAGCTCCATACTTCCATAGCTCTAAGTCAGAGAGTTGGCGAAAATTGCACTAAGTGCGAAAGCCCATTCATTTACAACGGCGTGTCCACAAGGCGGCGACATTTCCCCGTTACCGGTGGCTGCGCGGCGGGTGAGTGACAGAGCTTATCCGAGCGGCTGGAACTCTGCGCCGGCGTGGTCGAGCGTGAGGCCTCGGCCCTTTGGCTGCCTGGTACCTAAAACACTTCCATTGATCCAGCCACGGAGGGTGCTGGCTGGTGGCTCCATACCTCCATAGCTCCATAGCACCAGAGCTCCATAGCTCCATAGCACCAGAGCTCCATGGCTTCAGAGCTCCATAGCACCATAGCTCCATACCTCCAGAGCTCCAGGGCTCCATAGCTCCATACCTCCAGAGCTCCATACCTCCAGAGCTCCATACCTCCAGAGCTCCATAGCACCAGAGCTCCATGGCTTCAGAGCTCCATAGCACCATAGCTCCATACCTCCAGAGCTCCAGGGCTCCATAGCTCCATACCTCCAGAGCTCCATACCTCCAGAGCTCCATACCTCCAGAGCTCCAGAGCTCCATAGCACCAGAGCTCCATGGCTTCAGAGCTCCATAGCACCATAGCTCCATACCTCCAGAGCTCCAGGGCTCCATAGCTCCATACCTCCAGAGCTCCATACCTCCAGAGCTCCAGAGCTCCATAGCACCAGAGCTCCATGGCTTCAGAGCTCCATAGCACCATAGCTCCATACCTCCAGAGCTCCAGGGCTCCATAGCTCCATACCTCCATAGCTCCATAGCACCAGAGCTCCATAGCTCCATAGCACCAGAGCTCCATGGCTTCAGAGCTCCATAGCACCATAGCTCCATACCTCCAGAGCTCCAGGGCTCCAAAGCTCCATACCTCCAGAGCTCCATACCTCCAGAGCTCCATACCTCCAGAGCTCCATAGCTCCATAGCACCAGAGCTCCATAGCTCCATAGCACCAGAGCTCCATAGCACCATAGCTCCATAGCACCAGAGCTCCATAGCTCCATAGCACCAGAGCTCCATAGCTCCATAGCACCAGAGCTCCATAGCTCCATAGCACCAGAGCTCCATACTTCCAGAGCTCCATAGCTCCATAGCTCCATAGCACCAGAGCTCCATAGCTCCATAGCACCAGAGCTCCATAGCTCCATAGCACCAAAGCTCCATACTTCCATAGCTCCATAGCTCCATACCTCCAGAGCTCCATAGCTCCATACCTCCAGAGCTCCATAGCTCCAGAGCTCCATAGCTCCATAGCACCAGAGCTCCATAGCTCCATAGCACCAGAGCTCCATACTTCCATAGCTCCAGGGCTCCATAGCTCCAGGGCTCCATAGCTCCATACTTCCAGAGCTCCATAGCTCCATACCTCCAGAGCTCCATAGCTCCATACTTCCAGAGCTCCATAGCTCCATAGCACCAGAGCTCCATAGCTCCATAGCACCAGAGCTCCATAGCTCCATAGCACCAGAGCTCCATAGCTCCATAGCACCAGAGCTCCATAGCTCCATAGCTCCAGGGCTCCATAGCTCCATAGCTCCAGGGCTCCATAGCTCCATAGCTCCAGGGCTCCATAGCTCCAGGGCTCCAGGGCTCCATAGCTCCATACCTCCAGAGCTCCATAGCTCCATACTTCCAGAGCTCCATAGCTCCATAGCTCCATACTTCCATAGCTCCATAGCTCCATACTTCCATAGCACCAGAGCTCCATACCTCCAGAGCTCCATAGCTCCAGCCTGGGTGGCTGGTGGCTCCATAGCTCCATACTTCCATAGCTCCAGTCAGAGAGTTGGCGAAAATTGCACTAAGTGCGAAAGCCCATTCATTTACAACGGCGTGTCCACAAGGCGGCGACATTTCCCCGTTACCGGTGGCTGCGCGGCGGGTGAGTGACAGAGCTTATCCGAGCGGCTGGAACTCTGCGCCGGCGTGGTCGAGCGTGAGGCCTCGGCCCTTTGGCTGCCTGGTACCTAAAACACTTCCATTGATCCAGCCACGGAGGGTGCTGGCTGGTGGCTCCATACCTCCATAGCTCCATAGCACCAGAGCTCCATAGCTCCATAGCACCAGAGCTCCATGGCTTCAGAGCTCCATAGCACCATAGCTCCATACCTCCAGAGCTCCAGGGCTCCATAGCTCCATACCTCCAGAGCTCCATACCTCCAGAGCTCCATACCTCCAGAGCTCCATAGCACCAGAGCTCCATGGCTTCAGAGCTCCATAGCACCATAGCTCCATACCTCCAGAGCTCCAGGGCTCCATAGCTCCATACCTCCAGAGCTCCATACCTCCAGAGCTCCATACCTCCAGAGCTCCATAGCACCAGAGCTCCATGGCTTCAGAGCTCCATAGCACCATAGCTCCATACCTCCAGAGCTCCAGGGCTCCATAGCTCCATACCTCCAGAGCTCCATACCTCCAGAGCTCCATACCTCCAGAGCTCCAGAGCTCCATAGCACCAGAGCTCCATACCTCCAGAGCTCCAGGGCTCCATAGCTCCATACCTCCAGAGCTCCATACCTCCAGAGCTCCAGAGCTCCATAGCACCAGAGCTCCATGGCTTCAGAGCTCCATAGCACCATAGCTCCATACCTCCAGAGCTCCAGGGCTCCATAGCTCCATACCTCCAGAGCTCCATACCTCCAGAGCTCCATACCTCCAGAGCTCCATAGCTCCATAGCACCAGAGCTCCATAGCTCCATAGCACCAGAGCTCCATAGCACCAGAGCTCCATAGCACCAGAGCTCCATAGCTCCATAGCACCAGAGCTCCATAGCTCCATAGCACCAGAGCTCTATAGCTCCATAGCACCAGAGCTCCATACTTCCAGAGCTCCATAGCTCCATAGCTCCATAGCACCAGAGCTCCATAGCTCCATAGCACCAGAGCTCCATGGCTTCAGAGCTCCATAGCACCATAGCTCCATACCTCCAGAGCTCCAGGGCTCCATAGCTCCATACCTCCAGAGCTCCATACCTCCAGAGCTCCATACCTCCAGAGCTCCATAGCACCAGAGCTCCATAGCTCCATAGCACCAGAGCTCCATAGCACCAGAGCTCCATAGCACCAGAGCTCCATAGCTCCATAGCACCAGAGCTCCATAGCTCCATAGCACCAGAGCTCCATACTTCCAGAGCTCCATAGCTCCATAGCTCCATAGCACCAGAGCTCCATAGCTCCATAGCACCAGAGCTCCATAGCTCCATAGCACCAGAGCTCCATACTTCCATAGCTCCATAGCTCCATACCTCCAGAGCTCCATAGCTCCATAGCTCCATACCTCCAGAGCTCCATAGCTCCAGAGCTCCATAGCTCCATAGCTCCATAGCACCAGAGCTCCATAGCTCCATAGCACCAGAGCTCCATACTTCCATAGCTCCAGGGCTCCATAGCTCCAGGGCTCCATACCTCCAGAGCTCCATAGCTCCATACTTCCAGAGCTCCATAGCTCCATACTTCCATAGCTCCATACTTCCATACCTCCATAGCTCCATACTTCCATAGCACCAGAGCTCCATACTTCCATAGCACCAGAGCTCCATACCTCCAGAGCTCCAGAGCTCCAGCCTGGGTGGCTGGTGGCTCCATAGCTCCATACTTCCATAGCTCTAAGTAAGAGAGTTGGCGAAAATTGCACTAAGTGCGAAAGCCCATTCATTTACAACGGCGTGTCCACAAGGCGGCGACATTTCCCCGTTACCGGTGGCTGAGCGGCGGGTGAGTGACAGAGCTTATCCGAGCGGCTGGAACTCTGCGCCGGCGTGGTCGAGCGTGAGGCCTCGGCCCTTTGGCTGCCTGGTACCTAAAACACTTCCATTGATCCAGCCACGGAGGGTGCTGGCTGGTGGCTCCATACCTCCATAGCTCCATAGCACCAGAGCTCCATAGCTCCATAGCACCAGAGCTCCATGGCTTCAGAGCTCCATAGCACCATAGCTCCATACCTCCAGAGCTCCAGGGCTCCATAGCTCCATACCTCCAGAGCTCCATACCTCCAGAGCTCCATACCTCCAGAGCTCCATAGCACCAGAGCTCCATGGCTTCAGAGCTCCATAGCACCATAGCTCCATACCTCCAGAGCTCCAGGGCTCCATAGCTCCATACCTCCAGAGCTCCATACCTCCAGAGCTCCATACCTCCAGAGCTCCAGAGCTCCATAGCACCAGAGCTCCATGGCTTCAGAGCTCCATAGCACCATAGCTCCATACCTCCAGAGCTCCAGGGCTCCATAGCTCCATACCTCCATACCTCCAGAGCTCCATACCTCCAGAGCTCCAGAGCTCCATAGCACCAGAGCTCCATGGCTTCAGAGCTCCATAGCACCATAGCTCCATACCTCCAGAGCTCCAGGGCTCCATAGCTCCATACCTCCAGAGCTCCATACCTCCAGTGCTCCAGAGCTCCATAGCACCAGAGCTCCATGGCTTCAGAGCTCCATAGCACCATAGCTCCATACCTCCAGAGCTCCAGGGCTCCAAAGCTCCATACCTCCAGAGCTCCATACCTCCAGAGCTCCGTACCTCCAGAGCTCCATAGCTCCATAGCACCAGAGCTCCATAGCTCCATAGCACCAGAGCTCCATAGCACCAGAGCTCCATAGCACCAGAGCTCCATAGCTCCATAGCACCAGAGCTCCATAGCTCCATAGCACCAGAGCTCCATAGCTCCATAGCACCAGAGCTCCATACTTCCAGAGCTCCATAGCTCCATAGCTCCATAGCACCAGAGCTCCATAGCTCCATAGCACCAGAGCTCCATAGCTCCATAGCACCAGAGCTCCATACTTCCATAGCTCCATAGCTCCATACCTCCATAGCTCCATAGCTCCATAGCTCCATACCTCCAGAGCTCCATAGCTCCAGAGCTCCATAGCTCCATAGCACCAGAGCTCCATAGCTCCATAGCACCAGAGCTCCATACTTCCAAAGCTCCAGGGCTCCATAGCTCCAGGGCTCCATAGCTCCATACCTCCAGAGCTCCATAGCTCCATACTTCCAGAGCTCCATAGCTCCATAGCACCAGAGCTCCATAGCTCCATAGCACCAGAGCTCCATAGCTCCATAGCACCAGAGCTCCATAGCTCCATAGCACCAGAGCTCCATAGCTCCATAGCTCCAGGGCTCCATAGCTCCATAGCTCCAGGGCTCCATAGCTCCATAGCTCCAGGGCTCCATAGCTCCATAGCTCCATACCTCCAGAGCTCCATACCTCCAGAGCTCCATACCTCCATAGCACCAGAGCTCCATAGCTCCAGGGCTCCAGGGCTCCATAGCTCCATACCTCCAGAGCTCCATAGCTCCATACTTCCAGAGCTCCATAGCTCCATAGCTCCATACTTCCATAGCTCCATAGCTCCATACTTCCATAGCACCTGAGCTCCATACCTCCAGAGCTCCATAGCTCCAGCCTGGGTGGCTGGTGGCTCCATAGCTCCATACTTCCATAGCTCTAAGTCAGAGAGTTGGCGAAAATTGCACTAAGTGCGAAAGCCCATTCATTTACAACGGCGTGTCCGCCAGGCGGCGACATTTCCCCGTTACCGGTGGCTGCGCGGCGGGTGAGTGACAGAGCTTATCCGAGCGGCTGGAACTCTGCGCCGGCGTGGTCGAGCGTGAGGCCTCGGCCCTTTGGCTGCCTGGTACCTAAAACACTTCCATTGATCCAGCCACGGAGGGTGCTGGCTGGTGGCTCCATACCTCCATAGCTCCATAGCACCAGAGCTCCATAGCTCCATAGCACCAGAGCTCCATGGCTTCAGAGCTCCATAGCACCATAGCTCCATACCTCCAGAGCTCCAGGGCTCCAAAGCTCCATACCTCCAGAGCTCCATACCTCCAGAGCTCCATACCTCCAGAGCTCCATAGCTCCATAGCACCAGAGCTCCATAGCTCCATAGCACCAGAGCTCCATAGCACCATAGCTCCATAGCACCAGAGCTCCATAGCTCCATAGCACCAGAGCTCCATAGCTCCATAGCACCAGAGCTCCATAGCTCCATAGCACCAGAGCTCCATACTTCCAGAGCTCCATAGCTCCATAGCTCCATAGCACCAGAGCTCCATAGCTCCATAGCACCAGAGCTCCATAGCTCCATAGCACCAGAGCTCCATACTTCCATAGCTCCATAGCTCCAGAGCTCCATAGCTCCATAGCACCAGAGCTCCATAGCTCCATAGCACCAGAGCTCCATACTTCCATAGCTCCAGGGCTCCATAGCTCCAGGGCTCCATAGCTCCATACCTCCAGAGCTCCATAGCTCCATACCTCCAGAGCTCCATAGCTCCATACTTCCAGAGCTCCATAGCTCCATAGCACCAGAGCTCCATAGCTCCATAGCACCAGAGCTCCATAGCTCCATAGCACCAGAGCTCCATAGCTCCATAGCACCAGAGCTCCATAGCTCCATAGCTCCAGGGCTCCATAGCTCCATAGCTCCAGGGCTCCATAGCTCCAGGGCTCCATAGCTCCAGGGCTCCAGGGTTCCATAGCTCCATACCTCCAGAGCTCCATAGCTCCATACTTCCAGAGCTCCATAGCTCCATAGCTCCATACTTCCATAGCTCCATAGCTCCATACTTCCATAGCACCAGAGCTCCATACCTCCAGAGCTCCATAGCTCCAGCCTGGGTGGCTGGTGGCTCCATAGCTCCATACTTCCATAGCTCCAGTCAGAGAGTTGGCGAAAATTGCACTAAGTGCGAAAGCCCATTCATTTACAACGGCGTGTCCACAAGGCGGCGACATTTCCCCGTTACCGGTGGCTGCGCGGCGGGTGAGTGACAGAGCTTATCCGAGCGGCTGGAACTCTGCGCCGGCGTGGTCGAGCGTGAGGCCTCGGCCCTTTGGCTGCCTGGTACCTAAAACACTTCCATTGATCCAGCCACGGAGGGTGCTGGCTGGTGGCTCCATACCTCCATAGCTCCATAGCACCAGAGCTCCATAGCTCCATAGCACCAGAGCTCCATGGCTTCAGAGCTCCATAGCACCATAGCTCCATACCTCCAGAGCTCCAGGGCTCCATAGCTCCATACCTCCAGAGCTCCATACCTCCAGAGCTCCATACCTCCAGAGCTCCATAGCACCAGAGCTCCATGGCTTCAGAGCTCCATAGCACCATAGCTCCATACCTCCAGAGCTCCAGGGCTCCATAGCTCCATACCTCCAGAGCTCCATACCTCCAGAGCTCCATACCTCCAGAGCTCCATAGCACCAGAGCTCCATGGCTTCAGAGCTCCATAGCACCATAGCTCCATACCTCCAGAGCTCCAGGGCTCCATAGCTCCATACCTCCAGAGCTCCATACCTCCAGAGCTCCAGAGCTCCATAGCACCAGAGCTCCATGGCTTCAGAGCTCCATAGCACCATAGCTCCATACCTCCAGAGCTCCAGGGCTCCATAGCTCCATACCTCCAGAGCTCCATACCTCCAGAGCTCCAGAGCTCCATAGCACCAGAGCTCCATGGCTTCAGAGCTCCATAGCACCATAGCTCCATACCTCCAGAGCTCCAGGGCTCCAAAGCTCCATACCTCCAGAGCTCCATACCTCCAGAGCTCCATACCTCCAGAGCTCCATAGCTCCATAGCACCAGAGCTCCATAGCTCCATAGCACCAGAGCTCCATAGCACCAGAGCTCCATAGCACCAGAGCTCCATAGCTCCATAGCACCAGAGCTCCATAGCTCCATAGCACCAGAGCTCCATAGCTCCATAGCACCAGAGCTCCATACTTCCAGAGCTCCATAGCTCCATAGCTTCATAGCACCAGAGCTCCATAGCTCCATAGCACCAGAGCTCCATAGCTCCATAGCACCAGAGCTCCATACTTCCATAGCTCCATAGCTCCATACCTCCAGAGCTCCATAGCTCCATAGCTCCATACCTCCAGAGCTCCATAGCTCCAGAGCTCCATAGCTCCATAGCACCAGAGCTCCATAGCTCCATAGCACCAGAGCTCCATACTTCCATAGCTCCAGGGCTCCATAGCTCCAGGGCTCCATAGCTCCATACCTCCAGAGCTCCATAGCTCCATACTTCCAGAGCTCCATAGCTCCAAAGCACCAGAGCTCCATAGCTCCATAGCACCAGAGCTCCATAGCTCCATAGCACCAGAGCTCCATAGCTCCATAGCACCAGAGCTCCATAGCTCCATAGCTCCAGGGCTCCATAGCTCCATAGCTCCAGGGCTCCATAGCTCCATAGCTCCAGGGCTCCATAGCTCCATAGCTCCATACCTCCAGAGCTCCATACCTCCAGAGCTCCATACCTCCATAGCACCAGAGCTCCATAGCTCCAGGGCTCCAGGGCTCCATAGCTCCATACCTCCAGAGCTCCATAGCTCCATACTTCCAGAGCTCCATAGCTCCATAGCTCCATACTTCCATAGCTCATAGCTCCATACTTCCATAGCACCTGAGCTCCATACCTCCAGAGCTCCATAGCTCCAGCCTGGGTGGCTGGTGGCTCCATAGCTCCATACTTCCATAGCTCTAAGTCAGAGAGTTGGCGAAAATTGCACTAAGTGCGAAAGCCCATTCATTTACAACGGCGTGTCCTCCAGGCGGCGACATTTCCCCGTTACCGGTGGCTGCGCGGCGGGTGAGTGACAGAGCTTATCCGAGCGGCTGGAACTCTGCGCCGGCGTGGTCGAGCGTGAGGCCTCGGCCCTTTGGCTGCCTGGTACCTAAAACACTTCCATTGATCCAGCCACGGAGGGTGCTGGCTGGTGGCTCCATACCTCCATAGCTCCATAGCACCAGAGCTCCATAGCTCCATAGCACCAGAGCTCCATGGCTTCAGAGCTCCATAGCACCATAGCTCCATACCTCCAGAGCTCCAGGGCTCCATAGCTCCATACCTCCAGAGCTCCATACCTCCAGAGCTCCATACCTCCAGAGCTCCATAGCACCAGAGCTCCATGGCTTCAGAGCTCCATAGCACCATAGCTCCATACCTCCAGAGCTCCAGGGCTCCATAGCTCCATACCTCCAGAGCTCCATACCTCCAGAGCTCCATACCTCCAGAGCTCCATAGCACCAGAGCTCCATGGCTTCAGAGCTCCATAGCACCATAGCTCCATACCTCCAGAGCTCCAGGGCTCCATAGCTCCATACCTCCAGAGCTCCATACCTCCAGAGCTCCAGAGCTCCATAGCACCAGAGCTCCATGGCTTCAGAGCTCCATAGCTCCATACCTCCAGAGCTCCAGGGCTCCATAGCTCCATACCTCCAGAGCTCCATACCTCCAGAGCTCCAGAGCTCCATAGCACCAGAGCTCCATGGCTTCAGAGCTCCATAGCACCATAGCTCCATACCTCCAGAGCTCCAGGGCTCCATAGCTCCATACCTCCAGAGCTCCATACCTCCAGAGCTCCATACCTCCAGAGCTCCATAGCTCCATAGCACCAGAGCTCCATAGCTCCATAGCACCAGAGCTCCATAGCACCAGAGCTCCATAGCACCAGAGCTCCATAGCTCCATAGCACCAGAGCTCCATAGCTCCATAGCACCAGAGCTCCATACTTCCAGAGCTCCATAGCTCCATAGCTCCATAGCACCAGAGCTCCATAGCTCCATAGCACCAGAGCTCCATAGCTCCATAGCACCAGAGCTCCATACTTCCATAGCTCCATAGCTCCATACCTCCAGAGCTCCATAGCTCCATAGCTCCATACCTCCAGAGCTCCATAGCTCCATAGCTCCAGAGCTCCATAGCTCCATAGCTCCATAGCACCAGAGCTCCATAGCTCCATAGCACCAGAGCTCCATACTTCCATAGCTCCAGGGCTCCATAGCTCCAGGGCTCCATACCTCCAGAGCTCCATAGCTCCATACTTCCAGAGCTCCATAGCTCCATACTTCCATAGCTCCATACTTCCATACCTCCATAGCTCCATACTTCCATAGCACCAGAGCTCCATACTTCCATAGCACCAGAGCTCCATACCTCCAGAGCTCCAGAGCTCCAGCCTGGGTGGCTGGTGGCTCCATAGCTCCATACTTCCATAGCTCTAAGTCAGAGAGTTGGCGAAAATTGCACTAAGTGCGAAAGCCCATTCATTTACAACGGCGTGTCCACAAGGCGGCGACATTTCCCCGTTACCGGTGGCTGCGCGGCGGGTGAGTGACAGAGCTTATCCGAGCGGCTGGAACTCTGCGCCGGCGTGGTCGAGCGTGAGGCCTCGGCCCTTTGGCTGCCTGGTACCTAAAACACTTCCATTGATCCAGCCACGGAGGGTGCTGGCTGGTGGCTCCATACCTCCATAGCTCCATAGCACCAGAGCTCCATAGCTCCATAGCACCAGAGCTCCATGGCTTCAGAGCTCCATAGCACCATAGCTCCATACCTCCAGAGCTCCAGGGCTCCATAGCTCCATACCTCCAGAGCTCCATACCTCCAGAGCTCCATACCTCCAGAGCTCCATAGCACCAGAGCTCCATGGCTTCAGAGCTCCATAGCACCATAGCTCCATACCTCCAGAGCTCCAGGGCTCCATAGCTCCATACCTCCAGAGCTTCATACCTCCAGAGCTCCATACCTCCAGAGCTCCAGAGCTCCATAGCACCAGAGCTCCATGGCTTCAGAGCTCCATAGCACCATAGCTCCATACCTCCAGAGCTCCAGGGCTCCATAGCTCCATACCTCCAGAGCTCCATACCTCCAGAGCTCCAGAGCTCCATAGCACCAGAGCTCCATGGCTTCAGAGCTCCATAGCTCCAGAGCTCCATAGCTCCATAGCACCAGAGCTCCATAGCTCCATAGCACCAGAGCTCCATACTTCCATAGCTCCAGGGCTCCATAGCTCCAGGGCTCCATAGCTCCATACCTCCAGAGCTCCATAGCTCCATACTTCCAGAGCTCCATAGCTCCATAGCTCCATACTTCCATAGCTCCATAGCTCCATACTTCCATAGCACCTGAGCTCCATACCTCCAGAGCTCCATAGCTCCAGCCTGGGTGGCTGGTGGCTCCATAGCTCCATACTTCCATAGCTCTAAGTCAGAGAGTTGGCGAAAATTGCACTAAGTGCGAAAGCCCATTCATTTACAACGGCGTGTCCGCCAGGCGGCGACATTTCCCCGTTACCGGTGGCTGCGCGGCGGGTGAGTGACAGAGCTTATCCGAGCGGCTGGAACTCTGCGCCGGCGTGGTCGAGCGTGAGGCCTCGGCCCTTTGGCTGCCTGGTACCTAAAACACTTCCATTGATCCAGCCACGGAGGGTGCTGGCTGGTGGCTCCATACCTCCATAGCTCCATAGCACCAGAGCTCCATAGCTCCATAGCACCAGAGCTCCATGGCTTCAGAGCTCCATAGCACCATAGCTCCATACCTCCAGAGCTCCAGGGCTCCATAGCTCCATACCTCCAGAGCTCCATACCTCCAGAGCTCCATACCTCCAGAGCTCCATAGCACCAGAGCTCCATGGCTTCAGAGCTCCATAGCACCATAGCTCCATACCTCCAGAGCTCCAGGGCTCCATAGCTCCATACCTCCAGAGCTCCATACCTCCAGAGCTCCATACCTCCAGAGCTCCATAGCACCAGAGCTCCATGGCTTCAGAGCTCCATAGCACCATAGCTCCATACCTCCAGAGCTCCAGGGCTCCATAGCTCCATACCTCCAGAGCTCCATACCTCCAGAGCTCCATACCTCCAGAGCTCCAGAGCTCCATAGCACCAGAGCTCCATGGCTTCAGAGCTCCATAGCTCCATACCTCCAGAGCTCCAGGGCTCCATAGCTCCATACCTCCAGAGCTCCATACCTCCAGAGCTCCAGAGCTCCATAGCACCAGAGCTCCATGGCTTCAGAGCTCCATAGCACCATAGCTCCATACCTCCAGAGCTCCAGGGCTCCATAGCTCCATACCTCCAGAGCTCCATACCTCCAGAGCTCCATACCTCCAGAGCTCCATAGCTCCATAGCACCAGAGCTCCATAGCTCCATAGCACCAGAGCTCCATAGCACCAGAGCTCCATAGCACCAGAGCTCCATAGCTCCATAGCACCAGAGCTCCATAGCTCCATAGCACCAGAGCTCCATACTTCCAGAGCTCCATAGCTCCATAGCTCCATAGCACCAGAGCTCCATAGCTCCATAGCACCAGAGCTCCATAGCTCCATAGCACCAGAGCTCCATACTTCCATAGCTCCATAGCTCCATACCTCCAGAGCTCCATAGCTCCATAGCTCCATACCTCCAGAGCTCCATAGCTCCAGAGCTCCATAGCTCCATAGCTCCATAGCACCAGAGCTCCATAGCTCCATAGCACCAGAGCTCCATACTTCCATAGCTCCAGGGCTCCATAGCTCCAGGGCTCCATACCTCCAGAGCTCCATAGCTCCATACTTCCAGAGCTCCATAGCTCCATACTTCCATAGCTCCATACTTCCATACCTCCATAGCTCCATACTTCCATAGCACCAGAGCTCCATACTTCCATAGCACCAGAGCTCCATACCTCCAGAGCTCCAGAGCTCCAGCCTGGGTGGCTGGTGGCTCCATAGCTCCATACTTCCATAGCTCTAAGTCAGAGAGTTGGCGAAAATTGCACTAAGTGCGAAAGCCCATTCATTTACAACGGCGTGTCCACAAGGCGGCGACATTTCCCCGTTACCGGTGGCTGCGCGGCGGGTGAGTGACAGAGCTTATCCGAGCGGCTGGAACTCTGCGCCGGCGTGGTCGAGCGTGAGGCCTCGGCCCTTTGGCTGCCTGGTACCTAAAACACTTCCATTGATCCAGCCACGGAGGGTGCTGGCTGGTGGCTCCATACCTCCATAGCTCCATAGCACCAGAGCTCCATAGCTCCATAGCACCAGAGCTCCATGGCTTCAGAGCTCCATAGCACCATAGCTCCATACCTCCAGAGCTCCAGGGCTCCAAAGCTCCATACCTCCAGAGCTCCATACCTCCAGAGCTCCATACCTCCAGAGCTCCATAGCTCCATAGCACCAGAGCTCCATAGCTCCATAGCACCAGAGCTCCATAGCACCATAGCTCCATAGCACCAGAGCTCCATAGCTCCATAGCACCAGAGCTCCATAGCTCCATAGCACCAGAGCTCCATAGCTCCATAGCACCAGAGCTCCATACTTCCAGAGCTCCATAGCTCCAGAGCTCCATAGCACCAGAGCTCCATACTTCCATAGCTCCATAGCTCCATACCTCCAGAGCTCCATAGCTCCATACCTCCAGAGCTCCATAGCTCCAGAGCTCCATAGCTCCATAGCACCAGAGCTCCATAGCTCCATAGCACCAGAGCTCCATACTTCCATAGCTCCAGGGCTCCATAGCTCCAGGGCTCCATAGCTCCATACCTCCAGAGCTCCATAGCTCCATACCTCCAGAGCTCCATAGCTCCATACTTCCAGAGCTCCATAGCTCCATAGCACCAGAGCTCCATAGCTCCATAGCACCAGAGCTCCATAGCTCCATAGCACCAGAGCTCCATAGCTCCATAGCACCAGAGCTCCATAGCTCCATAGCTCCAGGGCTCCATAGCTCCATAGCTCCAGGGCTCCATAGCTCCATAGCTCCAGGGCTCCATAACTCCAGGGCTCCAGGGCTCCATAGCTCCATACCTCCAGAGCTCCATAGCTCCATACTTCCAGAGCTCCATAGCTCCATAGCTCCATACTTCCATAGCTCCATAGCTCCATACTTCCATAGCACCAGAGCTCCATACCTCCAGAGCTCCATAGCTCCAGCCTGGGTGGCTGGTGGCTCCATAGCTCCATACTTCCATAGCTCCAGTCAGAGAGTTGGCGAAAATTGCACTAAGTGCGAAAGCCCATTCATTTACAACGGCGTGTCCACAAGGCGGCGACATTTCCCCGTTACCGGTGGCTGGGCGGCGGGTGAGTGACAGAGCTTATCCGAGCGGCTGGAACTCTGCGCCGGCGTGGTCGAGCGTGAGGCCTCGGCCCTTTGGCTGCCTGGTACCTAAAACACTTCCATTGATCCAGCCACGGAGGGTGCTGGCTGGTGGCTCCATACCTCCATAGCTCCATAGCACCAGAGCTCCATAGCTCCATAGCACCAGAGCTCCATGGCTTCAGAGCTCCATAGCACCATAGCTCCATACCTCCAGAGCTCCAGGGCTCCATAGCTCCATACCTCCAGAGCTCCATACCTCCAGAGCTCCATACCTCCAGAGCTCCATAGCACCAGAGCTCCATGGCTTCAGAGCTCCATAGCACCATAGCTCCATACCTCCAGAGCTCCAGGGCTCCATAGCTCCATACCTCCAGAGCTCCATACCTCCAGAGCTCCATACCTCCAGAGCTCCATAGCACCAGAGCTCCATGGCTTCAGAGCTCCATAGCACCATAGCTCCATACCTCCAGAGCTCCAGGGCTCCATAGCTCCATACCTCCAGAGCTCCATACCTCCAGAGCTCCAGAGCTCCATAGCACCAGAGCTCCATGGCTTCAGAGCTCCATAGCACCATAGCTCCATACCTCCAGAGCTCCAGGGCTCCATAGCTCCATACCTCCAGAGCTCCATACCTCCAGAGCTCCAGAGCTCCATAGCACCAGAGCTCCATGGCTTCAGAGCTCCATAGCACCATAGCTCCATACCTCCAGAGCTCCAGGGCTCCAAAGCTCCATACCTCCAGAGCTCCATACCTCCAGAGCTCCATACCTCCAGAGCTCCATAGCTCCATAGCACCAGAGCTCCATAGCTCCATAGCACCAGAGCTCCATAGCACCAGAGCTCCATAGCACCAGAGCTCCATAGCTCCATAGCACCAGAGCTCCATAGCTCCATAGCACCAGAGCTCCATAGCTCCATAGCACCAGAGCTCCATACTTCCAGAGCTCCATAGCTCCATAGCTCCATAGCACCAGAGCTCCATAGCTCCATAGCACCAGAGCTCCATAGCTCCATAGCACCAGAGCTCCATACTTCCATAGCTCCATAGCTCCATACCTCCAGAGCTCCATAGCTCCATAGCTCCATACCTCCAGAGCTCCATAGCTCCAGAGCTCCATAGCTCCATAGCACCAGAGCTCCATAGCTCCATAGCACCAGAGCTCCATACTTCCATAGCTCCAGGGCTCCATAGCTCCAGGGCTCCATAGCTCCATACCTCCAGAGCTCCATAGCTCCATACTTCCAGAGCTCCATAGCTCCATAGCACCAGAGCTCCATAGCTCCATAGCACCAGAGCTCCATAGCTCCATAGCACCAGAGCTCCATAGCTCCATAGCACCAGAGCTTCATAGCTCCATAGCTCCAGGGCTCCATAGCTCCATAGCTCCAGGGCTCCATAGCTCCATAGCTCCAGGGCTCCATAGCTCCATAGCTCCATACCTCCAGAGCTCCATACCTCCAGAGCTCCATACCTCCATAGCACCAGAGCTCCATAGCTCCAGGGCTCCAGGGCTCCATAGCTCCATACCTCCAGAGCTCCATAGCTCCATACTTCCAGAGCTCCATAGCTCCATAGCTCCATACTTCCATAGCTCCATAGCTCCATACTTCCATAGCACCTGAGCTCCATACCTCCAGAGCTCCATAGCTCCAGCCTGGGTGGCTGGTGGCTCCATAGCTCCATACTTCCATAGCTCTAAGTCAGAGAGTTGGCGAAAATTGCACTAAGTGCGAAAGCCCATTCATTTACAACGGCGTGTCCGCCAGGCGGCGACATTTCCCCGTTACCGGTGGCTGCGCGGCGGGTGAGTGACAGAGCTTATCCGAGCGGCTGGAACTCTGCGCCGGCGTGGTCGAGCGTGAGGCCTCGGCCCTTTGGCTGCCTGGTACCTAAAACACTTCCATTGATCCAGCCACGGAGGGTGCTGGCTGGTGGCTCCATACCTCCATAGCTCCATAGCACCAGAGCTCCATAGCTCCATAGCACCAGAGCTCCATGGCTTCAGAGCTCCATAGCACCATAGCTCCATACCTCCAGAGCTCCAGGGCTCCATAGCTCCATACCTCCAGAGCTCCATACCTCCAGAGCTCCATACCTCCAGAGCTCCATAGCACCAGAGCTCCATGGCTTCAGAGCTCCATAGCACCATAGCTCCATACCTCCAGAGCTCCAGGGCTCCATAGCTCCATACCTCCAGAGCTCCATACCTCCAGAGCTCCATACCTCCAGAGCTCCATAGCACCAGAGCTCCATGGCTTCAGAGCTCCATAGCACCATAGCTCCATACCTCCAGAGCTCCAGGGCTCCATAGCTCCATACCTCCAGAGCTCCATACCTCCAGAGCTCCATACCTCCAGAGCTCCAGAGCTCCATAGCACCAGAGCTCCATGGCTTCAGAGCTCCATAGCACCATAGCTCCATACCTCCAGAGCTCCAGGGCTCCATAGCTCCATACCTCCAGAGCTCCATACCTCCAGAGCTCCAGAGCTCCATAGCACCAGAGCTCCATGGCTTCAGAGCTCCATAGCACCATAGCTCCATACCTCCAGAGCTCCAGGGCTCCATAGCTCCATACCTCCAGAGCTCCATAGCTCCATAGCTCCATACCTCCAGAGCTCCATAGCTCCAGAGCTCCATAGCTCCATAGCTCCATAGCACCAGAGCTCCATAGCTCCATAGCACCAGAGCTCCATACTTCCATAGCTCCAGGGCTCCATAGCTCCAGGGCTCCATACCTCCAGAGCTCCATAGCTCCATACTTCCAGAGCTCCATAGCTCCATACTTCCATAGCTCCATACTTCCATACCTCCATAGCTCCATACTTCCATAGCACCAGAGCTCCATACTTCCATAGCACCAGAGCTCCATACCTCCAGAGCTCCAGAGCTCCAGCCTGGGTGGCTGGTGGCTCCATAGCTCCATACTTCCATAGCTCTAAGTCAGAGAGTTGGCGAAAATTGCACTAAGTGCGAAAGCCCATTCATTTACAACGGCGTGTCCACAAGGCGGCGACATTTCCCCGTTACCGGTGGCTGCGCGGCGGGTGAGTGACAGAGCTTATCCGAGCGGCTGGAACTCTGCGCCGGCGTGGTCGAGCGTGAGGCCTCGGCCCTTTGGCTGCCTGGTACCTAAAACACTTCCATTGATCCAGCCACGGAGGGTGCTGGCTGGTGGCTCCATACCTCCATAGCTCCATAGCACCAGAGCTCCATAGCTCCATAGCACCAGAGCTCCATGGCTTCAGAGCTCCATAGCACCATAGCTCCATACCTCAAGAGCTCCAGGGCTCCATAGCTCCATACCTCCAGAGCTCCATACCTCCAGAGCTCCATACCTCCAGAGCTCCATAGCACCAGAGCTCCATGGCTTCAGAGCTCCATAGCACCATAGCTCCATACCTCCAGAGCTCCAGGGCTCCATAGCTCCATACCTCCAGAGCTCCATACCTCCAGAGCTCCATACCTCCAGAGCTCCAGAGCTCCATAGCACCAGAGCTCCATGGCTTCAGAGCTCCATAACACCATAGCTCCATACCTCCAGAGCTCCAGGGCTCCATAGCTCCATACCTCCAGAGCTCCATACCTCCAGAGCTCCAGAACTCCATAGCACCAGAGCTCCATGGCTTCAGAGCTCCATAGCACCATAGCTCCATACCTCCAGAGCTCCAGGGCTCCATAGCTCCATACCTCCAGAGCTCCATACCTCCAGAGCTCCAGAGCTCCATAGCACCAGAGCTCCATGGCTTCAGAGCTCCATAGCACCATAGCTCCATACCTCCAGAGCTCCAGGGCTCCAAAGCTCCATACCTCCAGAGCTCCATACCTCCAGAGCTCCAGAGCTCCATAGCACCAGAGCTCCATGGCTTCAGAGCTCCATAGCACCATAGCTCCATACCTCCAGAGCTCCAGGGCTCCATAGCTCCATACCTCCAGAGCTCCATACCTCCAGAGCTCCATACCTCCAGAGCTCCATAGCTCCATAGCACCAGAGCTCCATAGCTCCATAGCACCAGAGCTCCATAGCACCAGAGCTCCATAGCACCAGAGCTCCATAGCTCCATAGCACCAGAGCTCCATAGCTCCATAGCACCAGAGCTCCATAGCTCCATAGCACCAGAGCTCCATACTTCCAGAGCTCCATAGCTCCATAGCTCCATAACACCAGAGCTCCATAGCTCCATAGCACCAGAGCTCCATAGCTCCATAGCACCAGAGCTCCATACTTCCATAGCTCCATAGCTCCATACCTCCAGAGCTCCATAGCTCCATAGCTGCATACCTCCAGAGCTCCATAGCTCCAGAGCTCCATAGCTCCATAGCTCCATAGCACCAGAGCTCCATAGCTCCATAGCACCAGAGCTCCATACTTCCATAGCTCCAGGGCTCCATAGCTCCAGGGCTCCATACCTCCAGAGCTCCATAGCTCCATACTTCCAGAGCTCCATAGCTCCATACTTCCATAGCTCCATACTTCCATACCTCCATAGCTCCATACTTCCATAGCACCAGAGCTCCATACTTCCATAGCACCAGAGCTCCATACCTCCAGAGCTCCAGAGCTCCAGCCTGGGTGGCTGGTGGCTCCATAGCTCCATACTTCCATAGCTCTAAGTCAGAGAGTTGGCGAAAATTGCACTAAGTGCGAAAGCCCATTCATTTACAACGGCGTGTCCACAAGGCGGCGACATTTCCCCGTTACCGGTGGCTGCGCGGCGGGTGAGTGACAGAGCTTATCCGAGCGGCTGGAACTCTGCGCCGGCGTGGTCGAGCGTGAGGCCTCGGCCCTTTGGCTGCCTGGTACCTAAAACACTTCCATTGATCCAGCCACGGAGGGTGCTGGCTGGTGGCTCCATACCTCCATAGCTCCATAGCACCAGAGCTCCATAGCTCCATAGCACCAGAGCTCCATGGCTTCAGAGCTCCATAGCACCATAGCTCCATACCTCCAGAGCTCCAGGGCTCCATAGCTCCATACCTCCAGAGCTCCATACCTCCAGAGCTCCATACCTCCAGAGCTCCATAGCACCAGAGCTCCATGGCTTCAGAGCTCCATAGCACCATAGCTCCATACCTCCAGAGCTCCAGGGCTCCATAGCTCCATACCTCCAGAGCTCCATACCTCCAGAGCTCCATACCTCCAGAGCTCCATAGCACCAGAGCTCCATGGCTTCAGAGCTCCATAGCACCATAGCTCCATACCTCCAGAGCTCCAGGGCTCCATAGCTCCATACCTCCAGAGCTCCATACCTCCAGAGCTCCATACCTCCAGAGCTCCATAGCACCAGAGCTCCATGGCTTCAGAGCTCCATAGCACCATAGCTCCATACCTCCAGAGCTCCAGGGCTCCATAGCTCCATACCTCCAGAGCTCCATACCTCCAGAGCTCCATACCTCCAGAGCTCCAGAGCTCCATAGCACCAGAGCTCCATGGCTTCAGAGCTCCATAGCACCATAGCTCCATACCTCCAGAGCTCCAGGGCTCCATAGCTCCATACCTCCAGAGCTCCATACCTCCAGAGCTCCAGAGCTCCATAGCACCAGAGCTCCATGGCTTCAGAGCTCCATAGCACCATAGCTCCATACCTCCAGAGCTCCAGGGCTCCATAGCTCCATACCTCCAGAGCTCCATACCTCCAGAGCTCCAGAGCTCCATAGCACCAGAGCTCCATGGCTTCAGAGCTCCATAGATACCTCCAGAGCTCCAGGTCTCCAAAACTCCATACCTCCAGAGCTCCATACCTCCAGAGCTCCATACCTCCAGAGCTCCATAGCTCCATAGCACCAGAGCTCCATAGCTCCATAGCACCAGAGCTCCATAGCACCAGAGCTCCATAGCTCCATAGCACCAGAGCTCCATAGCTCCATAGCACCAGAGCTCCATAGCTCCATAGCACCAGAGCTCCATACTTCCAGAGCTCCATAGCTCCATAGCTCCATAGCACCAGAGCTCCATAGCTCCATAGCACCAGAGCTCCATAGCTCCATAGCACCAGAGCTCCATACTTCCATAGCTCCATAGCTCCATACCTCCAGAGCTCCATAGCTCCATAGCTCCATACCTCCAGAGCTCCATAGCTCCAGAGCTCCATAGCTCCATAGCACCAGAGCTCCATAGCTCCATAGCACCAGAGCTCCATACTTCCATAGCTCCAGGGCTCCATAGCTCCAGGGCTCCATAGCTCCATACCTCCAGAGCTCCATAGCTCCATACTTCCAGAGCTCCATAGCTCCATAGCACCAGAGCTCCATAGCTCCATAGCACCAGAGCTCCATAGCTCCATAGCACCAGAGCTCCATAGCTCCATAGCACCAGAGCTCCATAGCTCCATAGCTCCAGGGCTCCATAGCTCCATAGCTCCAGGGCTCCATAGCTCCATAGCTCTAGGGCTCCATAGCTCCATAGCTCCATACCTCCAGAGCTCCATACCTCCAGAGCTCCATACCTCCATAGCACCAGAGCTCCATAGCTCCAGGGCTCCAGGGCTCCATAGCTCCATACCTCCAGAGCTCCATAGCTCCATACTTCCAGAGCTCCATAGCTCCATAGCTCCATACTTCCATAGCTCCATAGCTCCATACTTCCATAGCACCTGAGCTCCATACCTCCAGAGCTCCATAGCTCCAGCCTGGGTGGCTGGTGGCTCCATAGCTCCATACTTCCATAGCTCTAAGTCAGAGAGTTGGCGAAAATTGCACTAAGTGCGAAAGCCCATTCATTTACAACGGCGTGTCCGCCAGGCGGCGACATTTCCCCGTTACCGGTGGCTGCGCGGCGGGTGAGTGACAGAGCTTATCCGAGCGGCTGGAACTCTGCGCCGGCGTGGTCGAGCGTGAGGCCTCGGCCCTTTGGCTGCCTGGTACCTAAAACACTTCCATTGATCCAGCCACGGAGGATGCTGGCTGGTGGCTCCATACCTCCAGAGCTCCATAGCACCAGAGCTCCATAGCTCCATAGCACCAGAGCTCCATGGCTTCAGAGCTCCATAGCACCATAGCTCCATACCTCCAGAGCTCCAGGGCTCCATAGCTCCATACCTCCAGAGCTCCATACCTCCAGAGCTCCATACCTCCAGAGCTCCATAGCACCAGAGCTCCATAGCACCAGAGCTCCATGGCTTCAGAGCTCCATAGCACCATAGCTCCATACCTCCAGAGCTCCAGGGCTCCATAGCTCCATACCTCCAGAGCTCCATACCTCCAGAGCTCCATACCTCCAGAGCTCCATAGCACCAGAGCTCCATGGCTTCAGAGCTCCATAGCACCATAGCTCCATACCTCCAGAGCTCCAGGGCTCCATAGCTCCATACCTCCAGAGCTCCATACCTCCAGAGCTCCATACCTCCAGAGCTCCAGAGCTCCAGAGCTCCATAGCACCAGAGCTCCATACTTCCAGAGCTCCATAGCTCCATAGCTCCATAGCACCAGAGCTCCATAGCTCCATAGCACCAGAGCTCCATGGCTTCAGAGCTCCATAGCACCATAGCTCCATACCTCCAGAGCTCCAGGGCTCCATAGCTCCATACCTCCAGAGCTCCATACCTCCAGAGCTCCATACCTCCAGAGCTCCATAGCACCAGAGCTCCATAGCTCCATAGCACCAGAGCTCCATAGCACCAGAGCTCCATAGCTCCATAGCACCAGAGCTCCATAGCTCCATAGCACCAGAGCTCCATACTTCCAGAGCTCCATAGCTCCATAGCTCCATAGCACCAGAGCTCCATAGCTCCATAGCACCAGAGCTCCATAGCTCCATAGCACCAGAGCTCCATACTTCCATAGCTCCATAGCTCCATACCTCCAGAGCTCCATAGCTCCATAGCTCCATAGCTCCAGAGCTCCATAGCTCCATAGCTCCATAGCACCAGAGCTCCATAGCTCCATAGCACCAGAGCTCCATACTTCCATAGCTCCAGGGCTCCATAGCTCCAGGGCTCCATACCTCCAGAGCTCCATAGCTCCATACTTCCAGAGCTCCATAGCTCCATACTTCCATAGCTCCATACTTCCATACCTCCATAGCTCCATACTTCCATAGCACCAGAGCTCCATACTTCCATAGCACCAGAGCTCCATACCTCCAGAGCTCCAGAGCTCCAGCCTGGGTGGCTGGTGGCTCCATAGCTCCATACTTCCATAGCTCTAAGTCAGAGAGTTGGCGAAAATTGCACTAAGTGCGAAAGCCCATTCATTTACAACGGCGTGTCCACAAGGCGGCGACATTTCCCCGTTACCGGTGGCTGCGCGGCGGGTGAGTGACAGAGCTTATCCGAGCGGCTGGAACTCTGCGCCGGCGTGGTCGAGCGTGAGGCCTCGGCCCTTTGGCTGCCTGGTACCTAAAACACTTCCATTGATCCAGCCACGGAGGGTGCTGGCTGGTGGCTCCATACCTCCATAGCTCCATAGCACCAGAGCTCCATAGCTCCATAGCACCAGAGCTCCATGGCTTCAGAGCTCCATAGCACCATAGCTCCATACCTCCAGAGCTCCAGGGCTCCATAGCTCCATACCTCCAGAGCTCCATACCTCCAGAGCTCCATACCTCCAGAGCTCCATAGCACCAGAGCTCCATGGCTTCAGAGCTCCATAGCACCATAGCTCCATACCTCCAGAGCTCCAGGGCTCCATAGCTCCATACCTCCAGAGCTCCATACCTCCAGAGCTCCATACCTCCAGAGCTCCAGAGCTCCATAGCACCAGAGCTCCATGGCTTCAGAGCTCCATAGCACCATAGCTCCATACCTCCAGAGCTCCAGGGCTCCATAGCTCCATACCTCCAGAGCTCCATACCTCCAGAGCTCCAGAGCTCCATAGCACCAGAGCTCCATGGCTTCAGAGCTCCATAGCACCATAGCTCCATACCTCCAGAGCTCCAGGGCTCCATAGCTCCATACCTCCAGAGCTCCATACCTCCAGAGCTCCATACCTCCAGAGCTCCATAGCTCCATAGCACCAGAGCTCCATAGCTCCATAACACCAGAGCTCCATAGCACCAGAGCTCCATAGCACCAGAGCTCCATAGCTCCATAGCACCAGAGCTCCATAGCTCCATAGCACCAGAGCTCCATAGCTCCATAGCACCAGAGCTCCATACTTCCAGAGCTCCATAGCTCCATAGCTCCATAGCACCAGAGCTCCATAGCTCCATAGCACCAGAGCTCCATGGCTTCAGAGCTCCATAGCACCATAGCTCCATACCTCCAGAGCTCCAGGGCTCCATAGCTCCATACCTCCAGAGCTCCATACCTCCAGAGCTCCATACCTCCAGAGCTCCATAGCACCAGAGCTCCATAGCTCCATAGCACCAGAGCTCCATAGCACCAGAGCTCCATAGCACCAGAGCTCCATAGCTCCATAGCACCAGAGCTCCATAGCTCCATAGCACCAGAGCTCCATACTTCCAGAGCTCCATAGCTCCATAGCTCCATAGCACCAGAGCTCCATAGCTCCATAGCACCAGAGCTCCATAGCTCCATAGCACCAGAGCTCCATACTTCCATAGCTCCATAGCTCCATACCTCCAGAGCTCCATATCTCCTTAGCTCCATACCTCCAGAGCTCCATAGCTCCAGAGCTCCATAGCTCCATAGCTCCATAGCTCCATAGCACCAGAGCTCCATAGCTCCATAGCACCAGAGCTCCATACTTCCATAGCTCCAGGGCTCCATAGCTCCAGGGCTCCATACCTCCAGAGCTCCATAGCTCCATACTTCCAGAGCTCCATAGCTCCATACTTCCATAGCTCCATACTTCCATACCTCCATAGCTCCATACTTCCATAGCACCAGAGCTCCATACTTCCATAGCACCAGAGCTCCATACCTCCAGAGCTCCAGAGCTCCAGCCTGGGTGGCTGGTGGCTCCATAGCTCCATACTTCCATAGCTCTAAGTCAGAGAGTTGGCGAAAATTGCACTAAGTGCGAAAGCCCATTCATTTACAACGGCGTGTCCACAAGGCGGCGACATTTCCCCGTTACCGGTGGCTGCGCGGCGGGTGAGTGACAGAGCTTATCCGAGCGGCTGGAACTCTGCGCCGGCGTGGTCGAGCGTGAGGCCTCGGCCCTTTGGCTGCCTGGTACCTAAAACACTTCCATTGATCCAGCCACGGAGGGTGCTGGCTGGTGGCTCCATACCTCCATAGCTCCATAGCACCAGAGCTCCATAGCTCCATAGCACCAGAGCTCCATGGCTTCAGAGCTCCATAGCACCATAGCTCCATACCTCCAGAGCTCCAGGGCTCCATAGCTCCATACCTCCAGAGCTCCATACCTCCAGAGCTCCATACCTCCAGAGCTCCATAGCACCAGAGCTCCATGGCTTCAGAGCTCCATAGCACCATAGCTCCATACCTCCAGAGCTCCAGGGCTCCATAGCTCCATACCTCCAGAGCTCCATACCTCCAGAGCTCCATACCTCCAGAGCTCCATAGCACCAGAGCTCCATGGCTTCAGAGCTCCATAGCACCATAGCTCCATACCTCCAGAGCTCCAGGGCTCCATAGCTCCATACCTCCAGAGCTCCATACCTCCAGAGCTCCATACCTCCAGAGCTCCATAGCACCAGAGCTCCATGGCTTCAGAGCTCCATAGCACCATAGCTCCATACCTCCAGAGCTCCAGGGCTCCATAGCTCCATACCTCCAGAGCTCCATACCTCCAGAGCTCCATACCTCCAGAGCTCCAGAGCTCCATAGCACCAGAGCTCCATGGCTTCAGAGCTCCATAGCACCATAGCTCCATACCTCCAGAGCTCCAGGGCTCCATAGCTCCATACCTCCAGAGCTCCATACCTCCAGAGCTCCAGAGCTCCATAGCACCAGAGCTCCATGGCTTCAGAGCTCCATAGCACCATAGCTCCATACCTCCAGAGCTCCAGGGCTCCATAGCTCCATACCTCCAGAGCTCCATACCTCCAGAGCTCCAGAGCTCCATAGCACCAGAGCTCCATGGCTTCAGAGCTCCATAGCACCATAGCTCCATACCTCCAGAGCTCCAGGGCTCCAAAGCTCCATACCTCCAGAGCTCCATACCTCCAGAGCTCCATACCTCCAGAGCTCCATAGCTCCATAGCTCCATAGCACCAGAGCTCCATAGCTCCATAGCAGACCCAGATCAGTGGTTCTTAACCATGTTGGAGGTCCCGAACTCTGCCAGTTTCATATTCACATTCACCCAACCTGTCTTTAGTGAAAAGTAACTTCTTTTTTTATCCGCAAAGCCACCTGTTTATATACTTTGATTATTTTTGTGCACTACTTCATTACTTCTTTGGTCTCCAAGCAGTAATAAGACCAAGGCCAGAATCTGCTGCCTGTTCTAATAGATTTCATTTCAATAATGTTTTCAGAAAATAGCTTTTTATGTTTTATGCGCCCAAAAAAAAAAAAAATTGAGCTTATTCTATATAAATTGGCTGATGTTATCGCACATTATTCCATTTTTCCACCAAAGAAGGGATGCTGAACTTTGTCTTTTTTTTTCCATAGCACCAGCACCAAAACAACCATGCTGTTGTTTTTTTAACTTTCCTTTCAATTATACTGTGGCTCAGGATGATTTTTTTTTTTAATAAGCTAGTCTGCTGTGTTTGTGAGTAGACATTTTGGAATCAACATTAAGTGCTGGTACCGTCGGTATTTTTTTTTTTTCTTGTGGACACGCCGTTGTAAATGAATGGGCTTTCGCACTTAGTGCAATTTTCGCCAACTCTCTGACTTAGAGCTATGGAAGTATGGAGCTATGGAGCCACCAGCCACCCAGGCTGGAGCCCTGGAGCTATGGAGCCCTGGAGCTATGGAAGTATGGAGCTCTGGTGCTATGGAGCTATGGAGCTCTGGTGCTATGGAGCTCTGGAGGTATGGAGCTCTGGAGGTATGGAGCTCTGGAGGTATGGAGCTATGGAGCCCTGGAGCTCTGGAGGTATGGAGCTATGGTGCTATGGAGCTCTGAAGCCATGGAGCTCTGGTGCTATGGAGCTCTGGAGGTATGGAGCTCTGGAGGTATGGAGCTCTGGAGGTATGGAGCTATGGAGCCCTGGAGCTCTGGAGGTATGGAGCTATGGTGCTATGGAGCTCTGAAGCCATGGAGCTCTGGTGCTATGGAGCTATGGAGCTCTGGTGCTATGGAGCTATGGAGGTATGGAGCCACCAGCCAGCACCCTCCGTGGCTGGATCAATGGAAGTGTTTTAGGTACCAGGCAGCCAAAGGGCCGAGGCCTCACGCTCGACCACGCCGGCGCAGAGTTCCAGCCGCTCGGATAAGCTCTGTCACTCACCCGCCGCGCAGCCACCGGTAACGGGGAAATGTCGCCGCCTGGCGGACACGCCGTTGTAAATGAATGGGCTTTCGCACTTAGTGCAATTTTCGCCAACTCTCTGACTTAGAGCTATGGAAGTATGGAGCTATGGAGCCACCAGCCACCCAGGCTGGAGCTATGGAGCTCTGGAGGTATGGAGCTCAGGTGCTATGGAAGTATGGAGCTATGGAGCTATGGAAGTATGGAGCTATGGAGCTATGGAGCTCTGGAAGTATGGAGCTATGGAGCTCTGGAGGTATGGAGCTATGGAGCCCTGGAGCCCTGGAGCTATGGAGCTCTGGTGCTATGGAGGTATGGAGCTCTGGAGGTATGGAGCTCTGGAGGTATGGAGCTATGGAGCTATGGAGCCCTGGAGCTATGGAGCTATGGAGCCCTGGAGCTATGGAGCTATGGAGCCCTGGAGCTATGGAGCTATGGAGCTCTGGTGCTATGGAGCTATGGAGCTCTGGTACTATGGAGCTATGGAGCTCTGGTGCTATGGAGCTATGGAGCTCTGGTGCTATGGAGCTATGGAGCTCTGGAAGTATGGAGCTATGGAGCTCTGGAGGTATGGAGCTATGGAGCCCTGGAGCTATGGAGCCCTGGAGCTATGGAAGTATGGAGCTCTGGTGCTATGGAGCTATGGAGCTCTGGTGCTATGGAGCTATGGAGCTCTGGAGCTATGGAGCTCTGGAGGTATGGAGCTATGGAGCTATGGAGCTCTGGAGGTATGGAGCTATGGAGCTATGGAAGTATGGAGCTCTGGTGCTATGGAGCTATGGAGCTCTGGTGCTATGGAGCTATGGAGCTCTGGTGCTATGGAGCTATGGAGCTATGGAGCTCTGGAAGTATGGAGCTCTGGTGCCATGGAGCTATGGAGCTCTGGTGCTATGGAGCTATGGAGCTCTGGTGCTATGGAGCTATGGAGCTCTGGTGCTATGGAGCTCTGGTGCTATGGAGCTCTGGTGCTATGGAGCTATGGAGCTCTGGTGCTATGGAGCTATGGAGCTCTGGAGGTATGGAGCTCTGGAGGTATGGAGCTCTGGAGGTATGGAGCTTTGGAGCCCTGGAGCTCTGGAGGTATGGAGCTATGGTGCTATGGAGCTCTGAAGCCATGGAGCTCTGGTGCTATGGAGCTCTGGAGCTCTGGAGGTATGGAGCTCTGGAGGTATGGAGCTATGGAGCCCTGGAGCTCTGGAGGTATGGAGCTATGGTGCTATGGAGCTCTGAAGCCATGGAGCTCTGGTGCTATGGAGCTCTGGAGCTCTGGAGGTATGGAGCTCTGGAGGTATGGAGCTATGGAGCCCTGGAGCTCTGGAGGTATGGAGCTATGGTGCTATGGAGCTCTGAAGCCATGGAGCTCTGGTGCTATGGAGCTCTGGAGCTCTGGAGGTATGGAGCTCTGGAGGTATGGAGCTCTGGAGGTATGGAGCTATGGAGCCCTGGAGCTCTGGAGGTATGGAGCTATGGTGCTATGGAGCTCTGAAGCCATGGAGCTCTGGTGCTATGGAGCTCTGGAGGTATGGAGCTCTGGAGGTATGGAGCTATGGAGCCCTGGAGCTCTGGAGGTATGGAGCTATGGTGCTATGGAGCTCTGAAGCCATGGAGCTCTGGTGCTATGGAGCTCTGGAGGTATGGAGCTCTGGAGGTATGGAGCTCTGGAGGTATGGAGCTATGGAGCCCTGGAGCTCTGGAGGTATGGAGCTATGGTGCTATGGAGCTCTGAAGCCATGGAGCTCTGGTGCTATGGAGCTATGGAGCTCTGGTGCTATGGAGCTATGGAGGTATGGAGCCACCAGCCAGCACCCTCCGTGGCTGGATCAATGGAAGTGTTTTAGGTACCAGGCAGCCAAAGGGCCGAGGCCTCACGCTCGACCACGCCGGCGCAGAGTTCCAGCCGCTCGGATAAGCTCTGTCACTCACCCGCCGCGCAGCCACCGGTAACGGGGAAATGTCGCCGCCTTGTGGACACGCCGTTGTAAATGAATGGGCTTTCGCACTTAGTGCAATTTTCGCCAACTCTCTGACTTAGAGCTATGGAAGTATGGAGCTATGGAGCCACCAGCCACCCAGGCTGGAGCTCTGGAGCTCTGGTGCTATGGAAGTATGGAGCTCTGGTGCTATGGAAGTATGGAGCTATGGAGCTATGGAAGTATGGAGCTATGGAGCTCTGGAAGTATGGAGCTATGGAGCTATGGAGGTATGGAGCTATGGAGCCCTGGAGCTATGGAGCCCTGGAGCTATGGAAGTATGGAGCTCTGGTGCTATGGAGCTATGGAGCTCTGGTGCTATGGAGCTATGGAGCTCTGGTGCTATGGAGCTATGGAGCTATGGAGCTCTGGTGCTATGGAGCTATGGAGCTCTGGTGCTATGGAGCTATGGAGCTCTGGTGCTATGGAGCTCTGGAGCTCTGGAGGTATGGAGCTCTGGTGCTATGGAGCTATGGAGCTCTGGTGCTATGGAGCTATGGAGCTCTGGTGCTATGGAGCTCTGGAGGTATGGAGCTCTGGTGCTATGGAGCTATGGAAGTATAGAGCTATGGAAGTATGGAGCTCTGGAGGTATGGAGGTATGGAGGTATGGAGCTATGGAGCTCTGCAGCTATGGAAGTATGGAGCTCTGGAGGTATGGAGCCACCAGCCAGCACCCTCCGTGGCTGGATCAATGGAAGTGTTTAGGTACCAGGCAGCCAAAGGGCCGAGGCCTCACGCTCGACCACGCCGGCGCAGAGTTCCAGCCGCTCGGATAAGCTCTGTCACTCACCCGCCGCGCAGCCACCGGTAACGGGGAAATGTCGCCGCCTGGCGGACACGCCGTTGTAAATGAATGGGCTATCCCCGGGCGCGCCCTTTACGCACGCCCGCCGTCATTCTACGGAGACTAAGTTCCGCCCCGGGGAGGCTGCCTCCTCCCCTCCGCGGCCCGGGGATGCTGCCTCATCCCCGGACGCGCCCTTTACGCACGCCCGCCGTCATTCTACGGAGACTAAGTTCCGCCCCGGGGAGGCTGCCTCCTCCCCTCCGCGGCCCAGGGATGCTGCCTCATCCCCGGGCGCGCCCGCTGTCTTCCGCCGCGGCGTAATTTCTTCAAAGTCCGATGACGCCCCTGGTAGCGGCCCACCCCGGAGGGGGGATGCCGACCGGCCCCCGGAGGTGACACCGGCCGACAAAAGGTTGGATCGAGGGCTGACTCTCAATAGATCGCAGCGATGTAGCTGCTCTGCTACTTACGAGACCCTGACCCAGAATCAGGTCGTATGCAAGTCATTTAGACCTGATAGGCTGCCTCCCTGTCGGAGGTGATAGGGCAGACATTCGAATGAGACGTCGCCGCCGCGGAGGGCCGGCGATCGGCTGGAAGTTATCGAGGATCACCAAGGGAGGCCGGGCCGGACGCGCGGAGGGCCGCGGCGCGGCGCGTGAACGCCGGCGCGACCCCTGGGCCCGCGCGCCCGGGCACCGCGTGGGTTTTGGGTCTGATAAATGCGCGCGTCCCCGGAGGTCGGCGCCCGTTTGCATGTATTAGCTCTAGAATTGCCACAGTTATCCAAGTAACTGAGGAGCGATCAAAGGAACCATAACTGATTTAATGAGCCATTCGCAGTTTCGCTGTACGGGCCGTGTGCACTTAGACTTGCATGGCTTAATCTTTGAGACAAGCATATGCTACTGGCAGGATCAACCAGGTAGGAGAGAGGGTGGCTGGGTAGCGCCTCTCGCTCGCCGGCCCGCCGGAGCGGGGGCTCGCGCGACTGTTTTCCGGACGCCGGCCGCGGTTCGCGGGGGCTCTAGGTGGTCTGAGGCTGCCGCGGGGTGAGATGGATCGGGCTGGACCCGGCGCAGCCGAAGCCGAGGACGCGGAACCTCGAACGCAACCCTCGCGGACCCCTAAACGAGAGGAGCTGCGCCCGGCCTCGTAAGACACCCCCTGTCCGGTGCTGAGTTTGACCCCGACGCCGCTGACCGCCGCCGCCGCCTTGCCGCTAGCCCTCCGCACGTGTGGGGCCGGTGCGCGACCCGTAGGACGGCCGGCAACTCGCTCGTTTGGCGGGGCGATGCAAGGTTAGGCGAACCGGGCGGTAACTCGTGCAGTCGGTTGGACGACTTTGCGGTGGACAGGGTGGTGCGAATCCGGCGGGACGGCCCTTCGATGGAGCCCGCTGCAGGGGGACGTTCGGTGGGTTGAGCCGCGCTCGCCGCGGAACCTTCGAGTGCCGCTACTCAGCAAGTAAACGAGAGGGAGCTGCGCCCGGCCTCGTAAGACGCCTCTTCTCCGGTGCGAGCGCCCCGACGCCGCTGGCCGCCGCCGCCGCCTTGCCGCTATCCCGCCGCGCGTTTGGGGCCGGAGGGCGACCCGTAGGACGGCCCGCCGACTACACGACCGTTTGGCAGAGCGAGTGCAAGGTTAGGCGAGCTGGGCGGTAACTCGGGTTAGTCTGGGGAGACTGGCGGTGGACAGGGGGGCGCGAATCCGGCCGGGCGGCCCCATCGATTAAGCATTGGTAGGGGGCCGAGGATGAGCCGTGCGAAGTGGCCTCGGAGGCGGTCCGTGGGGGACGACGGGGGGGGACGGGCGTCGGCCCTCCGGCCCGAGCAGAGAACGTTCGGTCACCCAGGCGGGAATCTGCGCCCCGGCCCGAGTCGGACTCGGTCGGTGCGGCCCGCTGAGGCCCTCAACTATTCCCGTACGCGGGGGTCGGGAGCTGCGGCGCTGCGCCGGCGACTTACCCGCGCGAGGCACGCACTGCGTGCGGCCAGGATGCGGAGTTGGATCGGCGCTGGTTGGGAACCCTCGGGGAACGAAGGCGGACGGTGGCCAGCCGGCGCCGACGAACCCGTCGGGGAGGGGGCTGGTGGCAGGCGCGATCGGCACTATTGCTGACTGCCGGGAGGGAAGCTGCGCCCCGGCCGAGTCAGACTCAGCCGTTGCGGCCCCCCCGAGCCCGCAGCGCGTAGCGCGGAACCCATACGCCCCCCCGATGCGGAGCGACAGACGCCCCCGCGACCGCGGTTGGTCGGGAAGGCTTTTCGGATAGAGGTCGGACGGTGTGTGTGGACGGCTTCCCGTGGTGCCGCCGCTATCAAGCCGGAGGGTTTGAGAAACGTCATTCGCAGAAGGACCGGCGCGGCCGGCGGACGCTCGCACGCGCGGCGCCCGACACTCAGCCGCTCGCTCGGCCTCCGTGGATCGTGGCTAGGTGGGATGGATGCTTTTTCCGGGTCGTCTCGGTCTCGCCGCAGTACGGTCGCGCCGGGGCCTGCGGGGCGGCGCGGGGAGCGCCAACATTCGTAGTTGACACTTTGTTTCATTTTATCCGAGCGGGCGGGCGCCTCGAGAGGCGGACCGTCCGGGGCGACTCTCGGCCTTTGTTTAAGGAGCCGGCCGGGCATCACGCTCCTTCCTTGGATGGACAACATTCGTAGTTGACACTTTGTGTCATTTTATCCGAGCGGGCGGGCGCCGCGAGGCGGACCGTCCGGGGCGACTCTCGGCCTGTGTTTAAGGAGCCGGCCGGGCATCACGCTCCTTCCTTGGATGGACAACATTCGCAGTTGACACTTTGTGTCATTTTATCCGAGCAGACGGGCGCCGCGAGGCGGACCGTCCGGGGCGACTCTCGGCCTGTGTTTTCGGAGCCGGCCGGGCCTCACGCTCCCTCCTTGGATGGACAACATTCGTAGTTGACACTTTGTGTCATTTTATCCGAGCGGGCGGGCGCCGCGAGGCGGACCGTCCGGGGCGACTCTCGGCCTGTGTTTAAGGAGCCGGCCGGGCATCACGCTCCTTCCTTGGATGGACAACATTCGCAGTTGACACTTTGTGTCATTTTATCCGAGCAGACGGGCGCCGCGAGGCGGACCGTCCGGGGCGACTCTCGGCCTGTGTTTTCGGAGCCGGCCGGGCCTCACGCTCCCTCCTTGGATGGACAACATTCATAGTTGACACTTTGTGTCATTTTATCCGAGCGGGCGGGCGCCGCGAGGCGGACCGTCCGGGGCGACTCTCGGCCTGTGTTTAAGGAGCCGGCCGGGCATCACGCTCCTTCCTTGGATGGACAACATTCGCAGTTGACACTTTGTGTCATTTTATCCGAGCGGACGGGCGCCGCGAGGCGGACCGTCCGGGGCGACTCTCGGCCTGTGTTTAAGGAGCCGGCCGGGCATCACGCTCCTTCCTTGGATGGACAACATTCGTAGTTGACACTTTGTGTCATTTTATCCGAGCGGGCGGGCGCCGCGAGGCGGACCGTCCGGGGCGACTCTCGGCCTTTGTTTAAGGAGCCGGCCGGGCATCACGCTCCTTCCTTGGATGGACAACATTCGCAGTTGACACTTTGTGTCATTTTATCCGAGCGGGCGGGCGCCGCGAGGCGGACCGTCCGGGGCGACTCTCGGCCTGTGTTTAAGGAGCCGGCCGGGCATCACGCTCCTTCCTTGGATGGACAACATTCGCAGTTGACACTTTGTGTCATTTTATCCGAGCAGACGGGCGCCGCGAGGCGGACCGTCCGGGGCGACTCTCGGCCTGTGTTTAAGGAGCCGGCCGGGCATCACGCTCCTTCCTTGGATGGACAACATTCGTAGTTGACACTTTGTGTCATTTTATCCGAGCGGGCGGGCGCCGCGAGGCGGACCGTCCGGGGCGACTCTCGGCCTGTGTTTAAGGAGCCGGCCGGGCATCACGCTCCTTCCTTGGATGGACAACATTCGCAGTTGACACTTTGTGTCATTTTATCCGAGCAGACGGGCGCCGCGAGGCGGACCGTCCGGGGCGACTCTCGGCCTGTGTTTAAGGAGCCGGCCGGGCATCACGCTCCTTCCTTGGATGGACAACATTCGCAGTTGACACTTTGTGTCATTTTGTTCGGCCTGTGTTTAAGGAGGCGGCCGTCCTCCACTCGGTCCGTGTTTAAGGAGCAACACTCGCGCTCCGGTTCGGCCTGTGTTTAAGGAGGCGGCCGTCCTCCCCTTGGTCTGTGTTAAGGGCGACACTCGGTCCGTGTTTAAGGAGCCTGGCCCTCGCGCTCCGGTTCGGCCTGTATTTAGGGAGGCGGCCGTCCTCCGCTTGGTCTGTGTTAAGGGCGACACTCGGTCCGTGTTTAAGGAGCCTGGCCCTGACGCTCCTCTCCGGCCTGTGTTTAAGGAGGCGGCCGTCCTCCCCTTGGTCTGTGTTAAGGGCGACACTCGGTCCGTGTTTAAGGAGCCTGGCCCTCGCGCTCCGGTTCGGCCTGTATTTAGGGAGGCGGCCGTCCTCCGCTTGGTCTGTGTTAAGGGCGACACTCGGTCCGTGTTTAAGGAGCCTGGCCCTGACGCTCCTCTCCGGCCTGTGTTTAAGGAGGCGGCCGTCCTCCCCTTGGTCTGTGTTAAGGGCGACACTCGGTCCGTGTTTAAGGAGCGGCCCTCGCGCTCCGGTTCGGCCTGTATTTAGGGAGGCGGCCGTCCTCCGCTTGGTCTGTGTTAAGGGCGACACTCGGTCCGTGTTTAAGGAGCGGCCCTCGCGCTCCGGTTCGGCCTGTATTTAGGGAGGCGGCCGTCCTCCGCTTGGTCTGTGTTAAGGGCGACACTCGGTCCGTGTTTAAGGAGCCGGCCCTGACGCTCCTCTTCGGCCTGTGTTTAAGGAGGCGGCCGTCCTCCACTTCCTTCCATGCACCACCACATTCGCAGTTGACACTTTGCCATTTTTTCAGAGAGGTGACACTTAGTCGTTTTTTCGAAAGTTGACACTTAGTCGTTTTTTTCAAAAGTTGACACTTTGCCGTTTTTTCAGAGAGGTGACACTTTGTCGTTTTTTCGAAAGTTGACACTTAGCCGTTTTTTCGAAAGTTGACACTTAGCCGTTTTTTCGAAAGTTGACACTTAGTCACTTTTTCGCCACAGTGACACCTCCAGCGCGTGCCACGGCGCTTTTCAGGTCTTCTATCCGACCTTGTGCTGTCGAGGACGGCGTGTCCGACGCCGTGGGGAGACCAGCACCATCTCCTCCATACTCGTAAACGAGGTGCTTTGGAAAACGGGGGGAAAGTCGATGAGTACACTGACTACTGGGACCATTTCATTGTACTCTGGCGCACCTGAAGACCAAAAAAGGTACTGCATCTTAGCCCGGGTACCTCACCCCCTGGTACCTCGAGGAGAACTTAGAAAAATTTCGACAAATTTTTGGTGAGCTCCAGGGAGAGAGGCTGATTTTTCGCTTTTTGAGGCCGACCGCCGAACCGGCGCGGGGCGGACTCACAAGCCCCGCAGAGCCGTGGGCACTTAGTCGTTTTTTCAGAGAGGCGACACTTAGTCGTTTTTTCGGAGGCGACACTTAGTCGTTTTTTCGAAAGTTGACACTTAGCCGTTTTTTCGAAAGTCGACACTTAGCCGTTTTTTTGGAAAGTTGACACTTAGTCGTTTTTTCGAAAGTTGACACTTAGTCGTTTTTTCGCCACAATTGGCTCTGAGCTCCAGGGGGAGAGGCTGGTTTTGCCTTATTTCAGGCCGGCTGGGGAACCGGCGCGGGTCGGATGCACGAGCCCGGCAGAACCGTGGGCACTTAGAAAATTTTCGCCGATTAAGCTGGGACCTCCAGGCGGAGACCGGCATTCCTCGTCCTCGGGGTTCGACCCAGGAACCGGCGCTGGGCAGACGCCGTAGCCACGCAGAGCCGTGGGCACTTAGAAAATATTCGCCAAGTTGGCTCTGAGCTCCAGGCGGAGAGGCTGGTTTTGCCTTATTTCAGGCCGGCTGGGGAACCGGCGCGGGTCGGATGCACGAGCCCGCAGAGCCGTGGGCACTTTGCCATTTTCTCAGAGTCGACACTTAGTCGTTTTTTCAGAGAGGCGACACTCTGTCGTTTTTTCGAAAGTTGACACTTTGCCGTTTTTTCAGAGAGGCGACACTTAGCCGTTTTTTCGAAAGTTGACACTTAGCCGTTTTTTCGAAAGTCGACACTTAGCCGTTTTTTCAGAGATGTGACACTTTGCCGTTTTTTCGAAAGTCGACACTTAGCCGTTTTTTCAGAGATGTGACACTTAGAAACTTTTTGCCAAGTTGGCTGTGAGCTCCAGGAGGAGACCGTTAGTTATTTTTCGTCATTCGAGGCCGACTGCGGAACCGGCGCTGGGCGGACGCCAAAGCTCGGCAGGGCCGTGGGCACTTAGAAACTTTTTGCCAAGTTGGCTGTGAGCTCCAGGAGGAGACCGTTATTTTTCGTCATTCGAGGCCGACTGCGGAACCGGCGCTGGGCGGACGCCAAAGCTCGGCAGGGCCGTGGGCACTTAGAAACTTTTTGCCAAGTTGGCTGTGAGCTCCAGGAGGAGACCGTTATTTTTCGTCATTCGAGGCCGACTGCGGAACCGGCGCTGGGCGGACGCCAAAGCTCGGCAGGGCCGTGGGCACTTAGAAACTTTTTGCCAAGTTGGCTGTGAGCTCCAGGAGGAGACCGTTATTTTTCGTCATTCGAGGCCGACTGCGGAACCGGCGCTGGGCGGACGCCAAAGCTCGGCAGGGCCGTGGGCACTTAGAAACTTTTTGCCAAGTTGGCTGTGAGCTCCAGGAGGAGACCGTTATTTTTCGTCATTCGAGGCCGACTGCGGAACCGGCGCTGGGCGGACGCCAAAGCTCGGCAGGGCCGTGGGCACTTAGAAACTTTTTGCCAAGTTGGCTGTGAGCTCCAGGAGGAGACCGTTATTTTTCGTCATTCGAGGCCGACTGCGGAACCGGCGCTGGGCGGACGCCAAAGCTCGGCAGGGCCGTGGGCACTTAGAAACTTTTTGCCACGTTGGCTGTGAGCTCCAGGAGGAGACCGTTATTTTTCGTCATTCGAGGCCGACTGCGGAACCGGCGCTGGGCGGACGCCAAAGCTCGGCAGGGCCGTGGGCACTTAGAAACTTTTTGCCAAGTTGGCTGTGAGCTCCAGGAGGAGACCGTTATTTTTCGTCATTCGAGGCCGACTGCGGAACCGGCGCTGGGCGGACGCCAAAGCTCGGCAGGGCCGTGGGCACTTAGAAACTTTTTGCCAAGTTGGCTGTGAGCTCCAGGAGGAGACCGTCATTTTTCGTCATTCGAGGCCGACTGCGGAACCGGCGCTGGGCGGACGCCAAAGCTCGGCAGGGCCGTGGGCACTTAGAAACTTTTTGCCAAGTTGGCTGTGAGCTCCAGGAGGAGACCGTCATTTTTCGTCATTCGAGGCCGGCTGCAGAACCGGCGCGGGTCGGATGCACGAGCCCGCAGAGCCGTGGGCACTTTGCCACTTTTTGCCACAATTGGCTGTGAGCTCCAGGAGGAGACCGTTATTTTTCGTCATTCTAGGCCGGTTGCAGAACCGGCGCGGCTCGGATGCACGAGCCCGCAGAGCCGTGGGCACTTAGAAAATTTTCAGAGAGGCGACACTTTGCCATTTTTTCAGAGAGGTGACACTTAGTCGTTTTTTCGAAAGTTGACACTTAGCCGTTTTTTCGAAAGTTGACACTTAGTCGTTTTTTCGAAAGTTGACACTTAGTCGTTTTTTCGCCACAGTGCCCACCTCCAGCGCGTGCCACGGCGCTTTCCAGGTCTTCTATCCGACCTTGTGCTGTCGAGGACGGCGTGTCCGACGCCGTGGGGAGACCAGCACCATCTCCTCCATACTCGTAAACGAGGTGCTTTGGAAAACGGGGGGAAAGTCGATGAGTACACTGACTACTGGGACCATTTCATTGTACTCTGGCGCACCTGAAGACCAAAAAAGGTACTGCATCTTAGCCCGGGTACCTCACCCCCTGGTACCTCGAGGAGAACTTAGAAAAATTTCGACAAATTTTTGGTGAGCTCCAGGGAGAGAGGCTGATTTTTCGCTTTTTGAGGCCGACCGCCGAACCGGCGCGGGGCGGACTCACAAGCCCCGCAGAGCCGTGGGCACTCTGCCGTTTTTTCAGAGAGGCGACACTTAGTCGTTTTTTCGAAAGTTGACACTTAGCCGTTTTTTCGAAAGTTGACACTTAGCCGTTTTTTCGAAAGTCGACACTTAGCCGTTTTTTCGAAAGTTGACACTTAGTCGTTTTTTCGCCGATTTTGCTGGGACCTCCAGGCGAGGACCGGCGTTTTTCGTCTTCCGGGTCCGACCCGGGAACCAGCGCCGAGCGGACACATTCGCTCGCAAGTGCCGTTGGCACTTAGAAAATTTTTCGTTTGTCATGAGCTCCGGGCGAGGACCGGCGTTTTTCGTCTTCCGGGTTCGACCCGGGAACCAGCGCCGAGCAGACACATTCGCTCGCAAGTGCCGTTGGCACTTAGAAAATTTTTCGTTTGTCATGAGCTCCGGGCGGAGACCGGCGTTTTTCGTCTTCCGGGTCCGACCCGGGAACCAGCGCCGAGCGGACACATTCGCTCGCAAGTGCCGTTGGCACTTAGAAAATTTTTCGTTTGTCATGAGCTCCGGGCGAGGACCGGCGTTTTTCGTCTTCCGGGTTCGACCCGGGAACCAGCGCCGAGCGGACACATTCGCTCGCAAGTGCCGTTGGCACTTGGAAAATTTTTCGTTTGTCATGAGCTCCGGGCGGAGACCGGCGTTTTTCGTCTTCCGGGTTCGACCCGGGAACCAGCGCCGAGCGGACACATTCGCTCGCAAGTGCCGTTGGCACTTAGAAAATTTTTCGTTTGTCATGAGCTCCGGGCGAGGACCGGCGTTTTTCGTCTTCCGGGTTCGACCCGGGAACCAGCGCCGAGCGGACACATTCGCTCGCAAGTGCCGTTGGCACTTGGAAAATTTTTCGTTTGTCATGAGCTCCGGGCGGAGACCGGCGTTTTTCGTCTTCCGGGTTCGACCCGGGAACCAGCGCCGAGCGGACACATTCGCTCGCAAGTGCCGTTGGCACTTGCGAGCGAATGTGTCAGAGCTATACTTCCATAGCTCCATAGCTCCATACTTCCATAGCACCAGAGCTCCATACCTCCAGAGCTCCATAGCTCCAGCCTGGGTGGCTGGTGGCTCCATAGCTCCATACTTCCATAGCTCCAGTCAGAGAGTTGGCGAAAATTGCACTAAGTGCGAAAGCCCATTCATTTACAACGGCGTGTCCACAAGGCGGCGACATTTCCCCGTTACCGGTGGCTGCGCGGCGGGTGAGTGACAGAGCTTATCCGAGCGGCTGGAACTCTGCGCCGGCGTGGTCGAGCGTGAGGCCTCGGCCCTTTGGCTGCCTGGTACCTAAAACACTTCCATTGATCCAGCCACGGAGGGTGCTGGCTGGTGGCTCCATACCTCCATAGCTCCATAGCACCAGAGCTCCATAGCTCCATAGCACCAGAGCTCCATGGCTTCAGAGCTCCATAGCACCATAGCTCCATACCTCCAGAGCTCCAGGGCTCCATAGCTCCATACCTCCAGAGCTCCATACCTCCAGAGCTCCATACCTCCAGAGCTCCATAGCACCAGAGCTCCATGGCTTCAGAGCTCCATAGCACCATAGCTCCATACCTCCAGAGCTCCAGGGCACCATAGCTCCATACCTCCAGAGCTCCATACCTCCAGAGCTCCATACCTCCAGAGCTCCATAGCACCAGAGCTCCATGGCTTCAGAGCTCCATAGCACCATAGCTCCATACCTCCAGAGCTCCAGGGCTCCATAGCTCCATACCTCCAGAGCTCCATACCTCCAGAGCTCCATACCTCCAGAGCTCCAGAGCTCCATAGCACCAGAGCTCCATGGCTTCAGAGCTCCATAGCACCATAGCTCCATACCTCCAGAGCTCCAGGGCTCCATAGCTCCATACCTCCAGAGCTCCATACCTCCAGAGCTCCAGAGCTCCATAGCACCAGAGCTCCATGGCTTCAGAGCTCCATAGCACCATAGCTCCATACCTCCAGAGCTCCAGGGCTCCATAGCTCCATACCTCCAGAGCTCCATACCTCCAGAGCTCCATACCTCCAGAGCTCCATAGCTCCATAGCACCAGAGCTCCATAGCTCCATAGCACCAGAGCTCCATAGCACCAGAGCTCCATAGCACCAGAGCTCCATAGCTCCATAGCACCAGAGCTCCATAGCTCCATAGCACCAGAGCTCCATAGCTCCATAGCACCAGAGCTCCATACTTCCAGAGCTCCATAGCTCCATAGCTCCATAGCACCAGAGCTCCATAGCTCCATAGCACCAGAGCTCCATGGCTTCAGAGCTCCATAGCACCATAGCTCCATACCTCCAGAGCTCCAGGGCTCCATAGCTCCATACCTCCAGAGCTCCATACCTCCAGAGCTCCATACCTCCAGAGCTCCATAGCACCAGAGCTCCATAGCTCCATAGCACCAGAGCTCCATAGCACCAGAGCTCCATAGCACCAGAGCTCCATAGCTCCATAGCACCAGAGCTCCATAGCTCCATAGCACCAGAGCTCCATACTTCCAGAGCTCCATAGCTCCATAGCTCCATAGCACCAGAGCTCCATAGCTCCATAGCACCAGAGCTCCATAGCTCCATAGCACCAGAGCTCCATACTTCCATAGCTCCATAGCTCCATACCTCCAGAGCTCCATAGCTCCATAGCTCCATACCTCCAGAGCTCCATAGCTCCAGAGCTCCATAGCTCCATAGCTCCATAGCACCAGAGCTCCATAGCTCCATAGCACCAGAGCTCCATACTTCCATAGCTCCAGGGCTCCATAGCTCCAGGGCTCCATACCTCCAGAGCTCCATAGCTCCATACTTCCAGAGCTCCATAGCTCCATACTTCCATAGCTCCATACTTCCATACCTCCATAGCTCCATACTTCCATAGCACCAGAGCTCCATACTTCCATAGCACCAGAGCTCCATACCTCCAGAGCTCCAGAGCTCCAGCCTGGGTGGCTGGTGGCTCCATAGCTCCATACTTCCATAGCTCTAAGTCAGAGAGTTGGCGAAAATTGCACTAAGTGCGAAAGCCCATTCATTTACAACGGCGTGTCCACAAGGCGGCGACATTTCCCCGTTACCGGTGGCTGAGCGGCGGGTGAGTGACAGAGCTTATCCGAGCGGCTGGAACTCTGCGCCGGCGTGGTCGAGCGTGAGGCCTCGGCCCTTTGGCTGCCTGGTACCTAAAACACTTCCATTGATCCAGCCACGGAGGGTGCTGGCTGGTGGCTCCATACCTCCATAGCTCCATAGCACCAGAGCTCCATAGCTCCATAGCACCAGAGCTCCATGGCTTCAGAGCTCCATAGCACCATAGCTCCATACCTCCAGAGCTCCAGGGCTCCATAGCTCCATACCTCCAGAGCTCCATACCTCCAGAGCTCCATACCTCCAGAGCTCCATAGCACCAGAGCTCCATGGCTTCAGAGCTCCATAGCACCATAGCTCCATACCTCCAGAGCTCCAGGGCTCCATAGCTCCATACCTCCAGAGCTCCATACCTCCAGAGCTCCATACCTCCAGAGCTCCAGAGCTCCATAGCACCAGAGCTCCATGGCTTCAGAGCTCCATAGCACCATAGCTCCATACCTCCAGAGCTCCAGGGCTCCATAGCTCCATACCTCCAGAGCTCCATACCTCCAGAGCTCCAGAGCTCCATAGCACCAGAGCTCCATGGCTTCAGAGCTCCATAGCACCATAGCTCCATACCTCCAGAGCTCCAGGGCTCCATAGCTCCATACCTCCAGAGCTCCATACCTCCAGTGCTCCAGAGCTCCATAGCACCAGAGCTCCATGGCTTCAGAGCTCCATAGCACCATAGCTCCATACCTCCAGAGCTCCAGGGCTCCAAAGCTCCATACCTCCAGAGCTCCATACCTCCAGAGCTCCGTACCTCCAGAGCTCCATAGCTCCATAGCACCAGAGCTCCATAGCTCCATAGCACCAGAGCTCCATAGCACCAGAGCTCCATAGCACCAGAGCTCCATAGCTCCATAGCACCAGAGCTCCATAGCTCCATAGCACCAGAGCTCCATAGCTCCATAGCACCAGAGCTCCATACTTCCAGAGCTCCATAGCTCCATAGCTCCATAGCACCAGAGCTCCATAGCTCCATAGCACCAGAGCTCCATAGCTCCATAGCACCAGAGCTCCATACTTCCATAGCTCCATAGCTCCATACCTCCATAGCTCCATAGCTCCATAGCTCCATACCTCCAGAGCTCCATAGCTCCAGAGCTCCATAGCTCCATAGCACCAGAGCTCCATAGCTCCATAGCACCAGAGCTCCATACTTCCAAAGCTCCAGGGCTCCATAGCTCCAGGGCTCCATAGCTCCATACCTCCAGAGCTCCATAGCTCCATACTTCCAGAGCTCCATAGCTCCATAGCACCAGAGCTCCATTGCTCCATAGCACCAGAGCTCCATAGCTCCATAGCACCAGAGCTCCATAGCTCCATAGCACCAGAGCTCCATAGCTCCATAGCTCCAGGGCTCCATAGCTCCATAGCTCCAGGGCTCCATAGCTCCATAGCTCCAGGGCTCCATAGCTCCATAGCTCCATACCTCCAGAGCTCCATACCTCCAGAGCTCCATACCTCCATAGCACCAGAGCTCCATAGCTCCAGGGCTCCAGGGCTCCATAGCTCCATACCTCCAGAGCTCCATAGCTCCATACTTCCAGAGCTCCATAGCTCCATAGCTCCATACTTCCATAGCTCCATAGCTCCATACTTCCATAGCACCTGAGCTCCATACCTCCAGAGCTCCATAGCTCCAGCCTGGGTGGCTGGTGGCTCCATAGCTCCATACTTCCATAGCTCTAAGTCAGAGAGTTGGCGAAAATTGCACTAAGTGCGAAAGCCCATTCATTTACAACGGCGTGTCCGCCAGGCGGCGACATTTCCCCGTTACCGGTGGCTGCGCGTCGGGTGAGTGACAGAGCTTATCCGAGCGGCTGGAACTCTGCGCCGGCGTGGTCGAGCGTGAGGCCTCGGCCCTTTGGCTGCCTGGTACCTAAAACACTTCCATTGATCCAGCCACGGAGGGTGCTGGCTGGTGGCTCCATACCTCCATAGCTCCATAGCACCAGAGCTCCATAGCTCCATAGCACCAGAGCTCCATGGCTTCAGAGCTCCATAGCACCATAGCTCCATACCTCCAGAGCTCCAGGGCTCCATAGCTCCATACCTCCAGAGCTCCATACCTCCAGAGCTCCATACCTCCAGAGCTCCATAGCACCAGAGCTCCATGGCTTCAGAGCTCCATAGCACCATAGCTCCATACCTCCAGAGCTCCAGGGCTCCATAGCTCCATACCTCCAGAGCTCCATACCTCCAGAGCTCCATACCTCCAGAGCTCCATAGCACCAGAGCTCCATGGCTTCAGAGCTCCATAGCACCATAGCTCCATACCTCCAGAGCTCCAGGGCTCCATAGCTCCATACCTCCAGAGCTCCATACCTCCAGAGCTCCATACCTCCAGAGCTCCAGAGCTCCATAGCACCAGAGCTCCATGGCTTCAGAGCTCCATAGCTCCATACCTCCAGAGCTCCAGGGCTCCATAGCTCCATACCTCCAGAGCTCCATACCTCCAGAGCTCCAGAGCTCCATAGCACCAGAGCTCCATGGCTTCAGAGCTCCATAGCACCATAGCTCCATACCTCCAGAGCTCCAGGGCTCCATAGCTCCATACCTCCAGAGCTCCATACCTCCAGAGCTCCATACCTCCAGAGCTCCATAGCTCCATAGCACCAGAGCTCCATAGCACCAGAGCTCCATAGCACCAGAGCTCCATAGCTCCATAGCACCAGAGCTCCATAGCTCCATAGCACCAGAGCTCCATACTTCCAGAGCTCCATAGCTCCATAGCTCCATAGCACCAGAGCTCCATAGCTCCATAGCACCAGAGCTCCATAGCTCCATAGCACCAGAGCTCCATACTTCCATAGCTCCATAGCTCCATACCTCCAGAGCTCCATAGCTCCATAGCTCCATACCTCCAGAGCTCCATAGCTCCAGAGCTCCATAGCTCCATAGCTCCATAGCACCAGAGCTCCATAGCTCCATAGCACCAGAGCTCCATACTTCCATAGCTCCAGGGCTCCATAGCTCCAGGGCTCCATACCTCCAGAGCTCCATAGCTCCATACTTCCAGAGCTCCATAGCTCCATACTTCCATAGCTCCATACTTCCATACCTCCATAGCTCCATACTTCCATAGCACCAGAGCTCCATACTTCCATAGCACCAGAGCTCCATACCTCCAGAGCTCCATAGCTCCAGCCTGGGTGGCTGGTGGCTCCATAGCTCCATACTTCCATAGCTCTAAGTCAGAGAGTTGGCGAAAATTGCACTAAGTGCGAAAGCCCATTCATTTACAACGGCGTGTCCACAAGGCGGCGACATTTCCCCGTTACCGGTGGCTGCGCGGCGGGTGAGTGACAGAGCTTATCCGAGCGGCTGGAACTCTGCGCCGGCGTGGTCGAGCGTGAGGCCTCGGCCCTTTGGCTGCCTGGTACCTAAAACACTTCCATTGATCCAGCCACGGAGGGTGCTGGCTGGTGGCTCCATACCTCCATAGCTCCATAGCACCAGAGCTCCATAGCTCCATAGCACCAGAGCTCCATGGCTTCAGAGCTCCATAGCACCATAGCTCCATACCTCCAGAGCTCCAGGGCTCCAAAGCTCCATACCTCCAGAGCTCCATACCTCCAGAGCTCCATACCTCCAGAGCTCCATAGCTCCATAGCACCAGAGCTCCATAGCTCCATAGCACCAGAGCTCCATAGCACCATAGCTCCATAGCACCAGAGCTCCATAGCTCCATAGCACCAGAGCTCCATAGCTCCATAGCACCAGAGCTCCATAGCTCCATAGCACCAGAGCTCCATACTTCCAGAGCTCCATAGCTCCATAGCTCCATAGCACCAGAGCTCCATAGCTCCATAGCACCAGAGCTCCATAGCTCCATAGCACCAGAGCTCCATACTTCCATAGCTCCATAGCTCCAGAGCTCCATAGCTCCATAGCACCAGAGCTCCATAGCTCCATAGCACCAGAGCTCCATACTTCCATAGCTCCAGGGCTCCATAGCTCCAGGGCTCCATAGCTCCATACCTCCAGAGCTCCATAGCTCCATACCTCCAGAGCTCCATAGCTCCATACTTCCAGAGCTCCATAGCTCCATAGCACCAGAGCTCCATAGCTCCATAGCACCAGAGCTCCATAGCTCCATAGCACCAGAGCTCCATAGCTCCATAGCACCAGAGCTCCATAGCTCCATAGCTCCAGGGCTCCATAGCTCCATAGCTCCAGGGCTCCATAGCTCCAGGGCTCCATAGCTCCAGGGCTCCAGGGTTCCATAGCTCCATACCTCCAGAGCTCCATAGCTCCATACTTCCAGAGCTCCATAGCTCCATAGCTCCATACTTCCATAGCTCCATAGCTCCATACTTCCATAGCACCAGAGCTCCATACCTCCAGAGCTCCATAGCTCCAGCCTGGGTGGCTGGTGGCTCCATAGCTCCATACTTCCATAGCTCCAGTCAGAGAGTTGGCGAAAATTGCACTAAGTGCGAAAGCCCATTCATTTACAACGGCGTGTCCACAAGGCGGCGACATTTCCCCGTTACCGGTGGCTGCGCGGCGGGTGAGTGACAGAGCTTATCCGAGCGGCTGGAACTCTGCGCCGGCGTGGTCGAGCGTGAGGCCTCGGCCCTTTGGCTGCCTGGTACCTAAAACACTTCCATTGATCCAGCCACGGAGGGTGCTGGCTGGTGGCTCCATACCTCCATAGCTCCATAGCACCAGAGCTCCATAGCTCCATAGCACCAGAGCTCCATGGCTTCAGAGCTCCATAGCACCATAGCTCCATACCTCCAGAGCTCCAGGGCTCCATAGCTCCATACCTCCAGAGCTCCATACCTCCAGAGCTCCATACCTCCAGAGCTCCATAGCACCAGAGCTCCATGGCTTCAGAGCTCCATAGCACCATAGCTCCATACCTCCAGAGCTCCAGGGCTCCATAGCTCCATACCTCCAGAGCTCCATACCTCCAGAGCTCCATACCTCCAGAGCTCCATAGCACCAGAGCTCCATGGCTTCAGAGCTCCATAGCACCATAGCTCCATACCTCCAGAGCTCCAGGGCTCCATAGCTCCATACCTCCAGAGCTCCATACCTCCAGAGCTCCAGAGCTCCATAGCACCAGAGCTCCATGGCTTCAGAGCTCCATAGCACCATAGCTCCATACCTCCAGAGCTCCAGGGCTCCATAGCTCCATACCTCCAGAGCTCCATACCTCCAGAGCTCCAGAGCTCCATAGCACCAGAGCTCCATGGCTTCAGAGCTCCATAGCACCATAGCTCCATACCTCCAGAGCTCCAGGGCTCCAAAGCTCCATACCTCCAGAGCTCCATACCTCCAGAGCTCCATACCTCCAGAGCTCCATAGCTCCATAGCACCAGAGCTCCATAGCTCCATAGCACCAGAGCTCCATAGCACCAGAGCTCCATAGCACCAGAGCTCCATAGCTCCATAGCACCAGAGCTCCATAGCTCCATAGCACCAGAGCTCCATAGCTCCATAGCACCAGAGCTCCATACTTCCAGAGCTCCATAGCTCCATAGCTCCATAGCACCAGAGCTCCATAGCTCCATAGCACCAGAGCTCCATAGCTCCATAGCACCAGAGCTCCATACTTCCATAGCTCCATAGCTCCATACCTCCAGAGCTCCATAGCTCCATAGCTCCATACCTCCAGAGCTCCATAGCTCCAGAGCTCCATAGCTCCATAGCACCAGAGCTCCATAGCTCCATAGCACCAGAGCTCCATACTTCCATAGCTCCAGGGCTCCATAGCTCCAGGGCTCCATAGCTCCATACCTCCAGAGCTCCATAGCTCCATACTTCCAGAGCTCCATAGCTCCAAAGCACCAGAGCTCCATAGCTCCATAGCACCAGAGCTCCATAGCTCCATAGCACCAGAGCTCCATAGCTCCATAGCACCAGAGCTCCATAGCTCCATAGCTCCAGGGCTCCATAGCTCCATAGCTCCAGGGCTCCATAGCTCCATAGCTCCAGGGCTCCATAGCTCCATAGCTCCATACCTCCAGAGCTCCATACCTCCAGAGCTCCATACCTCCATAGCACCAGAGCTCCATAGCTCCAGGGCTCCAGGGCTCCATAGCTCCATACCTCCAGAGCTCCATAGCTCCATACTTCCAGAGCTCCATAGCTCCATAGCTCCATACTTCCATAGCTCATAGCTCCATACTTCCATAGCACCTGAGCTCCATACCTCCAGAGCTCCATAGCTCCAGCCTGGGTGGCTGGTGGCTCCATAGCTCCATACTTCCATAGCTCTAAGTCAGAGAGTTGGCGAAAATTGCACTAAGTGCGAAAGCCCATTCATTTACAACGGCGTGTCCTCCAGGCGGCGACATTTCCCCGTTACCGGTGGCTGCGCGGCGGGTGAGTGACAGAGCTTATCCGAGCGGCTGGAACTCTGCGCCGGCGTGGTCGAGCGTGAGGCCTCGGCCCTTTGGCTGCCTGGTACCTAAAACACTTCCATTGATCCAGCCACGGAGGGTGCTGGCTGGTGGCTCCATACCTCCATAGCTCCATAGCACCAGAGCTCCATAGCTCCATAGCACCAGAGCTCCATGGCTTCAGAGCTCCATAGCACCATAGCTCCATACCTCCAGAGCTCCAGGGCTCCATAGCTCCATACCTTCAGAGCTCCATACCTCCAGAGCTCCATACCTCCAGAGCTCCATAGCACCAGAGCTCCATGGCTTCAGAGCTCTATAGCACCATAGCTCCATACCTCCAGAGCTCCAGGGCTCCATAGCTCCATACCTCCAGAGCTCCATACCTCCAGAGCTCCATACCTCCAGAGCTCCATAGCACCAGAGCTCCATGGCTTCAGAGCTCCATAGCACCATAGCTCCATACCTCCAGAGCTCCAGGGCTCCATAGCTCCATACCTCCAGAGCTCCATACCTCCAGAGCTCCAGAGCTCCATAGCACCAGAGCTCCATGGCTTCAGAGCTCCATAGCTCCATACCTCCAGAGCTCCAGGGCTCCATAGCTCCATACCTCCAGAGCTCCATACCTCCAGAGCTCCAGAGCTCCATAGCACCAGAGCTCCATGGCTTCAGAGCTCCATAGCACCATAGCTCCATACCTCCAGAGCTCCAGGGCTCCATAGCTCCATACCTCCATACCTCCAGAGCTCCATACCTCCAGAGCTCCATAGCTCCATAGCACCAGAGCTCCATAGCTCCATAGCACCAGAGCTCCATAGCACCAGAGCTCCATAGCACCAGAGCTCCATAGCTCCATAGCACCAGAGCTCCATAGCTCCATAGCACCAGAGCTCCATACTTCCAGAGCTCCATAGCTCCATAGCTCCATAGCACCAGAGCTCCATAGCTCCATAGCACCAGAGCTCCATAGCTCCATAGCACCAGAGCTCCATACTTCCATAGCTCCATAGCTCCATACCTCCAGAGCTCCATAGCTCCATAGCTCCATACCTCCAGAGCTCCATAGCTCCATAGCTCCAGAGCTCCATAGCTCCATAGCTCCATAGCACCAGAGCTCCATAGCTCCATAGCACCAGAGCTCCATACTTCCATAGCTCCAGGGCTCCATAGCTCCAGGGCTCCATACCTCCAGAGCTCCATAGCTCCATACTTCCAGAGCTCCATAGCTCCATACTTCCATAGCTCCATACTTCCATACCTCCATAGCTCCATACTTCCATAGCACCAGAGCTCCATACTTCCATAGCACCAGAGCTCCATACCTCCAGAGCTCCAGAGCTCCAGCCTGGGTGGCTGGTGGCTCCATAGCTCCATACTTCCATAGCTCTAAGTCAGAGAGTTGGCGAAAATTGCACTAAGTGCGAAAGCCCATTCATTTACAACGGCGTGTCCACAAGGCGGCGACATTTCCCCGTTACCGGTGGCTGCGCGGCGGGTGAGTGACAGAGCTTATCCGAGCGGCTGGAACTCTGCGCCGGCGTGGTCGAGCGTGAGGCCTCGGCCCTTTGGCTGCCTGGTAACTAAAACACTTCCATTGATCCAGCCACGGAGGGTGCTGGCTGGTGGCTCCATACCTCCATAGCTCCATAGCACCAGAGCTCCATAGCTCCATAGCACCAGAGCTCCATGGCTTCAGAGCTCCATAGCACCATAGCTCCATACCTCCAGAGCTCCAGGGCTCCATAGCTCCATACCTCCAGAGCTCCATACCTCCAGAGCTCCATACCTCCAGAGCTCCATAGCACCAGAGCTCCATGGCTTCAGAGCTCCATAGCACCATAGCTCCATACCTCCAGAGCTCCAGGGCTCCATAGCTCCATACCTCCAGAGCTCCATACCTCCAGAGCTCCATACCTCCAGAGCTCCATAGCACCAGAGCTCCATGGCTTCAGAGCTCCATAGCACCATAGCTCCATACCTCCAGAGCTCCAGGGCTCCATAGCTCCATACCTCCAGAGCTCCATACCTCCAGAGCTCCATACCTCCAGAGCTCCATAGCACCAGAGCTCCATGGCTTCAGAGCTCCATAGCACCATAGCTCCATACCTCCAGAGCTCCAGGGCTCCATAGCTCCATACCTCCAGAGCTCCATACCTCCAGAGCTCCATACCTCCAGAGCTCCAGAGCTCCATACCACCAGAGCTCCATGGCTTCAGAGCTCCATAGCACCATAGCTCCATACCTCCAGAGCTCCAGGGCTCCATAGCTCCATACCTCCAGAGCTCCATACCTCCAGAGCTCCAGAGCTCCATAGCACCAGAGCTCCATGGCTTCAGAGCTCCATAGCACCATAGCTCCATACCTCCAGAGCTCCAGGGCTCCATAGCTCCATACCTCCAGAGCTCCATACCTCCAGAGCTCCAGAGCTCCATAGCACCAGAGCTCCATGGCTTCAGAGCTCCATAGCACCATAGCTCCATACCTCCAGAGCTCCAGGGCTCCAAAGCTCCATACCTCCAGAGCTCCATACCTCCAGAGCTCCATACCTCCAGAGCTCCATAGCTCCATAGCACCAGAGCTCCATAGCTCCATAGCACCAGAGCTCCATAGCACCAGAGCTCCATAGCACCAGAGCTCCATAGCTCCATAGCACCAGAGCTCCATAGCTCCATAGCACCAGAGCTCCATAGCTCCATAGCACCAGAGCTCCATACTTCCAGAGCTCCATAGCTCCATAGCACCAGAGCTCCATAGCTCCATAGCACCAGAGCTCCATAGCTCCATAGCACCAGAGCTCCATACTTCCATAGCTCCATAGCTCCATACCTCCAGAGCTCCAGAGCTCCATAGCTCCATACCTCCAGAGCTCCATAGCTCCAGAGCTCCATAGCTCCATAGCACCAGAGCTCCATAGCTCCATAGCACCAGAGCTCCATACTTCCATAGCTCCAGGGCTCCATAGCTCCAGGGCTCCATAGCTCCATACCTCCAGAGCTCCATAGCTCCATACTTCCAGAGCTCCATAGCTCCATAGCACCAGAGCTCCATAGCTCCATAGCACCAGAGCTCCATAGCTCCATAGCACCAGAGCTCCATAGCTCCATAGCACCAGAGCTCCATAGCTCCATAGCTCCAGGGCTCCATAGCTCCATAGCTCCAGGGCTCCATAGCTCCATAGCTCCAGGGCTCCATAGCTCCATACCTCCAGAGCTCCATACCTCCAGAGCTCCATACCTCCATAGCACCAGAGCTCCATAGCTCCAGGGCTCCAGGGCTCCATAGCTCCATACCTCCAGAGCTCCATAGCTCCATACTTCCAGAGCTCCATAGCTCCATAGCTCCATACTTCCATAGCTCCATAGCTCCATACTTCCATAGCACCTGAGCTCCATACCTCCAGAGCTCCATAGCTCCAGCCTGGGTGGCTGGTGGCTCCATAGCTCCATACTTCCATAGCTCTAAGTCAGAGAGTTGGCGAAAATTGCACTAAGTGCGAAAGCCCATTCATTTACAACGGCGTGTCCGCCAGGCGGCGACATTTCCCCGTTACCGGTGGCTGCGCGGCGGGTGAGTGACAGAGCTTATCCGAGCGGCTGGAACTCTGCGCCGGCGTGGTCGAGCGTGAGGCCTCGGCCCTTTGGCTGCCTGGTACCTAAAACACTTCCATTGATCCAGCCACGGAGGGTGCTGGCTGGTGGCTCCATACCTCCATAGCTCCATAGCACCAGAGCTCCATAGCTCCATAGCACCAGAGCTCCATGGCTTCAGAGCTCCATAGCACCATAGCTCCATACCTCCAGAGCTCCAGGGCTCCATAGCTCCATACCTCCAGAGCTCCATACCTCCAGAGCTCCATACCTCCAGAGCTCCATAGCACCAGAGCTCCATGGCTTCAGAGCTCCATAGCACCATAGCTCCATACCTCCAGAGCTCCAGGGCTCCATAGCTCCATACCTCCAGAGCTCCATACCTCCAGAGCTCCATACCTCCAGAGCTCCATAGCACCAGAGCTCCATGGCTTCAGAGCTCCATAGCACCATAGCTCCATACCTCCAGAGCTCCAGGGCTCCATAGCTCCATACCTCCAGAGCTCCATACCTCCAGAGCTCCATACCTCCAGAGCTCCAGAGCTCCATAGCACCAGAGCTCCATGGCTTCAGAGCTCCATAGCACCATAGCTCCATACCTCCAGAGCTCCAGGGCTCCATAGCTCCATACCTCCAGAGCTCCATACCTCCAGAGCTCCAGAGCTCCATAGCACCAGAGCTCCATGGCTTCAGAGCTCCATAGCACCATAGCTCCATACCTCCAGAGCTCCAGGGCTCCATAGCTCCATACCTCCAGAGCTCCATACCTCCAGAGCTCCATACCTCCAGAGCTCCATAGCTCCATAGCACCAGAGCTCCATAGCTCCATAGCACCAGAGCTCCATAGCACCAGAGCTCCATAGCACCAGAGCTCCATAGCTCCATAGCACCAGAGCTCCATAGCTCCATAGCACCAGAGCTCCATAGCTCCATAGCACCAGAGCTCCATACTTCCAGAGCTCCATAGCTCCATAGCTCCATAGCACCAGAGCTCCATAGCTCCATAGCACCAGAGCTCCATGGCTTCAGAGCTCCATAGCACCATAGCTCCATACCTCCAGAGCTCCAGGGCTCCATAGCGCCATACCTCCAGAGCTCCATACCTCCAGAGCTCCATACCTCCAGAGCTCCATAGCACCAGAGCTCCATAGCTCCATAGCACCAGAGCTCCATAGCACCAGAGCTCCATAGCACCAGAGCTCCATAGCTCCATAGCACCAGAGCTCCATAGCTCCATAGCACCAGAGCTCCATACTTCCAGAGCTCCATAGCTCCATAGCTCCATAGCACCAGAGCTCCATAGCTCCATAGCACCAGAGCTCCATAGCTCCATAGCACCAGAGCTCCATACTTCCATAGCTCCATAGCTCCATACCTCCAGAGCTCCATAGCTCCATAGCTCCATACCTCCAGAGCTCCATAGCTCCAGAGCTCCATAGCTCCATAGCTCCATAGCACCAGAGCTCCATAGCTCCATAGCACCAGAGCTCCATACTTCCATAGCTCCAGGGCTCCATAGCTCCAGGGCTCCATACCTCCAGAGCTCCATAGCTCCATACTTCCAGAGCTCCATAGCTCCATACTTCCATAGCTCCATACTTCCATACCTCCATAGCTCCATACTTCCATAGCACCAGAGCTCCATACTTCCATAGCACCAGAGCTCCATACCTCCAGAGCTCCAGAGCTCCAGCCTGGGTGGCTGGTGGCTCCATAGCTCCATACTTCCATAGCTCTAAGTCAGAGAGTTGGCGAAAATTGCACTAAGTGCGAAAGCCCATTCATTTACAACGGCGTGTCCACAAGGCGGCGACATTTCCCCGTTACCGGTGGCTGCGCGGCGGGTGAGTGACAGAGCTTATCCGAGCGGCTGGAACTCTGCGCCGGCGTGGTCGAGCGTGAGGCCTCGGCCCTTTGGCTGCCTGGTACCTAAAACACTTCCATTGATCCAGCCACGGAGGGTGCTGGCTGGTGGCTCCATACCTCCATAGCTCCATAGCACCAGAGCTCCATAGCTCCATAGCACCAGAGCTCCATGGCTTCAGAGCTCCATAGCACCATAGCTCCATACCTCCAGAGCTCCAGGGCTCCATAGCTCCATACCTCCAGAGCTCCATACCTCCAGAGCTCCATACCTCCAGAGCTCCATAGCACCAGAGCTCCATGGCTTCAGAGCTCCATAGCACCATAGCTCCATACCTCCAGAGCTCCAGGGCTCCATAGCTCCATACCTCCAGAGCTCCATACCTCCAGAGCTCCATACCTCCAGAGCTCCATAGCACCAGAGCTCCATGGCTTCAGAGCTCCATAGCACCATAGCTCCATACCTCCAGAGCTCCAGGGCTCCATAGCTCCATACCTCCAGAGCTCCATACCTCCAGAGCTCCATACCTCCAGAGCTCCATAGCACCAGAGCTCCATGGCTTCAGAGCTCCATAGCACCATAGCTCCATACCTCCAGAGCTCCAGGGCTCCATAGCTCCATACCTCCAGAGCTCCATACCTCCAGAGCTCCATACCTCCAGAGCTCCAGAGCTCCATAGCACCAGAGCTCCATGGCTTCAGAGCTCCATAGCACCATAGCTCCATACCTCCAGAGCTCCAGGGCTCCATAGCTCCATACCTCCAGAGCTCCATACCTCCAGAGCTCCAGAGCTCCATAGCACCAGAGCTCCATGGCTTCAGAGCTCCATAGCACCATAGCTCCATACTTCCAGAGCTCCAGGGCTCCATAGCTCCATACCTCCAGAGCTCCATACCTCCAGAGCTCCAGAGCTCCATAGCACCAGAGCTCCATGGCTTCAGAGCTCCATAGCACCATAGCTCCATACCTCCAGAGCTCCAGGGCTCCAAAGCTCCATACCTCCAGAGCTCCATACCTCCAGAGCTCCATACCTCCAGAGCTCCATAGCTCCATAGCACCAGAGCTCCATAGCTCCATAGCACCAGAGCTCCATAGCACCAGAGCTCCATAGCACCAGAGCTCCATAGCTCCATAGCACCAGAGCTCCATAGCTCCATAGCTCCAGGGCTCCATAGCTCCATAGCTCCAGGGCTCCATAGCTCCATAGCTCCAGGGCTCCATAGCTCCATAGCTCCATACCTCCAGAGCTCCATACCTCCAGAGCTCCATACCTCCATAGCACCAGAGCTCCATAGCTCCAGGGCTCCAGGGCTCCATAGCTTCATACCTCCAGAGCTCCATAGCTCCATACTTCCAGAGCTCCATAGCTCCATAGCTCCATACTTCCATAGCTCCATAGCTCCATAGCTCCATAGCTCCAGGGCTCCATAGCTCCATAGCTCCAGGGCTCCATAGCTCCAGGGCTCCAGGGCTCCATAGCTCCATACCTCCAGAGCTCCATAGCTCCATACTTCCAGAGCTCCATAGCTCCATAGCTCCATACTTCCATAGCTCCATAGCTCCATACTTCCATAGCACCAGAGCTCCATACCTCCAGAGCTCCATAGCTCCAGCCTGGGTGGCTGGTGGCTCCATAGCTCCATACTTCCATAGCTCCAGTCAGAGAGTTGGCGAAAATTGCACTAAGTGCGAAAGCCCATTCATTTACAACGGCGTGTCCACAAGGCGGCGACATTTCCCCGTTACCGGTGGCTGCGCGGCGGGTGAGTGACAGAGCTTATCCGAGCGGCTGGAACTCTGCGCCGGCGTGGTCGAGCGTGAGGCCTCGGCCCTTTGGCTGCCTGGTACCTAAAACACTTCCATTGATCCAGCCACGGAGGGTGCTGGCTGGTGGCTCCATACCTCCATAGCTCCATAGCACCAGAGCTCCATAGCTCCATAGCACCAGAGCTCCATGGCTTCAGAGCTCCATAGCACCATAGCTCCATACCTCCAGAGCTCCAGGGCTCCATAGCTCCATACCTCCAGAGCTCCATACCTCCAGAGCTCCATACCTCCAGAGCTCCATAGCACCAGAGCTCCATGGCTTCAGAGCTCCATAGCACCATAGCTCCATACCTCCAGAGCTCCAGGGCTCCATAGCTCCATACCTCCAGAGCTCCATACCTCCAGAGCTCCATACCTCCAGAGCTCCATAGCACCAGAGCTCCATGGCTTCAGAGCTCCATAGCACCATAGCTCCATACCTCCAGAGCTCCAGGGCTCCATAGCTCCATACCTCCAGAGCTCCATACCTCCAGAGCTCCAGAGCTCCATAGCACCAGAGCTCCATGGCTTCAGAGCTCCATAGCACCATAGCTCCATACCTCCAGAGCTCCAGGGCTCCATAGCTCCATACCTCCAGAGCTCCATACCTCCAGAGCTCCAGAGCTCCATAGCACCAGAGCTCCATGGCTTCAGAGCTCCATAGCACCATAGCTCCATACCTCCAGAGCTCCAGGGCTCCAAAGCTCCATACCTCCAGAGCTCCATACCTCCAGAGCTCCATACCTCCAGAGCTCCATAGCTCCATAGCACCAGAGCTCCATAGCTCCATAGCACCAGAGCTCCATAGCACCAGAGCTCCATAGCACCAGAGCTCCATAGCTCCATAGCACCAGAGCTCCATAGCTCCATAGCACCAGAGCTCCATAGCTCCATAGCACCAGAGCTCCATACTTCCAGAGCTCCATAGCTCCATAGCTCCATAGCACCAGAGCTCCATAGCTCCATAGCACCAGAGCTCCATAGCTCCATAGCACCAGAGCTCCATACTTCCATAGCTCCATAGCTCCATACCTCCAGAGCTCCATAGCTCCATAGCTCCATACCTCCAGAGCTCCATAGCTCCAGAGCTCCATAGCTCCATAGCACCAGAGCTCCATAGCTCCATAGCACCAGAGCTCCATACTTCCATAGCTCCAGGGCTCCATAGCTCCAGGGCTCCATAGCTCCATACCTCCAGAGCTCCATAGCTCCATACTTCCAGAGCTCCATAGCTCCATAGCACCAGAGCTCCATAGCTCCATAGCACCAGAGCTCCATAGCTCCATAGCACCAGAGCTCCATAGCTCCATAGCACCAGAGCTCCATAGCTCCATAGCTCCAGGGCTCCATAGCTCCATAGCTCCAGGGCTCCATAGCTCCATAGCTCCAGGGCTCCATAGCTCCATACCTCCAGAGCTCCATACCTCCAGAGCTCCATACCTCCAGAGCTCCATACCTCCATAGCACCAGAGCTCCATAGCTCCAGGGCTCCAGGGCTCCATAGCTCCATACCTCCAGAGCTCCATAGCTCCATACTTCCAGAGCTCCATAGCTCCATAGCTCCATACTTCCATAGCTCCATAGCTCCATACTTCCATAGCACCTGAGCTCCATACCTCCAGAGCTCCATAGCTCCAGCCTGGGTGGCTGGTGGCTCCATAGCTCCATACTTCCATAGCTCTAAGTCAGAGAGTTGGCGAAAATTGCACTAAGTGCGAAAGCCCATTCATTTACAACGGCGTGTCCGCCAGGCGGCGACATTTCCCCGTTACCGGTGGCTGCGCGGCGGGTGAGTGACAGCGCTTATCCGAGCGGCTGGAACTCTGCGCCGGCGTGGTCGAGCGTGAGGCCTCGGCCCTTTGGCTGCCTGGTACCTAAAACACTTCCATTGATCCAGCCACGGAGGGTGCTGGCTGGTGGCTCCATACCTCCATAGCTCCATAGCACCAGAGCTCCATAGCTCCATAGCACCAGAGCTCCATGGCTTCAGAGCTCCATAGCACCATAGCTCCATACCTCCAGAGCTCCAGGGCTCCATAGCTCCATACCTCCAGAGCTCCATACCTCCAGAGCTCCATACCTCCAGAGCTCCATAGCACCAGAGCTACATGGCTTCAGAGCTCCATAGCACCATAGCTCCATACCTCCAGAGCTCCAGGGCTCCATAGCTCCATACCTCCAGAGCTCCATACCTCCAGAGCTCCATACCTCCAGAGCTCCATAGCACCAGAGCTCCATGGCTTCAGAGCTCCATAGCACCATAGCTCCATACCTCCAGAGCTCCAGGGCTCCATAGCTCCATACCTCCAGAGCTCCATACCTCCAGAGCTCCATACCTCCAGAGCTCCAGAGCTCCATAGCACCAGAGCTCCATGGCTTCAGAGCTCCATAGCTCCATACCTCCAGAGCTCCAGGGCTCCATAGCTCCATACCTCCAGAGCTCCATACCTCCAGAGCTCCAGAGCTCCATAGCACCAGAGCTCCATGGCTTCAGAGCTCCATAGCACCATAGCTCCATACCTCCAGAGCTCCAGGGCTCCATAGCTCCATACCTCCAGAGCTCCATACCTCCAGAGCTCCATACCTCCAGAGCTCCATAGCTCCATAGCACCAGAGCTCCATAGCTCCATAGCACCAGAGCTCCATAGCACCAGAGCTCCATAGCACCAGAGCTCCATAGCTCCATAGCACCAGAGCTCCATAGCTCCATAGCACCAGAGCTCCATAGCTCCATAGCACCAGAGCTCCATACTTCCAGAGCTCCATAGCTCCATAGCTCCATAGCACCAGAGCTCCATAGCTCCATAGCACCAGAGCTCCATGGCTTCAGAGCTCCATAGCACCATAGCTCCATACCTCCAGAGCTCCAGGGCTCCATAGCTCCATACCTCCAGAGCTCCATACCTCCAGAGCTCCATACCTCCAGAGCTCCATAGCACCAGAGCTCCATAGCTCCATAGCACCAGAGCTCCATAGCACCAGAGCTCCATAGCACCAGAGCTCCATAGCTCCATAGCACCAGAGCTCCATAGCTCCATAGCACCAGAGCTCCATACTTCCAGAGCTCCATAGCTCCATAGCTCCATAGCACCAGAGCTCCATAGCTCCATAGCACCAGAGCTCCATAGCTCCATAGCACCAGAGCTCCATACTTCCATAGCTCCATAGCTCCATAGCTCCATACCTCCAGAGCTCCATAGCTCCATAGCTCCATACCTCCAGAGCTCCATAGCTCCAGAGCTCCATAGCTCCATAGCTCCATAGCACCAGAGCTCCATAGCTCCATAGCACCAGAGCTCCATACTTCCATAGCTCCAGGGCTCCATAGCTCCAGGGCTCCATACCTCCAGAGCTCCATAGCTCCATACTTCCAGAGCTCCATAGCTCCATACTTCCATAGCTCCATACTTCCATACCTCCATAGCTCCATACTTCCATAGCACCAGAGCTCCATACTTCCATAGCACCAGAGCTCCATACCTCCAGAGCTCCATAGCTCCAGCCTGGGTGGCTGGTGGCTCCATAGCTCCATACTTCCATAGCTCTAAGTCAGAGAGTTGGCGAAAATTGCACTAAGTGCGAAAGCCCATTCATTTACAACGGCGTGTCCGCCAGGCGGCGACATTTCCCCGTTACCGGTGGCTGCGCGGCGGGTGAGTGACAGAGCTTATCCGAGCGGCTGGAACTCTGCGCCGGCGTGGTCGAGCGTGAGGCCTCGGCCCTTTGGCTGCCTGGTACCTAAAACACTTCCATTGATCCAGCCACGGAGGGTGCTGGCTGGTGGCTCCATACCTCCATAGCTCCATAGCACCAGAGCTCCATACCTCCATAGCACCAGAGCTCCATGGCTTCAGAGCTCCATAGCACCATAGCTCCATACCTCCAGAGCTCCAGGGCTCCATAGCTCCATACCTCCAGAGCTCCATACCTCCAGAGCTCCATACCTCCAGAGCTCCATAGCACCAGAGCTCCATGGCTTCAGAGCTCCATAGCACCATAGCTCCATACCTCCAGAGCTCCAGGGCTCCATAGCTCCATACCTCCAGAGCTCCATACCTCCAGAGCTCCATACCTCCAGAGCTCCATAGCACCAGAGCTCCATGGCTTCAGAGCTCCATAGCACCATAGCTCCATACCTCCAGAGCTCCAGGGCTCCATAGCTCCATACCTCCAGAGCTCCATACCTCCAGAGCTCCATACCTCCAGAGCTCCAGAGCTCCATAGCACCAGAGCTCCATGGCTTCAGAGCTCCATAGCACCATAGCTCCATACCTCCAGAGCTCCAGGGCTCCATAGCTCCATACCTCCAGAGCTCCATACCTCCAGAGCTCCAGAGCTCCAGAGCTCCATAGCACCAGAGCTCCATGGCTTCAGAGCTCCATAGCACCATAGCTCCATACCTCCAGAGCTCCAGGGCTCCATAGCTCCATACCTCCAGAGCTCCATACCTCCAGAGCTCCATACCTCCAGAGCTCCATAGCTCCATAGCACCAGAGCTCCATAGCTCCATAGCACCAGAGCTCCATAGCACCAGAGCTCCATAGCACCAGAGCTCCATAGCTCCATAGCACCAGAGCTCCATAGCTCCATAGCACCAGAGCTCCATAGCTCCATAGCACCAGAGCTCCATACTTCCAGAGCTCCATAGCTCCATAGCTCCATAGCACCAGAGCTCCATAGCTCCATAGCACCAGAGCTCCATGGCTTCAGAGCTCCATAGCACCATAGCTCCATACCTCCAGAGCTCCAGGGCTCCATAGCTCCATACCTCCAGAGCTCCATACCTCCAGAGCTCCATACCTCCAGAGCTCCATAGCACCAGAGCTCCATAGCTCCATAGCACCAGAGCTCCATAGCACCAGAGCTCCATAGCACCAGAGCTCCATAGCTCCATAGCACCAGAGCTCCATAGCTCCATAGCACCAGAGCTCCATACTTCCAGAGCTCCATAGCTCCATAGCTCCATAGCACCAGAGCTCCATAGCTCCATAGCACCAGAGCTCCATAGCTCCATAGCACCAGAGCTCCATACTTCCATAGCTCCATAGCTCCATACCTCCAGAGCTCCATAGCTCCATAGCTCCATACCTCCAGAGCTCCATAGCTCCAGAGTTCCATAGCTCCATAGCTCCATAGCACCAGAGCTCCATAGCTCCATAGCACCAGAGCTCCATACTTCCATAGCTCCAGGGCTCCATAGCTCCAGGGCTCCATACCTCCAGAGCTCCATAGCTCCATACTTCCAGAGCTCCATAGCTCCATACTTCCATAGCTCCATACTTCCATACCTCCATAGCTCCATACTTCCATAGCACCAGAGCTCCATACTTCCATAGCACCAGAGCTCCATACCTCCAGAGCTCCAGAGCTCCAGCCTGGGTGGCTGGTGGCTCCATAGCTCCATACTTCCATAGCTCTAAGTCAGAGAGTTGGCGAAAATTGCACTAAGTGCGAAAGCCCATTCATTTACAACGGCGTGTCCACAAGGCGGCGACATTTCCCCGTTACCGGTGGCTGCGCGGCGGGTGAGTGACAGAGCTTATCCGAGCGGCTGGAACTCTGCGCCGGCGTGGTCGAGCGTGAGGCCTCGGCCCTTTGGCTGCCTGGTACCTAAAACACTTCCATTGATCCAGCCACGGAGGGTGCTGGCTGGTGGCTCCATACCTCCATAGCTCCATAGCACCAGAGCTCCATAGCTCCATAGCACCAGAGCTCCATGGCTTCAGAGCTCCATAGCACCATAGCTCCATACCTCCAGAGCTCCAGGGCTCCATAGCTCCATACCTCCAGAGCTCCATACCTCCAGAGCTCCATACCTCCAGAGCTCCATAGCACCAGAGCTCCATGGCTTCAGAGCTCCATAGCACCATAGCTCCATACCTCCAGAGCTCCAGGGCTCCATAGCTCCATACCTCCAGAGCTCCATACCTCCAGAGCTCCATACCTCCAGAGCTCCAGAGCTCCATAGCACCAGAGCTCCATGGCTTCAGAGCTCCATAGCACCATAGCTCCATACCTCCAGAGCTCCAGGGCTCCATAGCTCCATACCTCCAGAGCTCCATACCTCCAGAGCTCCAGAGCTCCATAGCACCAGAGCTCCATGGCTTCAGAGCTCCATAGCACCATAGCTCCATACCTCCAGAGCTCCAGGGCTCCATAGCTCCATACCTCCATAGCTCCATAGCACCAGAGCTCCATAGCTCCATAGCACCAGAGCTCCATGGCTTCAGAGCTCCATAGCACCATAGCTCCATACCTCCAGAGCTCCAGGGCTCCAAAGCTCCATACCTCCAGAGCTCCATACCTCCAGAGCTCCATACCTCCAGAGCTCCATAGCTCCATAGCACCAGAGCTCCATAGCTCCATAGCACCAGAGCTCCATAGCACCATAGCTCCATAGCACCAGAGCTCCAGAGCTCCATAGCACCAGAGCTCCATAGCTCCATAGCACCAGAGCTCCATAGCTCCATAGCACCAGAGCTCCATACTTCCAGAGCTCCATAGCTCCATAGCTCCATAGCACCAGAGCTCCATAGCTCCATAGCACCAGAGCTCCATAGCTCCATAGCACCAGAGCTCCATACTTCCATAGCTCCATAGCTCCATACCTCCAGAGCTCCATAGCTCCATACCTCCAGAGCTCCATAGCTCCAGAGCTCCATAGCTCCATAGCACCAGAGCTCCATAGCTCCATAGCACCAGAGCTCCATACTTCCATAGCTCCAGGGCTCCATAGCTCCAGGGCTCCATAGCTCCATACTTCCAGAGCTCCATAGCTCCATACCTCCAGAGCTCCATAGCTCCATACTTCCAGAGCTCCATAGCTCCATAGCACCAGAGCTCCATAGCTCCATAGCACCAGAGCTCCATAGCTCCATAGCACCAGAGCTCCATAGCTCCATAGCACCAGAGCTCCATAGCTCCATAGCTCCAGGGCTCCATAGCTCCATAGCTCCAGGGCTCCATAGCTCCATAGCTCCAGGGCTCCATAGCTCCAGGGCTCCAGGGCTCCATAGCTCCATACCTCCAGAGCTCCATAGCTCCATACTTCCAGAGCTCCATAGCTCCATAGCTCCATACTTCCATAGCTCCATAGCTCCATACTTCCATAGCACCAGAGCTCCATAGCACCAGAGCTCCATAGCTCCATAGCACCAGAGCTCCATACTTCCATAGCTCCATAGCTCCATACCTCCAGAGCTCCATAGCTCCATAGCTCCATACCTCCAGAGCTCCATAGCTCCAGAGCTCCATAGCTCCATAGCTCCATAGCACCAGAGCTCCATAGCTCCATAGCACCAGAGCTCCATACTTCCATAGCTCCAGGGCTCCATAGCTCCAGGGCTCCATACCTCCAGAGCTCCATAGCTCCATACTTCCAGAGCTCCATAGCTCCATACTTCCATAGCTCCATACTTCCATACCTCCATAGCTCCATACTTCCATAGCACCAGAGCTCCATACTTCCATAGCACCAGAGCTCCATACCTCCAGAGCTCCAGAGCTCCAGCCTGGGTGGCTGGTGGCTCCATAGCTCCATACTTCCATAGCTCTAAGTCAGAGAGTTGGCGAAAATTGCACTAAGTGCGAAAGCCCATTCATTTACAACGGCGTGTCCACAAGGCGGCGACATTTCCCCGTTACCGGTGGCTGCGCGGCGGGTGAGTGACAGAGCTTATCCGAGCGGCTGGAACTCTGCGCCGGCGTGGTCGAGCGTGAGGCCTCGGCCCTTTGGCTGCCTGGTACCTAAAACACTTCCATTGATCCAGCCACGGAGGGTGCTGGCTGGTGGCTCCATACCTCCATAGCTCCATAGCACCAGAGCTCCATAGCTCCATAGCACCAGAGCTCCATGGCTTCAGAGCTCCATAGCACCATAGCTCCATACCTCCAGAGCTCCAGGGCTCCATAGCTCCATACCTCCAGAGCTCCATACCTCCAGAGCTCCATACCTCCAGAGCTCCATAGCACCAGAGCTCCATGGCTTCAGAGCTCCATAGCACCATAGCTCCATACCTCCAGAGCTCCAGGGCTCCATAGCTCCATACCTCCAGAGCTCCATACCTCCAGAGCTCCATACCTCCAGAGCTCCAGAGCTCCATAGCACCAGAGCTCCATGGCTTCAGAGCTCCATAGCACCATAGCTCCATACCTCCAGAGCTCCAGGGCTCCATAGCTCCATACCTCCAGAGCTCCATACCTCCAGAGCTCCAGAGCTCCATAGCACCAGAGCTCCATGGCTTCAGAGCTCCATAGCACCATAGCTCCATACCTCCAGAGCTCCAGGGCTCCATAGCTCCATACCTCCATAGCTCCATAGCACCAGAGCTCCATAGCTCCATAGCACCAGAGCTCCATGGCTTCAGAGCTCCATAGCACCATAGCTCCATACCTCCAGAGCTCCAGGGCTCCAAAGCTCCATACCTCCAGAGCTCCATACCTCCAGAGCTCCATACCTCCAGAGCTCCATAGCTCCATAGCACCAGAGCTCCATAGCTCCATAGCACCAGAGCTCCATAGCACCATAGCTCCATAGCACCAGAGCTCCAGAGCTCCATAGCACCAGAGCTCCATAGCTCCATAGCACCAGAGCTCCATAGCTCCATAGCACCAGAGCTCCATACTTCCAGAGCTCCATAGCTCCATAGCTCCATAGCACCAGAGCTCCATAGCTCCATAGCACCAGAGCTCCATAGCTCCATAGCACCAGAGCTCCATACTTCCATAGCTCCATAGCTCCATACCTCCAGAGCTCCATAGCTCCATACCTCCAGAGCTCCATAGCTCCAGAGCTCCATAGCTCCATAGCACCAGAGCTCCATAGCTCCATAGCACCAGAGCTCCATACTTCCATAGCTCCAGGGCTCCATAGCTCCAGGGCTCCATAGCTCCATACTTCCAGAGCTCCATAGCTCCATACCTCCAGAGCTCCATAGCTCCATACTTCCAGAGCTCCATAGCTCCATAGCACCAGAGCTCCATAGCTCCATAGCACCAGAGCTCCATAGCTCCATAGCACCAGAGCTCCATAGCTCCATAGCACCAGAGCTCCATAGCTCCATAGCTCCAGGGCTCCATAGCTCCATAGCTCCAGGGCTCCATAGCTCCATAGCTCCAGGGCTCCATAGCTCCAGGGCTCCAGGGCTCCATAGCTCCATACCTCCAGAGCTCCATAGCTCCATACTTCCAGAGCTCCATAGCTCCATAGCTCCATACTTCCATAGCTCCATAGCTCCATACTTCCATAGCACCAGAGCTCCATACCTCCAGAGCTCCATAGCTCCAGCCTGGGTGGCTGGTGGCTCCATAGCTCCATACTTCCATAGCTCCAGTCAGAGAGTTGGCGAAAATTGCACTAAGTGCGAAAGCCCATTCATTTACAACGGCGTGTCCACAAGGCGGCGACATTTCCCCGTTACCGGTGGCTGCGCGGCGGGTGAGTGACAGAGCTTATCCGAGCGGCTGGAACTCTGCGCCGGCGTGGTCGAGCGTGAGGCCTCGGCCCTTTGGCTGCCTGGTACCTAAAACACTTCCATTGATCCAGCCACGGAGGGTGCTGGCTGGTGGCTCCATACCTCCATAGCTCCATAGCACCAGAGCTCCATAGCTCCATAGCACCAGAGCTCCATGGCTTCAGAGCTCCATAGCACCATAGCTCCATACCTCCAGAGCTCCAGGGCTCCATAGCTCCATACCTCCAGAGCTCCATACCTCCAGAGCTCCATACCTCCAGAGCTCCATAGCACCAGAGCTCCATGGCTTCAGAGCTCCATAGCACCATAGCTCCATACCTCCAGAGCTCCAGGGCTCCATAGCTCCATACCTCCAGAGCTCCATACCTCCAGAGCTCCATACCTCCAGAGCTCCATAGCACCAGAGCTCCATGGCTTCAGAGCTCCATAGCACCATAGCTCCATACCTCCAGAGCTCCAGGGCTCCATAGCTCCATACCTCCAGAGCTCCATACCTCCAGAGCTCCATACCTCCAGAGCTCCAGAGCTCCATAGCACCAGAGCTCCATGGCTTCAGAGCTCCATAGCACCATAGCTCCATACCTCCAGAGCTCCAGGGCTCCATAGCTCCATACCTCCAGAGCTCCATACCTCCAGAGCTCCAGAGCTCCATAGCACCAGAGCTCCATGGCTTCAGAGCTCCATAGCACCATAGCTCCATACCTCCAGAGCTCCAGGGCTCCATATCTCCATACCTCCAGAGCTCCATACCTCCAGAGCTCCAGAGCTCCATAGCACCAGAGCTCCATGGCTTCAGAGCTCCATAGCACCATAGCTCCATACCTCCAGAGCTCCAGGGCTCCAAAGCTCCATACCTCCAGAGCTCCATACCTCCAGAGCTCCATACCTCCAGAGCTCCATAGCTCCATAGCACCAGAGCTCCATAGCTCCATAGCACCAGAGCTCACTAGCACCAGAGCTCCATAGCACCAGAGCTCCATAGCTCCATAGCACCAGAGCTCCATAGCTCCATAGCACCAGAGCTCCATAGCTCCATAGCACCAGAGCTCCATACTTCCAGAGCTCCATAGCTCCATAGCACCAGAGCTCCATAGCTCCATAGCACCAGAGCTCCATAGCTCCATAGCACCAGAGCTCCATACTTCCATAGCTCCATAGCTCCATACCTCCAGAGCTCCATAGCTCCATAGCTCCATACCTCCAGAGCTCCATAGCTCCAGAGCTCCATAGCTCCATAGCACCAGAGCTCCATAGCTCCATAGCACCAGAGCTCCATACTTCCATAGCTCCAGGGCTCCATAGCTCCAGGGCTCCATAGCTCCATACCTCCAGAGCTCCATAGCTCCATACTTCCAGAGCTCCATAGCTCCATAGCACCAGAGCTCCATAGCTCCATAGCACCAGAGCTCCATAGGTCCATAGCACCAGAGCTCCAGAGCTCCATAGCACCAGAGCTCCATAGCTCCATAGCTCCAGGGCTCCATAGCTCCATAGCTCCAGGGCTCCATAGCTCCATAGCTCCAGGGCTCCATAGCTCCATAGCTCCATACCTCCAGAGCTCCATACCTCCAGAGCTCCATACCTCCATAGCACCAGAGCTCCATAGCTCCAGGGCTCCAGGGCTCCATAGCTCCATACCTCCAGAGCTCCATAGCTCCATACTTCCAGAGCTCCATAGCTCCATAGCTCCATACTTCCATAGCTCCATAGCTCCATACTTCCATAGCACCTGAGCTCCATACCTCCAGAGCTCCATAGCTCCAGCCTGGGTGGCTGGTGGCTCCATAGCTCCATACTTCCATAGCTCTAAGTCAGAGAGTTGGCGAAAATTGCACTAAGTGCGAAAGCCCATTCATTTACAACGGCGTGTCCGCCAGGCGGCGACATTTCCCCGTTACCGGTGGCTGCGCGGCGGGTGAGTGACAGAGCTTATCCGAGCGGCTGGAACTCTGCGCCGGCGTGGTCGAGCGTGAGGCCTCGGCCCTTTGGCTGCCTGGTACCTAAAACACTTCCATTGATCCAGCCATGGAGGGTGCTGGCTGGTGGCTCCATACCTCCATAGCTCCATAGCACCAGAGCTCCATAGCTCCATAGCACCAGAGCTCCATGGCTTCAGAGCTCCATAGCACCATAGCTCCATACCTCCAGAGCTCCAGGGCTCCATAGCTCCATACCTCCAGAGCTCCATACCTCCAGAGCTCCATACCTCCAGAGCTCCATAGCACCAGAGCTCCATGGCTTCAGAGCTCCATAGCACCATAGCTCCATACCTCCAGAGCTCCAGGGCTCCATAGCTCCATACCTCCAGAGCTCCATACCTCCAGAGCTCCATACCTCCATAGCTCCATAGCACCAGAGCTCCATGGCTTCAGAGCTCCATAGCACCATAGCTCCATACCTCCAGAGCTCCAGGGCTCCATAGCTCCATACCTCCAGAGCTCCATACCTCCAGAGCTCCATACCTCCAGAGCTCCAGAGCTCCATAGCACCAGAGCTCCATGGCTTCAGAGCTCCATAGCACCATAGCTCCATACCTCCAGAGCTCAAGGGCTCCATAGCTCCATACCTCCAGAGCTCCATACCTCCAGAGCTCCAGAGCTCCATAGCACCAGAGCTCCATGGCTTCAGAGCTCCATAGCACCATAGCTCCATACCTCCAGAGCTCCAGGGCTCCATAGCTCCATACCTCCAGAGCTCCATACCTCCAGAGCTCCATACCTCCAGAGCTCCATAGCTCCATAGCACCAGAGCTCCATAGCTCCATAGCACCAGAGCTCCATAGCACCAGAGCTCCATAGCACCAGAGCTCCATAGCTCCATAGCACCAGAGCTCCATAGCTCCATAGCACCAGAGCTCCATAGCTCCATAGCACCAGAGCTCCATACTTCCAGAGCTCCATAGCTCCATAGCTCCATAGCACCAGAGCTCCATAGCTCCATAGCACCAGAGCTCCATGGCTTCAGAGCTCCATAGCACAATAGCTCCATACCTCCAGAGCTCCAGGGCTCCATAGCTCCATACCTCCAGAGCTCCATACCTCCAGAGCTCCATACCTCCAGAGCTCCATAGCACCAGAGCTCCATAGCTCCATAGCACCAGAGCTCCATAGCACCAGAGCTCCATAGCACCAGAGCTCCATAGCTCCATAGCACCAGAGCTCCATAGCTCCGTAGCACCAGAGCTCCATACTTCCAGAGCTCCATAGCTCCATAGCTCCATAGCACCAGAGCTCCATAGCACCAGAGCTCCATAGCTCCATAGCACCAGAGCTCCATACTTCCATAGCTCCATAGCTCCATACCTCCAGAGCTCCATAGCTCCATAGCTCCATACCTCCAGAGCTCCATAGCTCCATAGCTCCATACCTCCAGAGCTCCATAGCTCCAGAGCTCCATAGCTCCATAGCACCAGAGCTCCATAGCTCCATAGCACCAGAGCTCCATACTTCCATAGCTCCAGGGCTCCATAGCTCCAGGGCTCCATAGCTCCATACCTCCAGAGCTCCATAGCTCCATACTTCCAGAGCTCCATAGCTCCATAGCACCAGAGCTCCATAGCTCCATAGCACCAGAGCTCCATAGCTCCATAGCACCAGAGCTCCATAGCTCCATAGCACCAGAGCTCCATATTTCCATAGCTCCAGGGCTCCATAGCTCCATAGCTCCAGGGCTCCATAGCTCCATAGCTCCAGGGCTCCATAGCTCCATAGCTCCATACCTCCAGAGCTCCATACCTCCAGAGCTCCATACCTCCATAGCACCAGAGCTCCATAGCTCCAGGGCTCCAGGGCTCCATAGCTCCATACCTCCAGAGCTCCATAGCTCCATACTTCCAGAGCTCCATAGCTCCATAGCTCCATACTTCCATAGCTCCATAGCTCCATACTTCCATAGCACCTGAGCTCCATACCTCCAGAGCTCCATAGCTCCAGCCTGGGTGGCTGGTGGCTCCATAGCTCCATACTTCCATAGCTCTAAGTCAGAGAGTTGGCGAAAATTGCACTAAGTGCGAAAGCCCATTCATTTACAACGGCGTGTCCGCCAGGCGGCGACATTTCCCCGTTACCGGTGGCTGCGCGGCGGGTGAGTGACAGAGCTTATCCGAGCGGCTGGAACTCTGCGCCGGCGTGGTCGAGCGTGAGGCCTCGGCCCTTTGGCTGCCTGGTACCTAAAACACTTCCATTGATCCAGCCACGGAGGGTGCTGGCTGGTGGCTCCATACCTCCATAGCTCCATAGCACCAGAGCTCCATAGCTCCATAGCACCAGAGCTCCATGGCTTCAGAGCTCCATAGCACCATAGCTCCATACCTCCAGAGCTCCAGGGCTCCATAGCTCCATACCTCCAGAGCTCCATTCCTCCAGAGCTCCATACCTCCAGAGCTCCATAGCACCAGAGCTCCATGGCTTCAGAGCTCCATAGCACCATAGCTCCATACCTCCAGAGCTCCAGGGCTCCATAGCTCCATACCTCCAGAGCTCCATACCTCCAGAGCTCCATACCTCCAGAGCTCCATAGCACCAGAGCTCCATGGCTTCAGAGCTCCATAGCACCATAGCTCCATACCTCCAGAGCTCCAGGGCTCCATAGCTCCATACCTCCAGAGCTCCATACCTCCAGAACTCCATACCTCCAGAGCTCCATAGCACCAGAGCTCCATGGCTTCAGAGCTCCATAGCACCATAGCTCCATACCTCCAGAGCTCCAGGGCTCCATAGCTCCATACCTCCAGAGCTCCATACCTCCAGAGCTCCATACCTCCAGAGCTCCATAGCACCAGAGCTCCATGGCTTCCGAGCTCCATAGCACCATAGCTCCATACCTCCAGAGCTCCAGGGCTCCATAGCTCCATACCTCCAGAGCTCCATACCTCCAGAGCTCCATACCTCCAGAGCTCCAGAGCTCCATAGCACCAGAGCTCCATGGCTTCAGAGCTCCATAGCACCATAGCTCCATACCTCCAGAGCTCCAGGGCTCCATAGCTCCATACCTCCAGAGCTCCATACCTCCAGAGCTCCAGAGCTCCATAGCACCAGAGCTCCATGGCTTCAGAGCTCCATAGCACCATAGCTCCATACCTCCAGAGCTCCAGGGCTCCATAGCTCCATACCTCCAGAGCTCCATACCTCCAGAGCTCCATAGCACCAGAGCTCCATGGCTTCAGAGCTCCATAGCACCATAGCTCCATACCTCCAGAGCTCCAGGGCTCCAAAGCTCCATACCTCCAGAGCTCCATACCTCCAGAGCTCCATACCTCCAGAGCTCCATAGCTCCATAGCACCAGAGCTCCATAGCTCCATAGCACCAGAGCTCCGTAGCACCAGAGCTCCATAGCACCAGAGCTCCATAGCTCCATAGCACCAGAGCTCCATAGCTCCATAGCACCAGAGCTCCATAGCTCCATAGCACCAGAGCTCCATACTTCCAGAGCTCCATAGCTCCATAGCACCAGAGCTCCATAGCTCCATAGCACCAGAGCTCCATAGCTCCATAGCACCAGAGCTCCATACTTCCATAGCTCCATAGCTCCATACCTCCAGAGCTCCATAGCTCCATAGCTCCATACCTCCAGAGCTCCATAGCTCCAGAGCTCCATAGCTCCATAGCACCAGAGCTCCATAGCTCCATAGCACCAGAGCTCCATACTTCCATAGCTCCAGGGCTCCATAGCTCCAGGGCTCCATAGCTCCATACCTCCAGAGCTCCATAGCTCCATACTTCCAGAGCTCCATAGCTCCATAGCACCAGAGCTCCATAGCTCCATAGCACCAGAGCTCCATAGCTCCATAGCACCAGAGCTCCATAGCTCCATAGCACCAGAGCTCCATAGCTCCATAGCTCCAGGGCTCCATAGCTCCACAGCTCCAGGGCTCCATAGCTCCATAGCTCCAGGGCTCCATAGCTCCATAGCTCCATACCTCCAGAGCTCCATACCTCCAGAGCTCCATACCTCCATAGCACCAGAGCTCCATAGCTCCAGGGCTCCAGGGCTCCATAGCTCCATACCTCCAGAGCTCCATAGCTCCATACTTCCAGAGCTCCATAGCTCCATAGCTCCATACTTCCATAGCTCCATAGCTCCATACTTCCATAGCACCTGAGCTCCATACCTCCAGAGCTCCATAGCTCCAGCCTGGGTGGCTGGTGGCTCCATAGCTCCATACTTCCATAGCTCTAAGTCAGAGAGTTGGCGAAAATTGCACTAAGTGCGAAAGCCCATTCATTTACAACGGCGTGTCCGCCAGGCGGCGACATTTCCCCGTTACCGGTGGCTGCGCGGCGGGTGAGTGACAGAGCTTATCCGAGCGGCTGGAACTCTGCGCCGGCGTGGTCGAGCGTGAGGCCTCGGCCCTTTGGCTGCCTGGTACCTAAAACACTTCCATTGATCCAGCCACGGAGGGTGCTGGCTGGTGGCTCCATACCTCCATAGCTCCATAGCACCAGAGCTCCATAGCTCCATAGCACCAGAGCTCCATGGCTTCAGAGCTCCATAGCACCATAGCTCCATACCTCCAGAGCTCCAGGGCTCCATAGCTCCATACCTCCAGAGCTCCATACCTCCAGAGCTCCATACCTCCAGAGCTCCATAGCACCAGAGCTCCATGGCTTCAGAGCTCCATAGCACCATAGCTCCATACCTCCAGAGCTCCAGGGCTCCATAGCTCCATACCTCCAGAGCTCCATACCTCCAGAGCTCCATACCTCCAGAGCTCCATAGCACCAGAGCTCCATGGCTTCAGAGCTCCATAGCACCATAGCTCCATACCTCCAGAGCTCCAGGGCTCCATAGCTCCATACCTCCAGAGCTCCATACCTCCAGAGCTCCATACCTCCAGAGCTCCAGAGCTCCATAGCACCAGAGCTCCATGGCTTCAGAGCTCCATAGCACCATAGCTCCATACCTCCAGAGCTCCAGGGCTCCATAGCTCCATACCTCCAGAGCTCCATACCTCCAGAGCTCCAGAGCTCCATAGCACCAGAGCTCCATGGCTTCAGAGCTCCATAGCACCATAGCTCCATACCTCCAGAGCTCCAGGGCTCCATAGCTCCATACCTCCAGAGCTCCATACCTCCAGAGCTCCATACCTCCAGAGTTCCATAGCTCCATAGCACCAGAGCTCCATAGCTCCATAGCACCAGAGCTCCATAGCACCAGATCTCCATAGCACCAGAGCTCCATAGCTCCATAGCACCAGAGCTCCATAGCTCCATAGCACCAGAGCTCCATAGCTCCATAGCACCAGAGCTCCATACTTCCAGAGCTCCATAGCTCCATAGCTCCATAGCACCAGAGCTCCATAGCTCCATAGCACCAGAGCTCCATGGCTTCAGAGCTCCATAGCACCATAGCTCCATACCTCCAGAGCTCCAAGGCTCCATAGCTCCATACCTCCAGAGCTCCATACCTCCAGAGCTCCATAGCACCAGAGCTCCATAGCTCCATAGCACCAGAGCTCCATAGCACCAGAGCTCCATAGCACCAGAGCTCCATAGCTCCATAGCACCAGAGCTCCATAGCTCCATAGCACCAGAGCTCCATACTTCCAGAGCTCCATAGCTCCATAGCTCCATAGCACCAGAGCTCCATAGCTCCATAGCACCAGAGCTCCATAGCTCCATAGCACCAGAGCTCCATACTTCCATAGCTCCATAGCTCCATACCTCCAGAGCTCCATAGCTCCATAGCTCCATACCTCCAGAGCTCCATAGCTCCAGAGCTCCATAGCTCCATAGCTCCATAGCACCAGAGCTCCATAGCTCCATAGCACCAGAGCTCCATACTTCCATAGCTCCAGGGCTCCATAGCTCCAGGGCTCCATACCTCCAGAGCTCCATAGCTCCATACTTCCAGAGCTCCATAGCTCCATACTTCCATAGCTCCATACTTCCATACCTCCATAGCTCCATACTTCCATAGCACCAGAGCTCCATACTTCCATAGCACCAGAGCTCCATACCTCCAGAGCTCCAGAGCTCCAGCCTGGGTGGCTGGTGGCTCCATAGCTCCATACTTCCATAGCTCTAAGTCAGAGAGTTGGCGAAAATTGCACTAAGTGCGAAAGCCCATTCATTTACAACGGCGTGTCCGCCAGGCGGCGACATTTCCCCGTTACCGGTGGCTGCGCGGCGGGTGAGTGACAGAGCTTATCCGAGCGGCTGGAACTCTGCGCCGGCGTGGTCGAGCGTGAGGCCTCGGCCCTTTGGCTGCCTGGTACCTAAAACACTTCCATTGATCCAGCCACGGAGGGTGCTGGCTGGTGGCTCCATACCTCCATAGCTCCATAGCACCAGAGCTCCATAGCTCCATAGCACCAGAGCTCCATGGCTTCAGAGCTCCATAGCACCATAGCTCCATACCTCCAGAGCTCCAGGGCTCCATAGCTCCATACCTCCAGAGCTCCATACCTCCAGAGCTCCATACCTCCAGAGCTCCATAGCACCAGAGCTCCATGGCTTCAGAGCTCCATAGCACCATAGCTCCATACCTCCAGAGCTCCAGGGCTCCATAGCTCCATACCTCCAGAGCTCCATACCTCCAGAGCTCCATACCTCCAGAGCTCCATAGCACCAGAGCTCCATGGCTTCAGAGCTCCATAGCACCATAGCTCCATACCTCCAGAGCTCCAGGGCTCCATAGCTCCATACCTCCAGAGCTCCATACCTCCAGAGCTCCATACCTCCAGAGCTCCATAGCACCAGAGCTCCATGGCTTCAGAGCTCCATAGCACCATAGCTCCATACCTCCAGAGCTCCAGGGCTCCATAGCTCCATACCTCCAGAGCTCCATACCTCCAGAGCTCCATACCTCCAGAGCTCCAGAGCTCCATAGCACCAGAGCTCCATGGCTTCAGAGCTCCATAGCACCATAGCTCCATACCTCCAGAGCTCCAGGGCTCCATAGCTCCATACCTCCAGAGCTCCATACCTCCAGAGCTCCAGAGCTCCATAGCACCAGAGCTCCATGGCTTCAGAGCTCCATAGCACCATAGCTCCATACCTCCAGAGCTCCAGGGCTCCATAGCTCCATACCTCCAGAGCTCCATACCTCCAGAGCTCCAGAGCTCCATAGCACCAGAGCTCCATGGCTTCAGAGCTCCATAGCACCATAGCTCCATACCTCCAGAGCTCCAGGGCTCCAAAGCTCCATACCTCCAGAGCTCCATACCTCCAGAGCTCCATACCTCCAGAGCTCCATAGCTCCATAGCACCAGAGCTCCATAGCTCCATAGCACCAGAGCTCCATAGCACCAGAGCTCCATAGCACCAGAGCTCCATAGCTCCATAGCACCAGAGCTCCATAGCTCCATAGCACCAGAGCTCCATAGCTCCATAGCACCAGAGCTCCATACTTCCAGAGCTCCATAGCTCCATAGCACCAGAGCTCCATAGCTCCATAGCACCAGAGCTCCATAGCTCCATAGCACCAGAGCTCCATACTTCCATAGCTCCATAGCTCCATACCTCCAGAGCTCCATAGCTCCATAGCTCCATACCTCCAGAGCTCCATAGCTCCAGAGCTCCATAGCTCCATAGCACCAGAGCTCCATAGCTCCATAGCACCAGAGCTCCATACTTCCATAGCTCCAGGGCTCCATAGCTCCAGGGCTCCATAGCTCCATACCTCCAGAGCTCCATAGCTCCATACTTCCAGAGCTCCATAGCTCCATAGCACCAGAGCTCCATAGGTCCATAGCACCAGAGCTCCAGAGCTCCATAGCACCAGAGCTCCATAGCTCCATAGCTCCAGGGCTCCATAGCTCCATAGCTCCAGGGCTCCATAGCTCCATAGCTCCAGGGCTCCATAGCTCCATAGCTCCATACCTCCAGAGCTCCATACCTCCAGAGCTCCATACCTCCATAGCACCAGAGCTCCATAGCTCCAGGGCTCCAGGGCTCCATAGCTCCATACCTCCAGAGCTCCATAGCTCCATACTTCCAGAGCTCCATAGCTCCATAGCTCCATACTTCCATAGCTCCATAGCTCCATACTTCCATAGCACCTGAGCTCCATACCTCCAGAGCTCCATAGCTCCAGCCTGGGTGGCTGGTGGCTCCATAGCTCCATACTTCCATAGCTCTAATTCAGAGAGTTGGCGAAAATTGCACTAAGTGCGAAAGCCCATTCATTTACAACGGCGTGTCCGCCAGGCGGCGACATTTCCCCGTTACCGGTGGCTGCGCGGCGGGTGAGTGACAGAGCTTATCCGAGCGGCTGGAACTCTGCGCCGGCGTGGTCGAGCGTGAGGCCTCGGCCCTTTGGCTGCCTGGTACCTAAAACACTTCCATTGATCCAGCCACGGAGGGTGCTGGCTGGTGGCTCCATACCTCCATAGCTCCATAGCACCAGAGCTCCATAGCTCCATAGCACCAGAGCTCCATGGCTTCAGAGCTCCATAGCACCATAGCTCCATACCTCCAGAGCTCCAGGGCTCCATAGCTCCATACCTCCAGAGCTCCATACCTCCAGAGCTCCATTCCTCCAGAGCTCCATAGCACCAGAGCTCCATGGCTTCAGAGCTCCATAGCACCATAGCTCCATACCTCCAGAGCTCCAGGGCTCCATAGCTCCATACCTCCAGAGCTCCATACCTCCAGAGCTCCATACCTCCAGAGCTCCATAGCACCAGAGCTCCATGGCTTCAGAGCTCCATAGCACCATAGCTCCATACCTCCAGAGCTCCAGGGCTCCATAGCTCCATACCTCCAGAGCTCCATACCTCCAGAGCTCCATACCTCCAGAGCTCCAGAGCTCCATAGCACCAGAGCTCCATGGCTTCAGAGCTCCATAGCACCATAGCTCCATACCTCCAGAGCTCCAGGGCTCCATAGCTCCATACCTCCAGAGCTCCATACCTCCAGAGCTCCAGAGCTCCATAGCACCAGAGCTCCATGGCTTCAGAGCTCCATAGCACCATAGCTCCATACCTCCAGAGCTCCAGGGCTCCATAGCTCCATACCTCCAGAGCTCCATACCTCCAGAGCTCCATAGCTCCATAGCACCAGAGCTCCATAGCTCCATAGCACCAGAGCTCCATAGCACCAGAGCTCCATAGCACCAGAGCTCCATAGCTCCATAGCACCAGAGCTCCATAGCTCCATAGCACCAGAGCTCCATAGCTCCATAGCACCAGAGCTCCATACTTCCAGAGCTCCATAGCTCCATAGCTCCATAGCACCAGAGCTCCATAGCTCCATAGCACCAGAGCTCCATGGCTTCAGAGCTCCATAGCACAATAGCTCCATACCTCCAGAGCTCCAGGGCTCCATAGCTCCATACCTCCAGAGCTCCATACCTCCAGAGCTCCATACCTCCAGAGCTCCATAGCACCAGAGCTCCATAGCTCCATAGCACCAGAGCTCCATAGCACCAGATCTCCATAGCACCAGAGCTCCATAGCTCCATAGCACCAGAGCTCCATAGCTCCATAGCACCAGAGCTCCATACTTCCAGAGCTCCATAGCTCCATAGCTCCATAGCACCAGAGCTCCATAGCTCCATAGCACCAGAGCTCCATAGCTCCATAGCACCAGAGCTCCATACTTCCATAGCTCCATAGCTCCATACCTCCAGAGCTCCATAGCTCCATAGCTCCATACCTCCAGAGCTCCATAGCTCCAGAGCTCCATAGCTCCATAGCTCCATAGCACCAGAGCTCCATAGCTCCATAGCACCAGAGCTCCACACTTCCATAGCTCCAGGGCTCCATAGCTCCAGGGCTCCATACCTCCAGAGCTCCATAGCTCCATACTTCCAGAGCTCCATAGCTCCATACTTCCATAGCTCCATACTTCCATACCTCCATAGCTCCATACTTCCATAGCACCAGAGCTCCATACTTCCATAGCACCAGAGCTCCATACCTCCAGAGCTCCAGAGCTCCAGCCTGGGTGGCTGGTGGCTCCATAGCTCCATACTTCCATAGCTCTAAGTCAGAGAGTTGGCGAAAATTGCACTAAGTGCGAAAGCCCATTCATTTACAACGGCGTGTCCACAAGGCGGCGACATTTCCCCGTTACCGGTGGCTGCGCGGCGGGTGAGTGACAGAGCTTATCCGAGCGGCTGGAACTCTGCGCCGGCGTGGTCGAGCGTGAGGCCTTGGCCCTTTGGCTGCCTGGTACCTAAAACACTTCCATTGATCCAGCCACGGAGGGTGCTGGCTGGTGGCTCCATACCTCCATAGCTCCATAGCACCAGAGCTCCATAGCTCCATAGCACCAGAGCTCCATGGCTTCAGAGCTCCATAGCACCATAGCTCCATACCTCCAGAGCTCCAGGGCTCCATAGCTCCATACCTCCAGATCTCCATACCTCCAGAGCTCCATACCTCCAGAGCTCCATAGCACCAGAGCTCCATGGCTTCAGAGCTCCATAGCACCATAGCTCCATACCTCCAGAGCTCCAGGGCTCCATAGCTCCATACCTCCAGAGCTCCATACCTCCAGAGCTCCATACCTCCAGAGCTCCATAGCACCAGAGCTCCATGGCTTCAGAGCTCCATAGCACCATAGCTCCATACCTCCAGAGCTCCAGGGCTCCATAGCTCCATACCTCCAGAGCTCCATACCTCCATAGCACCAGAGCTCCATAGCTCCATAGCACCAGAGCTCCATGGCTTCAGAGCTCCATAGCACCATAGCTCCATACCTCCAGAGCTCCAGGGCTCCATAGCTCCATACCTCCAGAGCTCCATACCTCCAGAGCTCCATACCTCCAGAGCTCCATAGCACCAGAGCTCCATGGCTTCAGAGCTCCATAGCACCATAGCTCCATACCTCCAGAGCTCCAGGGCTCCATAGCTCCATACCTCCAGAGCTCCATACCTCCAGAGCTCCATACCTCCAGAGCTCCATAGCACCAGAGCTCCATGGCTTCAGAGCTCCATAGCACCATAGCTCCATACCTCCAGAGCTCCAGGGCTCCATAGCTCCATACCTCCAGAGCTCCATACCTCCAGAGCTCCATACCTCCAGAGCTCCAGAGCTCCATAGCACCAGAGCTCCATGGCTTCAGAGCTCCATAGCACCATAGCTCCATACCTCCAGAGCTCCAGGGCTCCATAGCTCCATACCTCCAGAGCTCCATACCTCCAGAGCTCCAGAGCTCCATAGCACCAGAGCTCCATGGCTTCAGAGCTCCATAGCACCATAGCTCCATACCTCCAGAGCTCCAGGGCTCCATAGCTCCATACCTCCAGAGCTCCATACCTCCAGAGCTCCATACCTCCAGAGTTCCATAGCTCCATAGCACCAGAGCTCCATAGCTCCATAGCACCAGAGCTCCATAGCACCAGATCTCCATAGCACCAGAGCTCCATAGCTCCATAGCACCAGAGCTCCATAGCTCCATAGCACCAGAGCTCCATAGCTCCATAGCACCAGAGCTCCATACTTCCAGAGCTCCATAGCTCCATAGCTCCATAGCACCAGAGCTCCATAGCTCCATAGCACCAGAGCTCCATGGCTTCAGAGCTCCATAGCACCATAGCTCCATACCTCCAGAGCTCCAAGGCTCCATAGCTCCATACCTCCAGAGCTCCATACCTCCAGAGCTCCATAGCACCAGAGCTCCATAGCTCCATAGCACCAGAGCTCCATAGCACCAGAGCTCCATAGCACCAGAGCTCCATAGCTCCATAGCACCAGAGCTCCATAGCTCCATAGCACCAGAGCTCCATACTTCCAGAGCTCCATAGCTCCATAGCTCCATAGCACCAGAGCTCCATAGCTCCATAGCACCAGAGCTCCATAGCTCCATAGCACCAGAGCTCCATACTTCCATAGCTCCATAGCTCCATACCTCCAGAGCTCCATAGCTCCATAGCTCCATACCTCCAGAGCTCCATAGCTCCAGAGCTCCATAGCTCCATAGCTCCATAGCACCAGAGCTCCATAGCTCCATAGCACCAGAGCTCCATACTTCCATAGCTCCAGGGCTCCATAGCTCCAGGGCTCCATACCTCCAGAGCTCCATAGCTCCATACTTCCAGAGCTCCATAGCTCCATACTTCCATAGCTCCATACTTCCATACCTCCATAGCTCCATACTTCCATAGCACCAGAGCTCCATACTTCCATAGCACCAGAGCTCCATACCTCCAGAGCTCCAGAGCTCCAGCCTGGGTGGCTGGTGGCTCCATAGCTCCATACTTCCATAGCTCTAAGTCAGAGAGTTGGCGAAAATTGCACTAAGTGCGAAAGCCCATTCATTTACAACGGCGTGTCCGCCAGGCGGCGACATTTCCCCGTTACCGGTGGCTGCGCGGCGGGTGAGTGACAGAGCTTATCCGAGCGGCTGGAACTCTGCGCCGGCGTGGTCGAGCGTGAGGCCTCGGCCCTTTGGCTGCCTGGTACCTAAAACACTTCCATTGATCCAGCCACGGAGGGTGCTGGCTGGTGGCTCCATACCTCCATAGCTCCATAGCACCAGAGCTCCATAGCTCCATAGCACCAGAGCTCCATGGCTTCAGAGCTCCATAGCACCATAGCTCCATACCTCCAGAGCTCCAGGGCTCCATAGCTCCATACCTCCAGAGCTCCATACCTCCAGAGCTCCATACCTCCAGAGCTCCATAGCACCAGAGCTCCATGGCTTCAGAGCTCCATAGCACCATAGCTCCATACCTCCAGAGCTCCAGGGCTCCATAGCTCCATACCTCCAGAGCTCCATACCTCCAGAGCTCCATACCTCCAGAGCTCCATAGCACCAGAGCTCCATGGCTTCAGAGCTCCATAGCACCATAGCTCCATACCTCCAGAGCTCCAGGGCTCCATAGCTCCATACCTCCAGAGCTCCATACCTCCAGAGCTCCATACCTCCAGAGCTCCATAGCACCAGAGCTCCATGGCTTCAGAGCTCCATAGCACCATAGCTCCATACCTCCAGAGCTCCAGGGCTCCATAGCTCCATACCTCCAGAGCTCCATACCTCCAGAGCTCCATACCTCCAGAGCTCCAGAGCTCCATAGCACCAGAGCTCCATGGCTTCAGAGCTCCATAGCACCATAGCTCCATACCTCCAGAGCTCCAGGGCTCCATAGCTCCATACCTCCAGAGCTCCATACCTCCAGAGCTCCAGAGCTCCATAGCACCAGAGCTCCATGGCTTCAGAGCTCCATAGCACCATAGCTCCATACCTCCAGAGCTCCAGGGCTCCATAGCTCCATACCTCCAGAGCTCCATACCTCCAGAGCTCCAGAGCTCCATAGCACCAGAGCTCCATGGCTTCAGAGCTCCATAGCACCATAGCTCCATACCTCCAGAGCTCCAGGGCTCCAAAGCTCCATACCTCCAGAGCTCCATACCTCCAGAGCTCCATACCTCCAGAGCTCCATAGCTCCATAGCACCAGAGCTCCATAGCTCCATAGCACCAGAGCTCCATAGCACCAGAGCTCCATAGCACCAGAGCTCCATAGCTCCATAGCACCAGAGCTCCATAGCTCCATAGCACCAGAGCTCCATAGCTCCATAGCACCAGAGCTCCATACTTCCAGAGCTCCATAGCTCCATAGCACCAGAGCTCCATAGCTCCATAGCACCAGAGCTCCATAGCTCCATAGCACCAGAGCTCCATACTTCCATAGCTCCATAGCTCCATACCTCCAGAGCTCCATAGCTCCATAGCTCCATACCTCCAGAGCTCCATAGCTCCAGAGCTCCATAGCTCCATAGCACCAGAGCTCCATAGCTCCATAGCACCAGAGCTCCATACTTCCATAGCTCCAGGGCTCCATAGCTCCAGGGCTCCATAGCTCCATACCTCCAGAGCTCCATAGCTCCATACTTCCAGAGCTCCATAGCTCCATAGCACCAGAGCTCCATAGGTCCATAGCACCAGAGCTCCAGAGCTCCATAGCACCAGAGCTCCATAGCTCCATAGCTCCAGGGCTCCATAGCTCCATAGCTCCAGGGCTCCATAGCTCCATAGCTCCAGGGCTCCATAGCTCCATAGCTCCATACCTCCAGAGCTCCATACCTCCAGAGCTCCATACCTCCATAGCACCAGAGCTCCATAGCTCCAGGGCTCCAGGGCTCCATAGCTCCATACCTCCAGAGCTCCATAGCTCCATACTTCCAGAGCTCCATAGCTCCATAGCTCCATACTTCCATAGCTCCATAGCTCCATACTTCCATAGCACCTGAGCTCCATACCTCCAGAGCTCCATAGCTCCAGCCTGGGTGGCTGGTGGCTCCATAGCTCCATACTTCCATAGCTCTAATTCAGAGAGTTGGCGAAAATTGCACTAAGTGCGAAAGCCCATTCATTTACAACGGCGTGTCCGCCAGGCGGCGACATTTCCCCGTTACCGGTGGCTGCGCGGCGGGTGAGTGACAGAGCTTATCCGAGCGGCTGGAACTCTGCGCCGGCGTGGTCGAGCGTGAGGCCTCGGCCCTTTGGCTGCCTGGTACCTAAAACACTTCCATTGATCCAGCCACGGAGGGTGCTGGCTGGTGGCTCCATACCTCCATAGCTCCATAGCACCAGAGCTCCATAGCTCCATAGCACCAGAGCTCCATGGCTTCAGAGCTCCATAGCACCATAGCTCCATACCTCCAGAGCTCCAGGGCTCCATAGCTCCATACCTCCAGAGCTCCATACCTCCAGAGCTCCATTCCTCCAGAGCTCCATAGCACCAGAGCTCCATGGCTTCAGAGCTCCATAGCACCATAGCTCCATACCTCCAGAGCTCCAGGGCTCCATAGCTCCATACCTCCAGAGCTCCATACCTCCAGAGCTCCATACCTCCAGAGCTCCATAGCACCAGAGCTCCATGGCTTCAGAGCTCCATAGCACCATAGCTCCATACCTCCAGAGCTCCAGGGCTCCATAGCTCCATACCTCCAGAGCTCCATACCTCCAGAGCTCCATACCTCCAGAGCTCCAGAGCTCCATAGCACCAGAGCTCCATGGCTTCAGAGCTCCATAGCACCATAGCTCCATACCTCCAGAGCTCCAGGGCTCCATAGCTCCATACCTCCAGAGCTCCATACCTCCAGAGCTCCAGAGCTCCATAGCACCAGAGCTCCATGGCTTCAGAGCTCCATAGCACCATAGCTCCATACCTCCAGAGCTCCAGGGCTCCATAGCTCCATACCTCCAGAGCTCCATACCTCCAGAGCTCCATAGCTCCATAGCACCAGAGCTCCATAGCTCCATAGCACCAGAGCTCCATAGCACCAGAGCTCCATAGCACCAGAGCTCCATAGCTCCATAGCACCAGAGCTCCATAGCTCCATAGCACCAGAGCTCCATAGCTCCATAGCACCAGAGCTCCATACTTCCAGAGCTCCATAGCTCCATAGCTCCATAGCACCAGAGCTCCATAGCTCCATAGCACCAGAGCTCCATGGCTTCAGAGCTCCATAGCACAATAGCTCCATACCTCCAGAGCTCCAGGGCTCCATAGCTCCATACCTCCAGAGCTCCATACCTCCAGAGCTCCATACCTCCAGAGCTCCATAGCACCAGAGCTCCATAGCTCCATAGCACCAGAGCTCCATAGCACCAGATCTCCATAGCACCAGAGCTCCATAGCTCCATAGCACCAGAGCTCCATAGCTCCATAGCACCAGAGCTCCATACTTCCAGAGCTCCATAGCTCCATAGCTCCATAGCACCAGAGCTCCATAGCTCCATAGCACCAGAGCTCCATAGCTCCATAGCACCAGAGCTCCATACTTCCATAGCTCCATAGCTCCATACCTCCAGAGCTCCATAGCTCCATAGCTCCATACCTCCAGAGCTCCATAGCTCCAGAGCTCCATAGCTCCATAGCTCCATAGCACCAGAGCTCCATAGCTCCATAGCACCAGAGCTCCACACTTCCATAGCTCCAGGGCTCCATAGCTCCAGGGCTCCATACCTCCAGAGCTCCATAGCTCCATACTTCCAGAGCTCCATAGCTCCATACTTCCATAGCTCCATACTTCCATACCTCCATAGCTCCATACTTCCATAGCACCAGAGCTCCATACTTCCATAGCACCAGAGCTCCATACCTCCAGAGCTCCAGAGCTCCAGCCTGGGTGGCTGGTGGCTCCATAGCTCCATACTTCCATAGCTCTAAGTCAGAGAGTTGGCGAAAATTGCACTAAGTGCGAAAGCCCATTCATTTACAACGGCGTGTCCACAAGGCGGCGACATTTCCCCGTTACCGGTGGCTGCGCGGCGGGTGAGTGACAGAGCTTATCCGAGCGGCTGGAACTCTGCGCCGGCGTGGTCGAGCGTGAGGCCTTGGCCCTTTGGCTGCCTGGTACCTAAAACACTTCCATTGATCCAGCCACGGAGGGTGCTGGCTGGTGGCTCCATACCTCCATAGCTCCATAGCACCAGAGCTCCATAGCTCCATAGCACCAGAGCTCCATGGCTTCAGAGCTCCATAGCACCATAGCTCCATACCTCCAGAGCTCCAGGGCTCCATAGCTCCATACCTCCAGATCTCCATACCTCCAGAGCTCCATACCTCCAGAGCTCCATAGCACCAGAGCTCCATGGCTTCAGAGCTCCATAGCACCATAGCTCCATACCTCCAGAGCTCCAGGGCTCCATAGCTCCATACCTCCAGAGCTCCATACCTCCAGAGCTCCATACCTCCAGAGCTCCATAGCACCAGAGCTCCATGGCTTCAGAGCTCCATAGCACCATAGCTCCATACCTCCAGAGCTCCAGGGCTCCATAGCTCCATACCTCCAGAGCTCCATACCTCCATAGCACCAGAGCTCCATAGCTCCATAGCACCAGAGCTCCATGGCTTCAGAGCTCCATAGCACCATAGCTCCATACCTCCAGAGCTCCAGGGCTCCATAGCTCCATACCTCCAGAGCTCCATACCTCCAGAGCTCCATACCTCCAGAGCTCCATAGCACCAGAGCTCCATGGCTTCAGAGCTCCATAGCACCATAGCTCCATACCTCCAGAGCTCCAGGGCTCCATAGCTCCATACCTCCAGAGCTCCATACCTCCAGAGCTCCATACCTCCAGAGCTCCATAGCACCAGAGCTCCATGGCTTCAGAGCTCCATAGCACCATAGCTCCATACCTCCAGAGCTCCAGGGCTCCATAGCTCCATACCTCCAGAGCTCCATACCTCCAGAGCTCCATACCTCCAGAGCTCCAGAGCTCCATAGCACCAGAGCTCCATGGCTTCAGAGCTCCATAGCACCATAGCTCCATACCTCCAGAGCTCCAGGGCTCCATAGCTCCATACCTCCAGAGCTCCATACCTCCAGAGCTCCAGAGCTCCATAGCACCAGAGCTCCATGGCTTCAGAGCTCCATAGCACCATAGCTCCATACCTCCAGAGCTCCAGGGCTCCATAGCTCCATACCTCCAGAGCTCCATACCTCCAGAGCTCCATACCTCCAGAGTTCCATAGCTCCATAGCACCAGAGCTCCATAGCTCCATAGCACCAGAGCTCCATAGCACCAGATCTCCATAGCACCAGAGCTCCATAGCTCCATAGCACCAGAGCTCCATAGCTCCATAGCACCAGAGCTCCATAGCTCCATAGCACCAGAGCTCCATACTTCCAGAGCTCCATAGCTCCATAGCTCCATAGCACCAGAGCTCCATAGCTCCATAGCACCAGAGCTCCATGGCTTCAGAGCTCCATAGCACCATAGCTCCATACCTCCAGAGCTCCAAGGCTCCATAGCTCCATACCTCCAGAGCTCCATACCTCCAGAGCTCCATAGCACCAGAGCTCCATAGCTCCATAGCACCAGAGCTCCATAGCACCAGAGCTCCATAGCACCAGAGCTCCATAGCTCCATAGCACCAGAGCTCCATAGCTCCATAGCACCAGAGCTCCATACTTCCAGAGCTCCATAGCTCCATAGCTCCATAGCACCAGAGCTCCATAGCTCCATAGCACCAGAGCTCCATAGCTCCATAGCACCAGAGCTCCATACTTCCATAGCTCCATAGCTCCATACCTCCAGAGCTCCATAGCTCCATAGCTCCATACCTCCAGAGCTCCATAGCTCCAGAGCTCCATAGCTCCATAGCTCCATAGCACCAGAGCTCCATAGCTCCATAGCACCAGAGCTCCATACTTCCATAGCTCCAGGGCTCCATAGCTCCAGGGCTCCATACCTCCAGAGCTCCATAGCTCCATACTTCCAGAGCTCCATAGCTCCATACTTCCATAGCTCCATACTTCCATACCTCCATAGCTCCATACTTCCATAGCACCAGAGCTCCATACTTCCATAGCACCAGAGCTCCATACCTCCAGAGCTCCAGAGCTCCAGCCTGGGTGGCTGGTGGCTCCATAGCTCCATACTTCCATAGCTCTAAGTCAGAGAGTTGGCGAAAATTGCACTAAGTGCGAAAGCCCATTCATTTACAACGGCGTGTCCGCCAGGCGGCGACATTTCCCCGTTACCGGTGGCTGCGCGGCGGGTGAGTGACAGAGCTTATCCGAGCGGCTGGAACTCTGCGCCGGCGTGGTCGAGCGTGAGGCCTCGGCCCTTTGGCTGCCTGGTACCTAAAACACTTCCATTGATCCAGCCACGGAGGGTGCTGGCTGGTGGCTCCATACCTCCATAGCTCCATAGCACCAGAGCTCCATAGCTCCATAGCACCAGAGCTCCATGGCTTCAGAGCTCCATAGCACCATAGCTCCATACCTCCAGAGCTCCAGGGCTCCATAGCTCCATACCTCCAGAGCTCCATACCTCCAGAGCTCCATACCTCCAGAGCTCCATAGCACCAGAGCTCCATGGCTTCAGAGCTCCATAGCACCATAGCTCCATACCTCCAGAGCTCCAGGGCTCCATAGCTCCATACCTCCAGAGCTCCATACCTCCAGAGCTCCATACCTCCAGAGCTCCATAGCACCAGAGCTCCATGGCTTCAGAGCTCCATAGCACCATAGCTCCATACCTCCAGAGCTCCAGGGCTCCATAGCTCCATACCTCCAGAGCTCCATACCTCCAGAGCTCCATACCTCCAGAGCTCCATAGCACCAGAGCTCCATGGCTTCAGAGCTCCATAGCACCATAGCTCCATACCTCCAGAGCTCCAGGGCTCCATAGCTCCATACCTCCAGAGCTCCATACCTCCAGAGCTCCATACCTCCAGAGCTCCAGAGCTCCATAGCACCAGAGCTCCATGGCTTCAGAGCTCCATAGCACCATAGCTCCATACCTCCAGAGCTCCAGGGCTCCATAGCTCCATACCTCCAGAGCTCCATACCTCCAGAGCTCCAGAGCTCCATAGCACCAGAGCTCCATGGCTTCAGAGCTCCATAGCACCATAGCTCCATACCTCCAGAGCTCCAGGGCTCCATAGCTCCATACCTCCAGAGCTCCATACCTCCAGAGCTCCAGAGCTCCATAGCACCAGAGCTCCATGGCTTCAGAGCTCCATAGCACCATAGCTCCATACCTCCAGAGCTCCAGGGCTCCAAAGCTCCATACCTCCAGAGCTCCATACCTCCAGAGCTCCATACCTCCAGAGCTCCATAGCTCCATAGCACCAGAGCTCCATAGCTCCATAGCACCAGAGCTCCATAGCACCAGAGCTCCATAGCACCAGAGCTCCATAGCTCCATAGCACCAGAGCTCCATAGCTCCATAGCACCAGAGCTCCATAGCTCCATAGCACCAGAGCTCCATACTTCCAGAGCTCCATAGCTCCATAGCACCAGAGCTCCATAGCTCCATAGCACCAGAGCTCCATAGCTCCATAGCACCAGAGCTCCATACTTCCATAGCTCCATAGCTCCATACCTCCAGAGCTCCATAGCTCCATAGCTCCATACCTCCAGAGCTCCATAGCTCCAGAGCTCCATAGCTCCATAGCACCAGAGCTCCATAGCTCCATAGCACCAGAGCTCCATACTTCCATAGCTCCAGGGCTCCATAGCTCCAGGGCTCCATAGCTCCATACCTCCAGAGCTCCATAGCTCCATACTTCCAGAGCTCCATAGCTCCATAGCACCAGAGCTCCATAGGTCCATAGCACCAGAGCTCCAGAGCTCCATAGCACCAGAGCTCCATAGCTCCATAGCTCCAGGGCTCCATAGCTCCATAGCTCCAGGGCTCCATAGCTCCATAGCTCCAGGGCTCCATAGCTCCATAGCTCCATACCTCCAGAGCTCCATACCTCCAGAGCTCCATACCTCCATAGCACCAGAGCTCCATAGCTCCAGGGCTCCAGGGCTCCATAGCTCCATACCTCCAGAGCTCCATAGCTCCATACTTCCAGAGCTCCATAGCTCCATAGCTCCATACTTCCATAGCTCCATAGCTCCATACTTCCATAGCACCTGAGCTCCATACCTCCAGAGCTCCATAGCTCCAGCCTGGGTGGCTGGTGGCTCCATAGCTCCATACTTCCATAGCTCTAATTCAGAGAGTTGGCGAAAATTGCACTAAGTGCGAAAGCCCATTCATTTACAACGGCGTGTCCGCCAGGCGGCGACATTTCCCCGTTACCGGTGGCTGCGCGGCGGGTGAGTGACAGAGCTTATCCGAGCGGCTGGAACTCTGCGCCGGCGTGGTCGAGCGTGAGGCCTCGGCCCTTTGGCTGCCTGGTACCTAAAACACTTCCATTGATCCAGCCACGGAGGGTGCTGGCTGGTGGCTCCATACCTCCATAGCTCCATAGCACCAGAGCTCCATAGCTCCATAGCACCAGAGCTCCATGGCTTCAGAGCTCCATAGCACCATAGCTCCATACCTCCAGAGCTCCAGGGCTCCATAGCTCCATACCTCCAGAGCTCCATACCTCCAGAGCTCCATTCCTCCAGAGCTCCATAGCACCAGAGCTCCATGGCTTCAGAGCTCCATAGCACCATAGCTCCATACCTCCAGAGCTCCAGGGCTCCATAGCTCCATACCTCCAGAGCTCCATACCTCCAGAGCTCCATACCTCCAGAGCTCCATAGCACCAGAGCTCCATGGCTTCAGAGCTCCATAGCACCATAGCTCCATACCTCCAGAGCTCCAGGGCTCCATAGCTCCATACCTCCAGAGCTCCATACCTCCAGAGCTCCATACCTCCAGAGCTCCAGAGCTCCATAGCACCAGAGCTCCATGGCTTCAGAGCTCCATAGCACCATAGCTCCATACCTCCAGAGCTCCAGGGCTCCATAGCTCCATACCTCCAGAGCTCCATACCTCCAGAGCTCCAGAGCTCCATAGCACCAGAGCTCCATGGCTTCAGAGCTCCATAGCACCATAGCTCCATACCTCCAGAGCTCCAGGGCTCCATAGCTCCATACCTCCAGAGCTCCATACCTCCAGAGCTCCATAGCTCCATAGCACCAGAGCTCCATAGCTCCATAGCACCAGAGCTCCATAGCACCAGAGCTCCATAGCACCAGAGCTCCATAGCTCCATAGCACCAGAGCTCCATAGCTCCATAGCACCAGAGCTCCATAGCTCCATAGCACCAGAGCTCCATACTTCCAGAGCTCCATAGCTCCATAGCTCCATAGCACCAGAGCTCCATAGCTCCATAGCACCAGAGCTCCATGGCTTCAGAGCTCCATAGCACAATAGCTCCATACCTCCAGAGCTCCAGGGCTCCATAGCTCCATACCTCCAGAGCTCCATACCTCCAGAGCTCCATACCTCCAGAGCTCCATAGCACCAGAGCTCCATAGCTCCATAGCACCAGAGCTCCATAGCACCAGATCTCCATAGCACCAGAGCTCCATAGCTCCATAGCACCAGAGCTCCATAGCTCCATAGCACCAGAGCTCCATACTTCCAGAGCTCCATAGCTCCATAGCTCCATAGCACCAGAGCTCCATAGCTCCATAGCACCAGAGCTCCATAGCTCCATAGCACCAGAGCTCCATACTTCCATAGCTCCATAGCTCCATACCTCCAGAGCTCCATAGCTCCATAGCTCCATACCTCCAGAGCTCCATAGCTCCAGAGCTCCATAGCTCCATAGCTCCATAGCACCAGAGCTCCATAGCTCCATAGCACCAGAGCTCCACACTTCCATAGCTCCAGGGCTCCATAGCTCCAGGGCTCCATACCTCCAGAGCTCCATAGCTCCATACTTCCAGAGCTCCATAGCTCCATACTTCCATAGCTCCATACTTCCATACCTCCATAGCTCCATACTTCCATAGCACCAGAGCTCCATACTTCCATAGCACCAGAGCTCCATACCTCCAGAGCTCCAGAGCTCCAGCCTGGGTGGCTGGTGGCTCCATAGCTCCATACTTCCATAGCTCTAAGTCAGAGAGTTGGCGAAAATTGCACTAAGTGCGAAAGCCCATTCATTTACAACGGCGTGTCCACAAGGCGGCGACATTTCCCCGTTACCGGTGGCTGCGCGGCGGGTGAGTGACAGAGCTTATCCGAGCGGCTGGAACTCTGCGCCGGCGTGGTCGAGCGTGAGGCCTTGGCCCTTTGGCTGCCTGGTACCTAAAACACTTCCATTGATCCAGCCACGGAGGGTGCTGGCTGGTGGCTCCATACCTCCATAGCTCCATAGCACCAGAGCTCCATAGCTCCATAGCACCAGAGCTCCATGGCTTCAGAGCTCCATAGCACCATAGCTCCATACCTCCAGAGCTCCAGGGCTCCATAGCTCCATACCTCCAGATCTCCATACCTCCAGAGCTCCATACCTCCAGAGCTCCATAGCACCAGAGCTCCATGGCTTCAGAGCTCCATAGCACCATAGCTCCATACCTCCAGAGCTCCAGGGCTCCATAGCTCCATACCTCCAGAGCTCCATACCTCCAGAGCTCCATACCTCCAGAGCTCCATAGCACCAGAGCTCCATGGCTTCAGAGCTCCATAGCACCATAGCTCCATACCTCCAGAGCTCCAGGGCTCCATAGCTCCATACCTCCAGAGCTCCATACCTCCAGAGCTCCATACCTCCAGAGCTCCATAGCACCAGAGCTCCATGGCTTCAGAGCTCCATAGCACCATAGCTCCATACCTCCAGAGCTCCAGGGCTCCATAGCTCCATACCTCCAGAGCTCCATACCTCCAGAGCTCCATACCTCCAGAGCTCCAGAGCTCCATAGCACCAGAGCTCCATGGCTTCAGAGCTCCATAGCACCATAGCTCCATACCTCCAGAGCTCCAGGGCTCCATAGCTCCATACCTCCAGAGCTCCATACCTCCAGAGCTCCAGAGCTCCATAGCACCAGAGCTCCATGGCTTCAGAGCTCCATAGCACCATAGCTCCATACCTCCAGAGCTCCAGGGCTCCATAGCTCCATACCTCCAGAGCTCCATACCTCCAGAGCTCCAGAGCTCCATAGCACCAGAGCTCCATGGCTTCAGAGCTCCATAGCACCATAGCTCCATACCTCCAGAGCTCCAGGGCTCCAAAGCTCCATACCTCCAGAGCTCCATACCTTCAGAGCTCCATACCTCCAGAGCTCCATAGCTCCATAGCACCAGAGCTCCATAGCTCCATAGCACCAGAGCTCCATAGCACCAGAGCTCCATAGCACCAGAGCTCCATAGCTCCATAGCACCAGAGCTCCATAGCTCCATAGCACCAGAGCTCCATAGCTCCATAGCACCAGAGCTCCATACTTCCAGAGCTCCATAGCTCCATAGCTCCATAGCACCAGAGCTCCATAGCTCCATAGCACCAGAGCTCCATAGCTCCATAGCACCAGAGCTCCATACTTCCATAGCTCCATAGCTCCATACCTCCAGAGCTCCATAGCTCCATAGCTCCATACCTCCAGAGCTCCATAGCTCCAGAGCTCCATAGCTCCATAGCACCAGAGCTCCATAGCTCCATAGCACCAGAGCTCCATACTTCCATAGCTCCAGGGCTCCATAGCTCCAGGGCTCCATAGCTCCATACCTCCAGAGCTCCATAGCTCCATACTTCCAGAGCTCCATAGCTCCATAGCACCAGAGCTCCATAGCTCCATAGCACCAGAGCTCCATAGCTCCAGAGCACCAGAGCTCCATAGCTCCATAGCACCAGAGCTCCATAGCTCCATAGCTCCAGGGCTCCATAGCTCCATAGCTCCAGGGCTCCATAGCTCCATAGCTCCAGGGCTCCATAGCTCCATAGCTCCATACCTCCAGAGCTCCATACCTCCAGAGCTCCATACCTCCATAGCACCAGAGCTCCATAGCTCCAGGGCTCCAGGGCTCCATAGCTCCATACCTCCAGAGCTCCATAGCTCCATACTTCCAGAGCTCCATAGCTCCATAGCTCCATACTTCCATAGCTCCATAGCTCCATACTTCCATAGCACCTGAGCTCCATACCTCCAGAGCTCCATAGCTCCAGCCTGGGTGGCTGGTGGCTCCATAGCTCCATACTTCCATAGCTCTAAGTCAGAGAGTTGGCGAAAATTGCACTAAGTGCGAAAGCCCATTCATTTACAACGGCGTGTCCGCCAGGCGGCGACATTTCCCCGTTACCGGTGGCTGCGCGGCGGGTGAGTGACAGAGCTTATCCGAGCGGCTGGAACTCTGCGCCGGCGTGGTCGAGCGTGAGGCCTCGGCCCTTTGGCTGCCTGGTACCTAAAACACTTCCATTGATCCAGCCACGGAGGGTGCTGGCTGGTGGCTCCATACCTCCATAGCTCCATAGCACCAGAGCTCCATAGCTCCATAGCACCAGAGCTCCATGGCTTCAGAGCTCCATAGCACCATAGCTCCATACCTCCAGAGCTCCAGGGCTCCATAGCTCCATACCTCCAGAGCTCCATACCTCCAGAGCTCCATACCTCCAGAGCTCCATAGCACCAGAGCTCCATGGCTTCAGAGCTCCATAGCACCATAGCTCCATACCTCCAGAGCTCCAGGGCTCCATAGCTCCATACCTCCAGAGCTCCATACCTCCAGAGCTCCATACCTCCAGAGCTCCATAGCACCAGAGCTCCATGGCTTCAGAGCTCCATAGCACCATAGCTCCATACCTCCAGAGCTCCAGGGCTCCATAGCTCCATACCTCCAGAGCTCCATACCTCCAGAGCTCCATACCTCCAGAGCTCCAGAGCTCCATAGCACCAGAGCTCCATGGCTTCAGAGCTCCATAGCTCCATACCTCCAGAGCTCCAGGGCTCCATAGCTCCATACCTCCAGAGCTCCATACCTCCAGAGCTCCAGAGCTCCATAGCACCAGAGCTCCATGGCTTCAGAGCTCCATAGCACCATAGCTCCATACCTCCAGAGCTCCAGGGCTCCATAGCTCCATACCTCCAGAGCTCCATACCTCCAGAGCTCCATACCTCCAGAGCTCCATAGCTCCATAGCACCAGAGCTCCATAGCTCCATAGCACCAGAGCTCCATAGCACCAGAGCTCCATAGCACCAGAGCTCCATAGCTCCATAGCACCAGAGCTCCATAGCTCCATAGCACCAGAGCTCCATACTTCCAGAGCTCCATAGCTCCATAGCTCCATAGCACCAGAGCTCCATAGCTCCATAGCACCAGAGCTCCATAGCTCCATAGCACCAGAGCTCCATACTTCCATAGCTCCATAGCTCCATACCTCCAGAGCTCCATAGCTCCATAGCTCCATACCTCCAGAGCTCCATAGCTCCAGAGCTCCATAGCTCCATAGCTCCATAGCACCAGAGCTCCATAGCTCCATAGCACCAGAGCTCCATACTTCCATAGCTCCAGGGCTCCATAGCTCCAGGGCTCCATACCTCCAGAGCTCCATAGCTCCATACTTCCAGAGCTCCATAGCTCCATACTTCCATAGCTCCATACTTCCATACCTCCATAGCTCCAAACTTCCATAGCACCAGAGCTCCATACTTCCATAGCACCAGAGCTCCATACCTCCAGAGCTCCAGAGCTCCAGCCTGGGTGGCTGGTGGCTCCATAGCTCCATACTTCCATAGCTCTAAGTCAGAGAGTTGGCGAAAATTGCACTAAGTGCGAAAGCCCATTCATTTACAACGGCGTGTCCACAAGGCGGCGACATTTCCCCGTTACCGGTGGCTGCGCGGCGGGTGAGTGACAGAGCTTATCCGAGCGGCTGGAACTCTGCGCCGGCGTGGTCGAGCGTGAGGCCTCGGCCCTTTGGCTGCCTGGTACCTAAAACACTTCCATTGATCCAGCCACGGAGGGTGCTGGCTGGTGGCTCCATACCTCCATAGCTCCATAGCACCAGAGCTCCATAGCTCCATAGCACCAGAGCTCCATGGCTTCAGAGCTCCATAGCACCATAGCTCCATACCTCCAGAGCTCCAGGGCTCCAAAGCTCCATACCTCCAGAGCTCCATACCTCCAGAGCTCCATACCTCCAGAGCTCCATAGCTCCATAGCACCAGAGCTCCATAGCTCCATAGCACCAGAGCTCCATAGCACCATAGCTCCATAGCACCAGAGCTCCATAGCTCCATAGCACCAGAGCTCCATAGCTCCATAGCACCAGAGCTCCATAGCTCCATAGCACCAGAGCTCCATACTTCCAGAGCTCCATAGCTCCATAGCTCCATAGCACCAGAGCTCCATAGCTCCATAGCACCAGAGCTCCATAGCTCCATAGCACCAGAGCTCCATACTTCCATAGCTCCATAGCTCCATACCTCCAGAGCTCCATAGCTCCATACCTCCAGAGCTCCATAGCTCCAGAGCTCCATAGCTCCATAGCACCAGAGCTCCATAGCTCCATAGCACCAGAGCTCCATACTTCCATAGCTCCAGGGCTCCATAGCTCCAGGGCTCCATAGCTCCATACCTCCAGAGCTCCATAGCTCCATACCTCCAGAGCTCCATAGCTCCATACTTCCAGAGCTCCATAGCTCCATAGCACCAGAGCTCCATAGCTCCATAGCACCAGAGCTCCATAGCTCCATAGCACCAGAGCTCCATAGCTCCATAGCACCAGAGCTCCATAGCTCCATAGCTCCAGGGCTCCATAGCTCCATAGCTCCAGGGCTCCATAGCTCCATAGCTCCAGGGCTCCATAGCTCCAGGGCTCCAGGGCTCCATAGCTCCATACCTCCAGAGCTCCATAGCTCCATACTTCCAGAGCTCCATAGCTCCATAGCTCCATACTTCCATAGCTCCATAGCTCCATACTTCCATAGCACCAGAGCTCCATACCTCCAGAGCTCCATAGCTCCAGCCTGGGTGGCTGGTGGCTCCATAGCTCCATACTTCCATAGCTCCAGTCAGAGAGTTGGCGAAAATTGCACTAAGTGCGAAAGCCCATTCATTTACAACGGCGTGTCCACAAGGCGGCGACATTTCCCCGTTACCGGTGGCTGCGCGGCGGGTGAGTGACAGAGCTTATCCGAGCGGCTGGAACTCTGCGCCGGCGTGGTCGAGCGTGAGGCCTCGGCCCTTTGGCTGCCTGGTACCTAAAACACTTCCATTGATCCAGCCACGGAGGGTGCTGGCTGGTGGCTCCATACCTCCATAGCTCCATAGCACCAGAGCTCCATAGCTCCATAGCACCAGAGCTCCATGGCTTCAGAGCTCCATAGCACCATAGCTCCATACCTCCAGAGCTCCAGGGCTCCATAGCTCCATACCTCCAGAGCTCCATACCTCCAGAGCTCCATACCTCCAGAGCTCCATAGCACCAGAGCTCCATGGCTTCAGAGCTCCATAGCACCATAGCTCCATACCTCCAGAGCTCCAGGGCTCCATAGCTCCATACCTCCAGAGCTCCATACCTCCAGAGCTCCATACCTCCAGAGCTCCATAGCACCAGAGCTCCATGGCTTCAGAGCTCCATAGCACCATAGCTCCATACCTCCAGAGCTCCAGGGCTCCATAGCTCCATACCTCCAGAGCTCCATACCTCCAGAGCTCCATACCTCCAGAGCTCCAGAGCTCCATAGCACCAGAGCTCCATGGCTTCAGAGCTCCATAGCACCATAGCTCCATACCTCCAGAGCTCCAGGGCTCCATAGCTCCATACCTCCAGAGCTCCATACCTCCAGAGCTCCAGAGCTCCAGAGCTCCATAGCACCAGAGCTCCATGGCTTCAGAGCTCCATAGCACCATAGCTCCATACCTCCAGAGCTCCAGGGCTCCATAGCTCCATACCTCCAGAGCTCCATACCTCCAGAGCTCCATACCTCCAGAGCTCCATAGCTCCATAGCACCAGAGCTCCATAGCTCCATAGCACCAGAGCTCCATAGCACCAGAGCTCCATAGCACCAGAGCTCCATAGCTCCATAGCACCAGAGCTCCATAGCTCCATAGCACCAGAGCTCCATAGCTCCATAGCACCAGAGCTCCATACTTCCAGAGCTCCATAGCTCCATAGCTCCATAGCACCAGAGCTCCATAGCTCCATAGCACCAGAGCTCCATGGCTTCAGAGCTCCATAGCACCATAGCTCCATACCTCCAGAGCTCCAGGGCTCCATAGCTCCATACCTCCAGAGCTCCATACCTCCAGAGCTCCATACCTCCAGAGCTCCATAGCACCAGAGCTCCATAGCTCCATAGCACCAGAGCTCCATAGCACCAGAGCTCCATAGCACCAGAGCTCCATAGCTCCATAGCACCAGAGCTCCATAGCTCCATAGCACCAGAGCTCCATACTTCCAGAGCTCCATAGCTCCATAGCTCCATAGCACCAGAGCTCCATAGCTCCATAGCACCAGAGCTCCATAGCTCCATAGCACCAGAGCTCCATACTTCCATAGCTCCATAGCTCCATACCTCCAGAGCTCCATAGCTCCATAGCTCCATACCTCCATAGCTCCATAGCTCCAGAGTTCCATAGCTCCATAGCTCCATAGCACCAGAGCTCCATAGCTCCATAGCACCAGAGCTCCATACTTCCATAGCTCCAGGGCTCCATAGCTCCAGGGCTCCATACCTCCAGAGCTCCATAGCTCCATACTTCCAGAGCTCCATAGCTCCATACTTCCATAGCTCCATACTTCCATACCTCCATAGCTCCATACTTCCATAGCACCAGAGCTCCATACTTCCATAGCACCAGAGCTCCATACCTCCAGAGCTCCAGAGCTCCAGCCTGGGTGGCTGGTGGCTCCATAGCTCCATACTTCCATAGCTCTAAGTCAGAGAGTTGGCGAAAATTGCACTAAGTGCGAAAGCCCATTCATTTACAACGGCGTGTCCACAAGGCGGCGACATTTCCCCGTTACCGGTGGCTGCGCGGCGGGTGAGTGACAGAGCTTATCCGAGCGGCTGGAACTCTGCGCCGGCGTGGTCGAGCGTGAGGCCTCGGCCCTTTGGCTGCCTGGTACCTAAAACACTTCCATTGATCCAGCCACGGAGGGTGCTGGCTGGTGGCTCCATACCTCCATAGCTCCATAGCACCAGAGCTCCATAGCTCCATAGCACCAGAGCTCCATGGCTTCAGAGCTCCATAGCACCATAGCTCCATACCTCCAGAGCTCCAGGGCTCCATAGCTCCATACCTCCAGAGCTCCATACCTCCAGAGCTCCATACCTCCAGAGCTCCATAGCACCAGAGCTCCATGGCTTCAGAGCTCCATAGCACCATAGCTCCATACCTCCAGAGCTCCAGGGCTCCATAGCTCCATACCTCCAGAGCTCCATACCTCCAGAGCTCCATACCTCCAGAGCTCCAGAGCTCCATAGCACCAGAGCTCCATGGCTTCAGAGCTCCATAGCACCATAGCTCCATACCTCCAGAGCTCCAGGGCTCCATAGCTCCATACCTCCAGAGCTCCATACCTCCAGAGCTCCAGAGCTCCATAGCACCAGAGCTCCATTGCTTCAGAGCTCCATAGCACCATAGCTCCATACCTCCAGAGCTCCAGGGCTCCATAGCTCCATACCTCCAGAGCTCCATACCTCCAGAGCTCCAGAGCTCCATAGCACCAGAGCTCCATGGCTTCAGAGCTCCATAGCACCATAGCTCCATACCTCCAGAGCTCCAGGGCTCCAAAGCTCCATACCTCCAGAGCTCCATACCTCCAGAGCTCCATACCTCCAGAGCTCCATAGCTCCATAGCACCAGAGCTCCATAGCTCCATAGCACCAGAGCTCCATAGCACCAGAGCTCCATAGCACCAGAGCTCCATAGCTCCATAGCACCAGAGCTCCATAGCTCCATAGCACCAGAGCTCCATAGCTCCATAGCACCAGAGCTCCATACTTCCAGAGCTCCATAGCTCCATAGCTCCATAGCACCAGAGCTCCATAGCTCCATAGCACCAGAGCTCCATAGCACCAGAGCTCCATACTTCCATAGCTCCATAGCTCCATACCTCCAGAGCTCCATAGCTCCATAGCTCCATACCTCCAGAGCTCCATAGCTCCAGAGCTCCATAGCTCCATAGCACCAGAGCTCCATAGCTCCATAGCACCAGAGCTCCATACTTCCATAGCTCCAGGGCTCCATAGCTCCAGGGCTCCATAGCTCCATACCTCCAGAGCTCCATAGCTCCATACTTCCAGAGCTCCATAGCTCCATAGCACCAGAGCTCCATAGCTCCATAGCACCAGAGCTCCATAGCTCCATAGCACCAGAGCTCCATAGCTCCATAGCACCAGAGCTCCATAGCTCCATAGCTCCAGGGCTCCATAGCTCCATAGCTCCAGGGCTCCATAGCTCCATAGCTCCAGGGCTCCATAGCTCCATAGCTCCATACCTCCAGAGCTCCATACCTCCAGAGCTCCATACCTCCATAGCACCAGAGCTCCATAGCTCCAGGGCTCCAGGGCTCCATAGCTCCATACCTCCAGAGCTCCATAGCTCCATACTTCCAGAGCTCCATAGCTCCATAGCTCCATACTTCCATAGCTCCATAGCTCCATACTTCCATAGCACCTGAGCTCCATACCTCCAGAGCTCCATAGCTCCAGCCTGGGTGGCTGGTGGCTCCATAGCTCCATACTTCCATAGCTCTAAGTCAGAGAGTTGGCGAAAATTGCACTAAGTGCGAAAGCCCATTCATTTACAACGGCGTGTCCGCCAGGCGGCGACATTTCCCCGTTACCGGTGGCTGCGCGGCGGGTGAGTGACAGAGCTTATCCGAGCGGCTGGAACTCTGCGCCGGCGTGGTCGAGCGTGAGGCCTCGGCCCTTTGGCTGCCTGGTACCTAAAACACTTCCATTGATCCAGCCACGGAGGGTGCTGGCTGGTGGCTCCATACCTCCATAGCTCCATAGCACCAGAGCTCCATAGCTCCATAGCACCAGAGCTCCATGGCTTCAGAGCTCCATAGCACCATAGCTCCATACCTCCAGAGCTCCAGGGCTCCATAGCTCCATACCTCCAGAACTCCATACCTCCAGAGCTCCATACCTCCAGAGCTCCATAGCACCAGAGCTCCATGGCTTCAGAGCTCCATAGCACCATAGCTCCATACCTCCAGAGCTCCAGGGCTCCATAGCTCCATACCTCCAGAGCTCCATACCTCCAGAGCTCCATACCTCCATAGCTCCATAGCACCAGAGCTCCATGGCTTCAGAGCTCCATAGCACCATAGCTCCATACCTCCAGAGCTCCAGGGCTCCATAGCTCCATACCTCCAGAGCTCCATACCTCCAGAGCTCCATACCTCCAGAGCTCCATACCTCCAGAGCTCCATACCTCCAGAGCTCCATACCTCCAGAGTTCCATACCTCCAGAGCTCCAGAGCTCCATAGCACCAGAGCTCCATGGCTTCAGAGCTCCATAGCACCATAGCTCCATACCTCCAGAGCTCCAGGGCTCCATAGCTCCATACCTCCAGAGCTCCATACCTCCAGAGCTCCAGAGCTCCATAGCACCAGAGCTCCATGGCTTCAGAGCTCCATAGCACCATAGCTCCATACCTCCAGAGCTCCAGGGCTCCATAGCTCCATACCTCCAGAGCTCCATACCTCCAGAGCTCCATACCTCCAGAGCTCCATAGCTCCATAGCACCAGAGCTCCATAGCTCCATAGCACCAGAGCTCCATAGCACCAGAGCTCCATAGCACCAGAGCTCCATAGCTCCATAGCACCAGAGCTCCATAGCTCCATAGCACCAGAGCTCCATAGCTCCATAGCACCAGAGCTCCATACTTCCAGAGCTCCATAGCTCCATAGCTCCATAGCACCAGAGCTCCATAGCTCCATAGCACCAGAGCTCCATGGCTTCAGAGCTCCATAGCACCATAGCTCCATACCTCCAGAGCTCCAGGGCTCCATAGCTCCATACCTCCAGAGCTCCATACCTCCAGAGCTCCATACCTCCAGAGCTCCATAGCACCAGAGCTCCATAGCTCCATAGCACCAGAGCTCCATAGCACCCGAGCTCCATAGCACCAGAGCTCCATAGCTCCATAGCACCAGAGCTCCATAGCTCCATAGCACCAGAGCTCCATACTTCCAGAGCTCCATAGCTCCATAGCTCCATAGCACCAGAGCTCCATAGCTCCATAGCACCAGAGCTCCATAGCTCCATAGCACCAGAGCTCCATACTTCCATAGCTCCATAGCTCCATACCTCCAGAGCTCCATAGCTCCATAGCTCCATACCTCCAGAGCTCCATAGCTCCAGAGCTCCATAGCTCCATAGCTCCATAGCACCAGAGCTCCATAGCTCCATAGCACCAGAGCTCCATACTTCCATAGCTCCAGGGCTCCATAGCTCCAGGGCTCCATACCTCCAGAGCTCCATAGCTCCATACTTCCAGAGCTCCATAGCTCCATACTTCCATAGCTCCATACTTCCATACCTCCATAGCTCCATACTTCCATAGCACCAGAGCTCCATACTTCCATAGCACCAGAGCTCCATACCTCCAGAGCTCCAGAGCTCCAGCCTGGGTGGCTGGTGGCTCCATAGCTCCATACTTCCATAGCTCTAAGTCAGAGAGTTGGCGAAAATTGCACTAAGTGCGAAAGCCCATTCATTTACAACGGCGTGTCCACAAGGCGGCGACATTTCCCCGTTACCGGTGGCTGCGCGGCGGGTGAGTGACAGAGCTTATCCGAGCGGCTGGAACTCTGCGCCGGCGTGGTCGAGCGTGAGGCCTCGGCCCTTTGGCTGCCTGGTACCTAAAACACTTCCATTGATCCAGCCACGGAGGGTGCTGGCTGGTGGCTCCATACCTCCATAGCTCCATAGCACCTGAGCTCCATAGCTCCATAGCACCAGAGCTCCATGGCTTCAGAGCTCCATAGCACCATAGCTCCATACCTCCAGAGCTCCAGGGCTCCAAAGCTCCATACCTCCAGAGCTCCATACCTCCAGAGCTCCATACCTCCAGAGCTCCATAGCTCCATAGCACCAGAGCTCCATAGCTCCATAGCACCAGAGCTCCATAGCACCATAGCTCCATAGCACCAGAGCTCCATAGCTCCATAGCACCAGAGCTCCATAGCTCCATAGCACCAGAGCTCCATAGCTCCATAGCACCAGAGCTCCATACTTCCAGAGCTCCATAGCTCCATAGCTCCATAGCACCAGAGCTCCATAGCTCCATAGCACCAGAGCTCCATAGCTCCATAGCACCAGAGCTCCATACTTCCATAGCTCCATAGCTCCATACCTCCAGAGCTCCATAGCTCCATACCTCCAGAGCTCCATAGCTCCAGAGCTCCATAGCTCCATAGCACCAGAGCTCCATAGCTCCATAGCACCAGAGCTCCATACTTCCATAGCTCCAGGGCTCCATAGCTCCAGGGCTCCATAGCTCCATACCTCCAGAGCTCCATAGCTCCATACCTCCAGAGCTCCATAGCTCCATACTTCCAGAGCTCCATAGCTCCATAGCACCAGAGCTCCATAGCTCCATAGCACCAGAGCTCCATAGCTCCATAGCACCAGAGCTCCATAGCTCCATAGCACCAGAGCTCCATAGCTCCAGGGCTCCATAGCTCCATAGCTCCAGGGCTCCATAGCTCCATAGCTCCAGGGCTCCATAGCTCCAGGGCTCCAGGGCTCCATAGCTCCATACCTCCAGAGCTCCATAGCTCCATACTTCCAGAGCTCCATAGCTCCATAGCTCCATACTTCCATAGCTCCATAGCTCCATACTTCCATAGCACCAGAGCTCCATACCTCCAGAGCTCCATAGCTCCAGCCTGGGTGGCTGGTGGCTCCATAGCTCCATACTTCCATAGCTCCAGTCAGAGAGTTGGCGAAAATTGCACTAAGTGCGAAAGCCCATTCATTTACAACGGCGTGTCCACAAGGCGGCGACATTTCCCCGTTACCGGTGGCTGCGCGGCGGGTGAGTGACAGAGCTTATCCGAGCGGCTGGAACTCTGCGCCGGCGTGGTCGAGCGTGAGGCCTCGGCCCTTTGGCTGCCTGGTACCTAAAACACTTCCATTGATCCAGCCACGGAGGGTGCTGGCTGGTGGCTCCATACCTCCATAGCTCCATAGCACCAGAGCTCCATAGCTCCATAGCACCAGAGCTCCATGGCTTCAGAGCTCCATAGCACCATAGCTCCATACCTCCAGAGCTCCAGGGCCATAGCTCCATACCTCCAGAGCTCCATACCTCCAGAGCTCCATACCTCCAGAGCTCCATAGCACCAGAGCTCCATGGCTTCAGAGCTCCATAGCACCATAGCTCCATACCTCCAGAGCTCCAGGGCTCCATAGCTCCATACCTCCAGAGCTCCATACCTCCAGAGCTCCATACCTCCAGAGCTCCATAGCACCAGAGCTCCATGGCTTCAGAGCTCCATAGCACCATAGCTCCATACCTCCAGAGCTCCAGGGCTCCATAGCTCCATACCTCCAGAGCTCCATACCTCCAGAGCTCCATACCTCCAGAGCTCCAGAGCTCCATAGCACCAGAGCTCCATGGCTTCAGAGCTCCATAGCACCATAGCTCCATACCTCCAGAGCTCCAGGGCTCCATAGCTCCATACCTCCAGAGCTCCATACCTCCAGAGCTCCAGAGCTCCATAGCACCAGAGCTCCATGGCTTCAGAGCTCCATAGCACCATAGCTCCATACCTCCAGAGCTCCAGGGCTCCATAGCTCCATAGCACCAGAGCTCCATACCTCCAGAGCTCCATACCTCCAGAGCTCCATAGCTCCATAGCACCAGAGCTCCATAGCTCCATAGCACCAGAGCTCCATAGCACCAGAGCTCCATAGCACCAGAGCTCCATAGCTCCATAGCACCAGAGCTCCATAGCTCCATAGCACCAGAGCTCCATAGCTCCATAGCACCAGAGCTCCATACTTCCAGAGCTCCATAGCTCCATAGCTCCATAGCACCAGAGCTCCATAGCTCCATAGCACCAGAGCTCCATGGCTTCAGAGCTCCATAGCACCATAGCTCCATACCTCCAGAGCTCCAGGGCTCCATAGCTCCATACCTCCAGAGCTCCATACCTCCAGAGCTCCATACCTCCAGAGCTCCATAGCACCAGAGCTCCATAGCTCCATAGCACCAGAGCTCCATAGCACCAGAGCTCCATAGCACCAGAGCTCCATAGCTCCATAGCACCAGAGCTCCATAGCTCCATAGCACCAGAGCTCCATACTTCCAGAGCTCCATAGCTCCATAGCTCCATAGCACCAGAGCTCCATAGCTCCATAGCACCAGAGCTCCATAGCTCCATAGCACCAGAGCTCCATACTTCCATAGTTCCATAGCTCCATACCTCCAGAGCTCCATAGCTCCATAGCTCCATACCTCCAGAGCTCCATAGCTCCAGAGCTCCATAGCTCCATAGCTCCATAGCACCAGAGCTCCATAGCTCCATAGCACCAGAGCTCCATACTTCCATAGCTCCAGGGCTCCATAGCTCCAGGGCTCCATACCTCCAGAGCTCCATAGCTCCATACTTCCAGAGCTCCATAGCTCCATACTTCCATAGCTCCATACTTCCATACCTCCATAGCTCCATACTTCCATAGCACCAGAGCTCCATACTTCCATAGCACCAGAGCTCCATACCTCCAGAGCTCCAGAGCTCCAGCCTGGGTGGCTGGTGGCTCCATAGCTCCATACTTCCATAGCTCTAAGTCAGAGAGTTGGCGAAAATTGCACTAAGTGCGAAAGCCCATTCATTTACAACGGCGTGTCCACAAGGCGGCGACATTTCCCCGTTACCGGTGGCTGCGCGGCGGGTGAGTGACAGAGCTTATCCGAGCGGCTGGAACTCTGCGCCGGCGTGGTCGAGCGTGAGGCCTCGGCCCTTTGGCTGCCTGGTACCTAAAACACTTCCATTGATCCAGCCACGGAGGGTGCTGGCTGGTGGCTCCATACCTCCATAGCTCCATAGCACCAGAGCTCCATAGCTCCATAGCACCAGAGCTCCATGGCTTCAGAGCTCCATAGCACCATAGCTCCATACCTCCAGAGCTCCAGGGCTCCATAGCTCCATACCTCCAGAGCTCCATACCTCCAGAGCTCCATACCTCCAGAGCTCCATAGCACCAGAGCTCCATGGCTTCAGAGCTCCATAGCACCATAGCTCCATACCTCCAGAGCTCCAGGGCTCCATAGCTCCATACTTCCAGAGCTCCATACCTCCAGAGCTCCATACCTCCAGAGCTCCAGAGCTCCATAGCACCAGAGCTCCATGGCTTCAGAGCTCCATAGCACCATAGCTCCATACCTCCAGAGCTCCAGGGCTCCATAGCTCCATACCTCCAGAGCTCCATACCTCCAGAGCTCCAGAGCTCCATAGCACCAGAGCTCCATGGCTTCAGAGCTCCATAGCACCATAGCTCCATACCTCCAGAGCTCCAGGGCTCCATAGCTCCATACCTCCAGAGCTCCATACCTCCAGAGCTCCAGAGCTCCATAGCACCAGAGCTCCATGGCTTCAGAGCTCCATAGCACCATAGCTCCATACCTCCAGAGCTCCAGGGCTCCAAAGCTCCATACCTCCAGAGCTCCATACCTCCAGAGCTCCATACCTCCAGAGCTCCATAGCTCCATAGCACCAGAGCTCCATAGCTCCATAGCACCAGAGCTCCATAGCACCAGAGCTCCATAGCACCAGAGCTCCATAGCTCCATAGCACCAGAGCTCCATAGCTCCATAGCACCAGAGCTCCATAGCTCCATAGCACCAGAGCTCCATACTTCCAGAGCTCCATAGCTCCATAGCTCCATAGCACCAGAGCTCCATAGCTCCATAGCACCAGAGCTCCATAGCTCCATAGCACCAGAGCTCCATACTTCCATAGCTCCATAGCTCCATACCTCCAGAGCTCCATAGCTCCATAGCTCCATACCTCCAGAGCTCCATAGCTCCAGAGCTCCATAACTCCATAGCACCAGAGCTCCATAGCTCCATAGCACCAGAGCTCCATACTTCCATAGCTCCAGGGCTCCATAGCTCCAGGGCTCCATAGCTCCATACCTCCAGAGCTCCATAGCTCCATACTTCCAGAGCTCCATAGCTCCATAGCACCAGAGCTCCATAGCTCCATAGCACCAGAGCTCCATAGCTCCATAGCACCAGAGCTCCATAGCTCCATAGCACCAGAGCTCCATAGCTCCATAGCTCCAGGGCTCCATAGCTCCATAGCTCCAGGGCTCCATAGCTCCATAGCTCCAGGGCTCCATGGCTTCAGAGCTCCATAGCTCCATACCTCCAGAGCTCCAGGGCTCCATAGCTCCATACCTCCAGAGCTCCATACCTCCAGAGCTCCAGAGCTCCATAGCACCAGAGCTCCATGGCTTCAGAGCTCCATAGCACCATAGCTCCATACCTCCAGAGCTCCAGGGCTCCATAGCTCCATACCTCCAGAGCTCCATACCTCCAGAGCTCCATACCTCCAGAGCTCCATAGCTCCATAGCACCAGAGCTCCATAGCTCCATAGCACCAGAGCTCCATAGCACCAGAGCTCCATAGCACCAGAGCTCCATAGCTCCATAGCACCAGAGCTCCATAGCTCCATAGCACCAGAGCTCCATAGCTCCATAGCACCAGAGCTCCATACTTCCAGAGCTCCATAGCTCCATAGCTCCATAGCACCAGAGCTCCATAGCTCCATAGCACCAGAGCTCCATAGCTCCATAGCACCAGAGCTCCATACTTCCATAGCTCCATAGCTCCATACCTCCAGAGCTCCATAGCTCCATAGCTGCATACCTCCAGAGCTCCATAGCTCCAGAGCTCCATAGCTCCATAGCTCCATAGCACCAGAGCTCCATAGCTCCATAGCACCAGAGCTCCATACTTCCATAGCTCCAGGGCTCCATAGCTCCAGGGCTCCATACCTCCAGAGCTCCATAGCTCCATACTTCCAGAGCTCCATAGCTCCATACTTCCATAGCTCCATACTTCCATACCTCCATAGCTCCATACTTCCATAGCACCAGAGCTCCATACTTCCATAGCACCAGAGCTCCATACCTCCAGAGCTCCAGAGCTCCAGCCTGGGTGGCTGGTGGCTCCATAGCTCCATACTTCCATAGCTCTAAGTCAGAGAGTTGGCGAAAATTGCACTAAGTGCGAAAGCCCATTCATTTACAACGGCGTGTCCACAAGGCGGCGACATTTCCCCGTTACCGGTGGCTGCGCGGCGGGTGAGTGACAGAGCTTATCCGAGCGGCTGGAACTCTGCGCCGGCGTGGTCGAGCGTGAGGCCTCGGCCCTTTGGCTGCCTGGTACCTAAAACACTTCCATTGATCCAGCCACGGAGGGTGCTGGCTGGTGGCTCCATACCTCCATAGCTCCATAGCACCAGAGCTCCATAGCTCCATAGCACCAGAGCTCCATGGCTTCAGAGCTCCATAGCACCATAGCTCCATACCTCCAGAGCTCCAGGGCTCCATAGCTCCATACCTCCAGAGCTCCATACCTCCAGAGCTCCATACCTCCAGAGCTCCATAGCACCAGAGCTCCATGGCTTCAGAGCTCCATAGCACCATAGCTCCATACCTCCAGAGCTCCAGGGCTCCATAGCTCCATACCTCCAGAGCTCCATAGCTCCATAGCACCAGAGCTCCATAGCTCCATAGCACCAGAGCTCCATAGCACCATAGCTCCATAGCACCAGAGCTCCATAGCTCCATAGCACCAGAGCTCCATAGCTCCATAGCACCAGAGCTCCATAGCTCCATAGCACCAGAGCTCCATACTTCCAGAGCTCCATAGCTCCATAGCTCCATAGCACCAGAGCTCCATAGCTCCATAGCACCAGAGCTCCATAGCTCCATAGCACCAGAGCTCCATACTTCCATAGCTCCATAGCTCCATACCTCCAGAGCTCCATAGCTCCATACCTCCAGAGCTCCATAGCTCCAGAGCTCCATAGCTCCATAGCACCAGAGCTCCATAGCTCCATAGCACCAGAGCTCCATACTTCCATAGCTCCAGGGCTCCATAGCTCCAGGGCTCCATAGCTCCATACCTCCAGAGCTCCATAGCTCCATACCTCCAGAGCTCCATAGCTCCATACTTCCAGAGCTCCATAGCTCCATAGCACCAGAGCTCCATTGCTCCATAGCACCAGAGCTCCATAGCTCCATAGCACCAGAGCTCCATAGCTCCATAGCACCAGAGCTCCATAGCTCCATAGCTCCAGGGCTCCATAGCTCCATAGCTCCAGGGCTCCATAGCTCCATAGCTCCAGGGCTCCATAGCTCCAGGGCTCCAGGGCTCCATAGCTCCATACCTCCAGAGCTCCATAGCTCCATACTTCCAGAGCTCCATAGCTCCATAGCTCCATACTTCCATAGCTCCATAGCTCCATACTTCCATAGCACCAGAGCTCCATACCTCCAGAGCTCCATAGCTCCAGCCTGGGTGGCTGGTGGCTCCATAGCTCCATACTTCCATAGCTCCAGTCAGAGAGTTGGCGAAAATTGCACTAAGTGCGAAAGCCCATTCATTTACAACGGCGTGTCCACAAGGCGGCGACATTTCCCCGTTACCGGTGGCTGCGCGGCGGGTGAGTGACAGAGCTTATCCGAGCGGCTGGAACTCTGCGCCGGCGTGGTCGAGCGTGAGGCCTCGGCCCTTTGGCTGCCTGGTACCTAAAACACTTCCATTGATCCAGCCACGGAGGGTGCTGGCTGGTGGCTCCATACCTCCATAGCTCCATAGCACCAGAGCTCCATAGCTCCATAGCACCAGAGCTCCATGGCTTCAGAGCTCCATAGCACCATAGCTCCATACCTCCAGAGCTCCAGGGCTCCATAGCTCCATACCTCCAGAGCTCCATACCTCCAGAGCTCCATACCTCCAGAGCTCCATAGCACCAGAGCTCCATGGCTTCAGAGCTCCATAGCACCATAGCTCCATACCTCCAGAGCTCCAGGGCTCCATAGCTCCATACCTCCAGAGCTCCATACCTCCAGAGCTCCATACCTCCAGAGCTCCATAGCACCAGAGCTCCATGGCTTCAGAGCTCCATAGCACCATAGCTCCATACCTCCAGAGCTCCAGGGCTCCATAGCTCCATACCTCCAGAGCTCCATACCTCCAGAGCTCCATACCTCCAGAGCTCCAGAGCTCCATAGCACCAGAGCTCCATGGCTTCAGAGCTCCATAGCACCATAGCTCCATACCTCCAGAGCTCCAGGGCTCCATAGCTCCATACCTCCAGAGCTCCATACCTCCAGAGCTCCAGAGCTCCATAGCACCAGAGCTCCATGGCTTCAGAGCTCCATAGCACCATAGCTCCATACCTCCAGAGCTCCAGGGCTCCATAGCTCCATACCTCCAGAGCTCCATACCTCCAGAGCTCCAGAGCTCCATAGCACCAGAGCTCCATGGCTTCAGAGCTCCATAGCACCATAGCTCCATACCTCCAGAGCTCCAGGGCTCCAAAGCTCCATACCTCCAGAGCTCCATACCTCCAGAGCTCCATACCTCCAGAGCTCCATAGCTCCATAGCACCAGAGCTCCATAGCTCCATAGCACCAGAGCTCCATAGCACCAGAGCTCCATAGCTCCATAGCACCAGAGCTCCATAGCTCCATAGCACCAGAGCTCCATAGCTCCATAGCACCAGAGCTCCATACTTCCAGAGCTCCATAGCTCCATAGCTCCATAGCACCAGAGCTCCATAGCTCCATAGCACCAGAGCTCCATAGCTCCATAGCACCAGAGCTCCATACTTCCATAGCTCCATAGCTCCATACCTCCAGAGCTCCATAGCTCCATAGCTCCATACCTCCAGAGCTCCATAGCTCCAGAACTCCATAGCTCCATAGCACCAGAGCTCCATAGCTCCATAGCACCAGAGCTCCATACTTCCATAGCTCCAGGGCTCCATAGCTCCAGGGCTCCATACCTCCATACCTCCAGAGCTCCATAGCTCCATACTTCCAGAGCTCCATAGCTCCATAGCTCCATAGCACCAGAGCTCCATAGCTCCATAGCACCAGAGCTCCATAGCTCCATAGCACCAGAGCTCCATAGCTCCATAGCACCAGAGCTCCATAGCTCCATAGCTCCAGGGCTCCATAGCTCCATAGCTCCAGGGCTCCATAGCTCCATAGCTCCAGGGCTCCATAGCTCCATAGCTCCATACCTCCAGAGCTCCATACCTCCAGAGCTCCATACCTCCATAGCACCAGAGCTCCATAGCTCCAGGGCTCCAGGGCTCCATAGCTCCATACCTCCAGAGCTCCATAGCTCCATACTTCCAGAGCTCCATAGCTCCATAGCTCCATACTTCCATAGCTCCATAGCTCCATACTTCCATAGCACCTGAGCTCCATACCTCCAGAGCTCCATAGCTCCAGCCTGGGTGGCTGGTGGCTCCATAGCGCCATACTTCCATAGCTCTAAGTCAGAGAGTTGGCGAAAATTGCACTAAGTGCGAAAGCCCATTCATTTACAACGGCGTGTCCGCCAGGCGGCGACATTTCCCCGTTACCGGTGGCTGCGCGGCGGGTGAGTGACAGAGCTTATCCGAGCGGCTGGAACTCTGCGCCGGCGTGGTCGAGCGTGAGGCCTCGGCCCTTTGGCTGCCTGGTACCTAAAACACTTCCATTGATCCAGCCACGGAGGGTGCTGGCTGGTGGCTCCATACCTCCAGAGCTCCATAGCACCAGAGCTCCATAGCTCCATAGCACCAGAGCTCCATGGCTTCAGAGCTCCATAGCACCATAGCTCCATACCTCCAGAGCTCCAGGGCTCCATAGCTCCATACCTCCAGAGCTCCATACCTCCAGAGCTCCATACCTCCAGAGCTCCATAGCACCAGAGCTCCATAGCACCAGAGCTCCATGGCTTCAGAGCTCCATAGCACCATAGCTCCATACCTCCAGAGCTCCAGGGCTCCATAGCTCCATACCTCCAGAGCTCCATACCTCCAGAGCTCCATACCTCCAGAGCTCCATAGCACCAGAGCTCCATGGCTTCAGAGCTCCATAGCACCATAGCTCCATACCTCCAGAGCTCCAGGGCTCCATAGCTCCATACCTCCAGAGCTCCATACCTCCAGAGCTCCATACCTCCAGAGCTCCAGAGCTCCATAGCACCAGAGCTCCATACTTCCAGAGCTCCATAGCTCCATAGCTCCATAGCACCAGAGCTCCATAGCTCCATAGCACCAGAGCTCCATGGCTTCAGAGCTCCATAGCACCATAGCTCCATACCTCCAGAGCTCCAGGGCTCCATAGCTCCATACCTCCAGAGCTCCATACCTCCAGAGCTCCATACCTCCAGAGCTCCATAGCACCAGAGCTCCATAGCTCCATAGCACCAGAGCTCCATAGCACCAGAGCTCCATAGCTCCATAGCACCAGAGCTCCATAGCTCCATAGCACCAGAGCTCCATACTTCCAGAGCTCCATAGCTCCATAGCTCCATAGCACCAGAGCTCCATAGCTCCATAGCACCAGAGCTCCATAGCTCCATAGCACCAGAGCTCCATACTTCCATAGCTCCATAGCTCCATACCTCCAGAGCTCCATAGCTCCATAGCTCCATACCTCCAGAGCTCCATAGCTCCAGAGCTCCATAGCTCCATAGCTCCATAGCACCAGAGCTCCATAGCTCCATAGCACCAGAGCTCCATACTTCCATAGCTCCAGGGCTCCATAGCTCCAGGGCTCCATACCTCCAGAGCTCCATAGCTCCATACTTCCAGAGCTCCATAGCTCCATACTTCCATAGTTCCATACTTCCATACCTCCATAGCTCCATACTTCCATAGCACCAGAGCTCCATACTTCCATAGCACCAGAGCTCCATACCTCCAGAGCTCCAGCCTGGGTGGCTGGTGGCTCCATAGCTCCATACTTCCATAGCTCTAAGTCAGAGAGTTGGCGAAAATTGCACTAAGTGCGAAAGCCCATTCATTTACAACGGCGTGTCCACAAGGCGGCGACATTTCCCCGTTACCGGTGGCTGCGCGGCGGGTGAGTGACAGAGCTTATCCGAGCGGCTGGAACTCTGCGCCGGCGTGGTCGAGCGTGAGGCCTCGGCCCTTTGGCTGCCTGGTACCTAAAACACTTCCATTGATCCAGCCACGGAGGGTGCTGGCTGGTGGCTCCATACCTCCATAGCTCCATAGCACCAGAGCTCCATAGCTCCATAGCACCAGAGCTCCATGGCTTCAGAGCTCCATAGCACCATAGCTCCATACCTCCAGAGCTCCAGGGCTCCATAGCTCCATACCTCCAGAGCTCCATACCTCCAGAGCTCCATACCTCCAGAGCTCCATAGCACCAGAGCTCCATGGCTTCAGAGCTCCATAGCACCATAGCTCCATACCTCCAGAGCTCCAGGGCTCCATAGCTCCATACCTCCAGAGCTCCATACCTCCAGAGCTCCATACCTCCAGAGCTCCAGAGCTCCATAGCACCAGAGCTCCATGGCTTCAGAGCTCCATAGCACCATAGCTCCATACCTCCAGAGCTCCAGGGCTCCATAGCTCCATACCTCCAGAGCTCCATACCTCCAGAGCTCCAGAGCTCCATAGCACCAGAGCTCCATGGCTTCAGAGCTCCATAGCACCATAGCTCCATACCTCCAGAGCTCCAGGGCTCCATAGCTCCATACCTCCAGAGCTCCATACCTCCAGAGCTCCAGAGCTCCATAGCACCAGAGCTCCATGGCTTCAGAGCTCCATAGCACCATAGCTCCATACCTCCAGAGCTCCAGGGCTCCAAAGCTCCATAGCACCAGAGCTCCATACCTCCAGAGCTCCATACCTCCAGAGCTCCATAGCTCCATAGCACCAGAGCTCCATACTTCCAGAGCTCCATAGCTCCATAGCTCCATAGCACCAGAGGTCCATAGCTCCATAGCACCAGAGCTCCATAGCTCCATAGCACCAGAGCTCCATACTTCCATAGCTCCATAGCTCCATACCTCCAGAGCTCCATAGCTCCATAGCTCCATACCTCCAGAGCTCCATAGCTCCAGAGCTCCATAGCTCCATAGCACCAGAGCTCCATAGCTCCATAGCACCAGAGCTCCATACTTCCATAGCTCCAGGGCTCCATAGCTCCAGGGCTCCATAGCTCCATACCTCCAGAGCTCCATAGCTCCATACTTCCAGAGCTCCATAGCTCCATAGCACCAGAGCTCCATAGCTCCATAGCACCAGAGCTCCATAGCTCCATAGCACCAGAGCTCCATAGCTCCATAGCACCAGAGCTCCATAGCTCCATAGCTCCAGGGCTCCATAGCTCCATAGCTCCAGGGCTCCATAGCTCCATAGCTCCAGGGCTCCATAGCTCCATAGCTCCATACCTCCAGAGCTCCATACCTCCAGAGCTCCATACCTCCATAGCACCAGAGCTCCATAGCTCCAGGGCTCCAGGGCTCCATAGCTCCATACCTCCAGAGCTCCATAGCTCCATACTTCCAGAGCTCCATAGCTCCATAGCTCCATACTTCCATAGCTCCATAGCTCCATACTTCCATAGCACCTGAGCTCCATACCTCCAGAGCTCCATAGCTCCAGCCTGGGTGGCTGGTGGCTCCATAGCTCCATACTTCCATAGCTCTAAGTCAGAGAGTTGGCGAAAATTGCACTAAGTGCGAAAGCCCATTCATTTACAACGGCGTGTCCGCCAGGCGGCGACATTTCCCCGTTACCGGTGGCTGCGCGGCGGGTGAGTGACAGAGCTTATCCGAGCGGCTGGAACTCTGCGCCGGCGTGGTCGAGCGTGAGGCCTCGGCCCTTTGGCTGCCTGGTACCTAAAACACTTCCATTGATCCAGCCACGGAGGGTGCTGGCTGGTGGCTCCATACCTCCATAGCTCCATAGCTCCATAGCACCAGAGCTCCATAGCTCCATAGCACCAGAGCTCCATGGCTTCAGAGCTCCATAGCACCATAGCTCCATACCTCCAGAGCTCCAGGGCTCCATAGCTCCATACCTCCAGAGCTCCATACCTCCAGAGCTCCATACCTCCAGAGCTCCATAGCACCAGAGCTCCATGGCTTCAGAGCTCCATAGCACCATAGCTCCATACCTCCAGAGCTCCAGGGCTCCATAGCTCCATACCTCCAGAGCTCCATACCTCCAGAGCTCCATACCTCCAGAGCTCCATAGCACCAGAGCTCCATGGCTTCAGAGCTCCATAGCACCATAGCTCCATACCTCCAGAGCTCCAGGGCTCCATAGCTCCATACCTCCAGAGCTCCATACCTCCAGAGCTCCAGAGCTCCATAGCACCAGAGCTCCATGGCTTCAGAGCTCCATAGCACCATAGCTCCATACCTCCAGAGCTCCAGGGCTCCATAGCTCCATACCTCCAGAGCTCCATACCTCCAGAGCTCCATACCTCCAGAGCTCCATAGCTCCATAGCACCAGAGCTCCAGAGCTCCAGAGCTCCATAGCACCAGAGCTCCATAGCACCAGAGCTCCATAGCACCAGAGCTCCATAGCTCCATAGCACCAGAGCTCCATAGCTCCATAGCACCAGAGCTCCATACTTCCAGAGCTCCATAGCTCCATAGCTCCATAGCACCAGAGCTCCATAGCTCCATAGCACCAGAGCTCCATAGCTCCATAGCACCAGAGCTCCATACTTCCATAGCTCCATAGCTCCATACCTCCAGAGCTCCATAGCTCCATAGCTCCATACCTCCAGAGCTCCATAGCTCCAGAGCTCCATAGCTCCATAGCTCCATAGCACCAGAGCTCCATAGCTCCATAGCACCAGAGCTCCATACTTCCATAGCTCCAGGGCTCCATAGCTCCAGGGCTCCATACCTCCAGAGCTCCATAGCTCCATACTTCCAGAGCTCCATAGCTCCATACTTCCATAGCTCCATACTTCCATACCTCCATAGCTCCATACTTCCATAGCACCAGAGCTCCATACTTCCATAGCACCAGAGCTCCATACCTCCAGAGCTCCAGAGCTCCAGCCTGGGTGGCTGGTGGCTCCATAGCTCCATACTTCCATAGCTCTAAGTCAGAGAGTTGGCGAAAATTGCACTAAGTGCGAAAGCCCTTTCATTTACAACGGCGTGTCCACAAGGCGGCGACATTTCCCCGTTACCGGTGGCTGCGCGGCGGGTGAGTGACAGAACTTATCCGAGCGGCTGGAACTCTGCGCCGGCGTGGTCGAGCGTGAGGCCTCGGCCCTTTGGCTGCCTGGTACCTAAAACACTTCCATTGATCCAGCCACGGAGGGTGCTGGCTGGTGGCTCCATACCTCCATAGCTCCATAGCACCAGAGCTCCATAGCTCCATAGCACCAGAGCTCCATGGCTTCAGAGCTCCATAGCACCATAGCTCCATACCTCCAGAGCTCCAGGGCTCCAAAGCTCCATACCTCCAGAGCTCCATACCTCCAGAGCTCCATACCTCCAGAGCTCCATAGCTCCATAGCACCAGAGCTCCATAGCTCCATAGCACCAGAGCTCCATAGCACCATAGCTCCATAGCACCAGAGCTCCATAGCTTCATAGCACCAGAGCTCCATAGCTCCATAGCACCAGAGCTCCATAGCTCCATAGCACCAGAGCTCCATACTTCCAGAGCTCCATAGCTCCATAGCTCCATAGCACCAGAGCTCCATAGCTCCATAGCACCAGAGCTCCATAGCTCCATAGCACCAGAGCTCCATACTTCCATAGCTCCATAGCTCCATACCTCCAGAGCTCCATAGCTCCATACCTCCAGAGCTCCATAGCTCCAGAGCTCCATAGCTCCATAGCACCAGAGCTCCATAGCTCCATAGCACCAGAGCTCCATACTTCCATAGCTCCAGGGCTCCATAGCTCCAGGGCTCCATAGCTCCATACCTCCAGAGCTCCATAGCTCCATACCTCCAGAGCTCCATAGCTCCATACTTCCAGAGCTCCATAGCTCCATAGCACCAGAGCTCCATAGCTCCATAGCACCAGAGCTCCATAGCTCCATAGCACCAGAGCTCCATAGCTCCATAGCACCAGAGCTCCATAGCTCCATAGCTCCAGGGCTCCATAGCTCCATAGCTCCAGGGCTCCATAGCTCCATAGCTCCAGGGCTCCATAGCTCCAGGGCTCCAGGGCTCCATAGCTCCATACCTCCAGAGCTCCATAGCTCCATACTTCCAGAGCTCCATAGCTCCATAGCTCCATACTTCCATAGCTCCATAGCTCCATACTTCCATAGCACCAGAGCTCCATACCTCCAGAGCTCCATAGCTCCAGCCTGTGTGGCTGGTGGCTCCATAGCTCCATACTTCCATAGCTCCAGTCAGAGAGTTGGCGAAAATTGCACTAAGTGCGAAAGCCCATTCATTTACAACGGCGTGTCCACAAGGCGGCGACATTTCCCCGTTACCGGTGGCTGCGCGGCGGGTGAGTGACAGAGCTTATCCGAGCAGCTGGAACTCTGCGCCGGCGTGGTCGAGCGTGAGGCCTCGGCCCTTTGGCTGCCTGGTACCTAAAACACTTCCATTGATCCAGCCACGGAGGGTGCTGGCTGGTGGCTCCATACCTCCATAGCTCCATAGCACCAGAGCTCCATAGCTCCATAGCACCAGAGCTCCATGGCTTCAGAGCTCCATAGCACCATAGCTCCATACCTCCAGAGCTCCAGGGCTCCATAGCTCCATACCTCCAGAGCTCCATACCTCCAGAGCTCCATACCTCCAGAGCTCCATAGCACCAGAGCTCCATGGCTTCAGAGCTCCATAGCACCATAGCTCCATACCTCCAGAGCTCCAGGGCTCCATAGCTCCATACCTCCAGAGCTCCATACCTCCAGAGCTCCATACCTCCAGAGCTCCATAGCACCATAGCTCCATAGCACCAGAGCTCCATAGCTTCATAGCACCAGAGCTCCATAGCTCCATAGCACCAGAGCTCCATAGCTCCATAGCACCAGAGCTCCATACTTCCAGAGCTCCATAGCTCCATAGCTCCATAGCACCAGAGCTCCATAGCTCCATAGCACCAGAGCTCCATAGCTCCATACCTCCAGAGCTCCAGGGCTCCATAGCTCCATACCTCCAGAGCTCCATACCTCCAGAGCTCCAGAGCTCCATAGCACCAGAGCTCCATGGCTTCAGAGCTCCATAGCACCATAGCTCCATACCTCCAGAGCTCCAGGGCTCCATAGCTCCATACCTCCAGAGCTCCATACCTCCAGAGCTCCATACCTCCAGAGCTCCATAGCTCCATAGCACCAGAGCTCCATAGCTCCATAGCACCAGAGCTCCATAGCACCAGAGCTCCATAGCACCAGAGCTCCATAGCTCCATAGCACCAGAGCTCCATAGCTCCATAGCACCAGAGCTCCATAGCTCCATAGCACCAGAGCTCCATACTTCCAGAGCTCCATAGCTCCATAGCTCCATAGCACCAGAGCTCCATAGCTCCATAGCACCAGAGCTCCATGGCTTCAGAGCTCCATAGCACCATAGCTCCATACCTCCATAGCTCCAGGGCTCCATAGCTCCATACCTCCAGAGCTCCATACCTCCAGAGCTCCATACCTCCAGAGCTCCATAGCACCAGAGCTCCATAGCTCCATAGCACCAGAGCTCCATAGCACCAGAGCTCCATAGCACCAGAGCTCCATAGCTCCATAGCACCAGAGCTCCATAGCTCCATATCACCAGAGCTCCATACTTCCAGAGCTCCATAGCTCCATAGCTCCATAGCACCAGAGCTCCATAGCTCCATAGCACCAGAGCTCCATAGCTCCATAGCACCAGAGCTCCATACTTCCATAGCTCCATAGCTCCATACCTCCAGAGCTCCATAGCTCCATAGCTCCATACCTCCAGAGCTCCATAGCTCCAGAGCTCCATAGCTCCATATCTCCATAGCACCAGAGCTCCATAGCTCCATAGCACCAGAGCTCCATACTTCCATAGCTCCAGGGCTCCATAGCTCCAGGGCTCCATACCTCCAGAGCTCCATAGCTCCATACTTCCAGAGCTCCATAGCTCCATACTTCCATAGCTCCATACTTCCATACCTCCATAGCTCCATACTTCCATAGCACCAGAGCTCCATACTTCCATAGCACCAGAGCTCCATACCTCCAGAACTCCAGAGCTCCAGCCTGGGTGGCTGGTGGCTCCATAGCTCCATACTTCCATAGCTCTAAGTCAGAGAGTTGGCGAAAATTGCACTAAGTGCGAAAGCCCATTCATTTACAACGGCGTGTCCACAAGGCGGCGACATTTCCCCGTTACCGGTGGCTGCGCGGCGGGTGAGTGACAGAGCTTATCCGAGCGGCTGGAACTCTGCGCCGGCGTGGTCGAGCGTGAGGCCTCGGCTCTTTGGCTGCCTGGTACCTAAAACACTTCCATTGATCCAGCCACGGAGGGTGCTGGCTGGTGGCTCCATACCTCCATAGCTCCATAGCACCAAAGCTCCATAGCTCCAGAGCTCCATAGCTCCATAGCACCAGAGCTCCATAGCTCCATAGCACCAGAGCTCCATACTTCCATAGCTCCAGGGCTCCATAGCTCCAGAGCTCCATACCTCCAGAGCTCCATACCTCCAGAGCTCCATAGCACCACAGCTCCATGGCTTCAGAGCTCCATAGCACCATAGCTCCATACCTCCAGAGCTCCAGGGCTCCATAGCTCCATACCTCCAGAGCTCCATACCTCCAGAGCTCCATACCTCCAGAGCTCCAGAGCTCCATAGCACCAGAGCTCCATGGCTTCAGAGCTCCATAGCACCATAGCTCCATACCTCCAGAGCTCCAGGGCTCCATAGCTCCATACCTCCAGAGCTCCATACCTCCAGAGCTCCAGAGCTCCATAGCACCAGAGCTCCATGGCTTCAGAGCTCCATAGCACCATAGCTCCATACCTCCAGAGCTCCAGGGCTCCATAGCTCCATACCTCCAGAGCTCCATACCTCCAGAGCTCCAGAGCTCCATAGCACCAGAGCTCCTTGGCTTCAGAGCTCCATAGCACCATAGCTCCATACCTCCAGAGCTCCAGGGCTCCAAAGCTCCATACCTCCAGAGCTCCATACCTCCAGAGCTCCATACCTCCAGAGCTCCATAGCTCCATAGCACCAGAGCTCCATAGCTCCATAGCACCAGAGCTCCATAGCACCAGAGCTCCATAGCACCAGAGCTCCATAGCTCCATAGCACCAGAGCTCCATAGCTCCATAGCACCAGAGCTCCATAGCTCCATAGCACCAGAGCTCCATACTTCCAGAGCTCCATAGCTCCATAGCTCCATAGCACCAGAGCTCCATAGCTCCATAGCACCAGAGCTCCATAGCTCCATAGCACCAGAGCTCCATACTTCCATAGCTCCATAGCTCCATACCTCCAGAGCTCCATAGCTCCATAGCTCCATACCTCCAGAGCTCCATAGCTCCAGAGCTCCATAGCTCCATAGCACCAGAGCTCCATAGCTCCATAGCACCAGAGCTCCATACTTCCATAGCTCCAGGGCTCCATAGCTCCAGGGCTCCATAGCTCCATACCTCCAGAGCTCCATAGCTCCATACTTCCAGAGCTCCATAGCTCCATAGCACCAGAGCTCCATAGCTCCATAGCACCAGAGCTCCATAGCTCCATAGCACCAGAGCTCCATAGCTCCATAGCACCAGAGCTCCATAGCTCCATAGCTCCAGGGCTCCATAGCTCCATAGCTCCAGGGCTCCATAGCTCCATAGCTCCAGGGCTCCATAGCTCCATAGCTCCATACCTCCAGAGCTCCATACCTCCAGAGCTCCATAGCTCCATAGCACCAGAGCTCCATAGCTCCAGGGCTCCAGGGCTCCATAGCTCCATACCTCCAGAGCTCCATAGCTCCATACTTCCAGAGCTCCATAGCTCCATAGCTCCATACTTCCATAGCTCCATAGCTCCATACTTCCATAGCACATGAGCTCCATACCTCCAGAGCTCCATAGCTCCAGCCTGGGTGGCTGGTGGCTCCATAGCTCCATACTTCCATAGCTCTAAGTCAGAGAGTTGGCGAAAATTGCACTAAGTGCGAAAGCCCATTCATTTACAACGGCGTGTCCGCCAGGCGGCGACATTTCCCCGTTACCGGTGGCTGCGCGGCGGGTGAGTGACAGAGCTTATCCGAGCGGCTGGAACTCTGCGCCGGCGTGGTCGAGCGTGAGGCCTCGGCCCTTTGGCTGCCTGGTACCTAAAACACTTCCATTGATCCAGCCACGGAGGGTGCTGGCTGGTGGCTCCATACCTCCATAGCTCCATAGCACCAGAGCTCCATAGCTCCATAGCACCAGAGCTCCATGGCTTCAGAGCTCCATAGCACCATAGCTCCATACCTCCAGAGCTCCAGGGCTCCATAGCTCCATACCTCCAGAGCTCCATACCTCCAGAGCTCCATAGCACCAGAGCTCCATGGCTTCAGAGCTCCATAGCACCATAGCTCCATACCTCCAGAGCTCCAGGGCTCCATAGCTCCATACCTCCAGAGCTCCATACCTCCAGAGCTCCATACCTCCAGAGCTCCATAGCACCAGAGCTCCATGGCTTCAGAGCTCCATAGCACCATAGCTCCATACCTCCAGAGCTCCAGGGCTCCATAGCTCCATACCTCCAGAGCTCCATACCTCCAGAGCTCCATACCTCCATGGCTTCAGAGCTCCATAGCTCCATACCTCCAGAGCTCCAGGGCTCCATAGCTCCATACCTCCAGAGCTCCAGAGCTCCATAGCACCAGAGCTCCATGGCTTCAGAGCTCCATAGCACCATAGCTCCATACCTCCAGAGCTCCAGGGCTCCATAGCTCCATACCTCCAGAGCTCCATACCTCCAGAGCTCCATACCTCCAGAGCTCCATAGCTCCATAGCACCAGAGCTCCATAGCTCCATAGCACCAGAGCTCCATAGCACCAGAGCTCCATAGCACCAGAGCTCCATAGCTCCATAGCACCAGAGCTCCATAGCTCCATAGCACCAGAGCTCCATAGCTCCATAGCACCAGAGCTCCATACTTCCAGAGCTCCATAGCTCCATAGCTCCATAGCACCAGAGCTCCATAGCTCCATAGCACCAGAGCTCCATAGCTCCATAGCACCAGAGCTCCATACTTCCATAGCTCCATAGCTCCATACCTCCAGAGCTCCATAGCTCCATAGCTGCATACCTCCAGAGCTCCAGAGCTCCAGAGCTCCATAGCTCCATAGCTCCATAGCACCAGAGCTCCATAGCTCCATAGCACCAGAGCACCAGAGCTCCATACTTCCATAGCTCCAGGGCTCCATAGCTCCAGGGCTCCATACCTCCAGAGCTCCATACTTCCAGAGCTCCATAGCTCCATACTTCCATAGCTCCATACTTCCATACCTCCATAGCTCCATACTTCCATAGCACCAGAGCTCCATACTTCCATAGCACCAGAGCTCCATACCTCCAGAGCTCCAGAGCTCCAGCCTGGGTGGCTGGTGGCTCCATAGCTCCATACTTCCATAGCTCTAAGTCAGAGAGTTGGCGAAAATTGCACTAAGTGCGAAAGCCCATTCATTTACAACGGCGTGTCCACAAGGCGGCGACATTTCCCCGTTACCGGTGGCTGCGCGGCGGGTGAGTGACAGAGCTTATCCGAGCGGCTGGAACTCTGCGCCGGCGTGGTCGAGCGTGAGGCCTCGGCCCTTTGGCTGCCTGGTACCTAAAACACTTCCATTGATCCAGCCACGGAGGGTGCTGGCTGGTGGCTCCATACCTCCATAGCTCCATAGCACCAGAGCTCCATAGCTCCATAGCACCAGAGCTCCATGGCTTCAGAGCTCCATAGCACCATAGCTCCATACCTCCAGAGCTCCAGGGCTCCATAGCTCCATACCTCCAGAGCTCCATACCTCCAGAGCTCCATACCTCCAGAGCTCCATAGCACCAGAGCTCCATAGCACCAGAGCTCCATGGCTTCAGAGCTCCATAGCACCATAGCTCCATACCTCCAGAGCTCCAGGGCTCCATAGCTCCATACCTCCAGAGCTCCATACCTCCAGAGCTCCATACCTCCAGAGCTCCATAGCACCAGAGCTCCATGGCTTCAGAGCTCCATAGCACCATAGCTCCATACCTCCAGAGCTCCAGGGCTCCATAGCTCCATACCTCCAGAGCTCCATACCTCCAGAGCTCCATACCTCCAGAGCTCCAGAGCTCCATAGCACCAGAGCTCCATGGCTTCAAAGCTCCATAGCACCATAGCTCCATACCTCCAGAGCTCCAGGGCTCCATAGCTCCATACCTCCAGAGCTCCATACCTCCAGAGCTCCAGAGCTCCATAGCACCAGAGCTCCATGGCTTCAGAGCTCCATAGCACCATAGCTCCATACCTCCAGAGCTCCAGGGCTCCATAGCTCCATACCTCCAGAGCTCCATACCTCCAGAGCTCCATACCTCCAGAGCTCCATAGCTCCATAGCACCAGAGTTCCATAGCTCAATAGCACCAGAGCTCCATAGCACCAGAGCTCCATAGCACCAGAGCTCCATAGCTCCATAGCTCCATAGCTCCATAGCTCCAGGCACGGAGGGTGCTGGAGCTCCACACTTCCATAGGCACGGAGGGTGCTGGAGCTCCACACTTCCATAGGCACGGAGGGTGCTGGAGCTCCACACTTCCATAGGCACGGAGGGTGCTGGAGCTCCACACTTCCATAGGCACGGAGGGTGCTGGAGCTCCACACTTCCATAGGCAGGGAGGGTGCTGGAGCTCCACACTTCCATAGGCACGGAGGGTGCTGGAGCTCCACACTTCCATAGGCACGGAGGGTGCTGGAGCTCCACACTTCCATAGGCAGGGAGGGTGCTGGAGCTCCACACTTCCATAGGCAGGGAGGGTGCTGGAGCTCCACACTTCCATAGGCAGGGAGGGTGCTGGAGCTCCACACTTCCATAGGCAGGGAGGGTGCTGGAGCTCCACACTTCCATAGGCAGGGAGGGTGCTGGAGCTCCACACTTCCATAGGCAGGGAGGGTGCTGGAGCTCCACACTTCCATAGGCAGGGAGGGTGCTGGAGCTCCACACTTCCATAGGCAGGGAGGGTGCTGGAGCTCCACACTTCCATAGGCAGGGAGGGTGCTGGAGCTCCACACTTCCATAGGCAGGGAGGGTGCTGGAGCTCCACACTTCCATAGGCAGGGAGGGTGCTGGAGCTCCACACTTCCATAGGCAGGGAGGGTGCTGGAGCTCCACACTTCCATAGGCACGGAGGGTGCTGGAGCTCCACACTTCCATAGGCAGGGAGGGTGCTGGAGCTCCACACTTCCATAGGCAGGGAGGGTGCTGGAGCTCCACACTTCCATAGGCACGGAGGGTGCTGGAGCTCCACACTTCCATAGCTCCAGGCACGGAGGGTGCTGGCACATCCACACTTCCAGCCACGGAGCATGCTGGCACTTCCACCTTGCTTGCTAAGTCGGCGTGATCTTGCCCAAAAAGTCCATCCCGAGCTCCAGCTGGAAGTGTAAAAAGAACCGGGCTGGATAAAAAAAAGAACCGGGCTGGATAAAAAAAGAACCGGGCGACCCGTTAAAATTGCTTAGCCGAGGTCCTGGAAGCCTAACACGGCGTGATCTTGTGCAAAAAGCCGCTCCCGAGCTCCAGCTGGAAGTGTAAAAAGAACCGGGCTGGATAAAAAAAGAACCGGGCTGGATAAAAAAAAGAACCGGGCGGCCCGTTAAAATTGCTTAGCCGAGGTCCTGGAAGCCTAACACGGCGTGATCTTGTGCAAAAAGCCGCTCCCGAGCTCCAGCTGGAAGTGTAAAAAGAACCGGGCTGGATAAAAAAAAGAACCGGGCGGCCCGTTAAAATTGCTTAGCCGAGGTCCTGGAAGCCTAACACGGCGTGATCTTGTGCAAAAAGCTGCTCCCGAGCTCCAGCTGGAAGTGTAAAAAGAACCGGGCTGGATAAAAAAAAGAACCGGGCGGCCCGTTAAAATTGCTTAGCCGAGGTCCTGGAAGCCTAACACGGCGTGATCTTGTGCAAAAAGCCGCTCCCGAGCTCCAGCTGGAAGTGTAAAAAGAACCGGGCTGGATAAAAAAAAGAACCGGGCGGCCCGTTAAAATTGCTTAGCCGAGGTCCTGGAAGCCTAACCCGGCGTGATCTTGTGCAAATAGCCGCTGCCGAGCTCCAGCTGGAAGTGTGAAAAGAACCGGGCTGGATAAAAAAAAGAACCGGGCTGGATCAAAAAAGAACCGGGCGACCCGTTAAAATTGCTTAGCCGAGGTCCTGGAAGCCTAACACGGCGTGATCTTGTGCAAAAAGCCGCTCCCGAGCTCCAGCTGGAAGTGTAAAAAGAACCGGGCTGGATAAAAAAAGAACCGGGCTGGATAAAAAAAAGAACCGGGCGGCCCGTTAAAATTGCTTAGCCGAGGTCCTGGAAGCCTAACACGGCGTGATCTTGTGCAAAAAGCCGCTCCCGAGCTCCAGCTGGAAGTGTAAAAAGAACCGGGCTGGATAAAAAAAAGAACCGGGCGGCCCGTTAAAATTGCTTAGCCGAGGTCCTGGAAGCCTAACCCGGCGTGATCTTGTGCAAATAGCCGCTGCCGAGCTCCAGCTGGAAGTGTGAAAAGAACCGGGCTGGATAAAAAAAAGAACCGGGCTGGATCAAAAAAGAACCGGGCGACCCGTTAAAATTGCTTAGCCGAGGTCCTGGAAGCCTAACACGGCGTGATCTTGTGCAAAAAGCCGCTCCCGAGCTCCAGCTGGAAGTGTAAAAAGAACCGGGCTGGATAAAAAAAGAACCGGGCTGGATCAAAAAAAGAACCGGGCGACCCGTTAAAATTGCTTAGCCGAGGTCCTGGAAGCCTAACCCGGCGTGATCTTGTGCAAAAAGCCGCTCCCGAGCTCCAGCTGGAAGTGTAAAAAGAACCGGGCTGGATAAAAAAAAGAACCGGGCGGCCCGTTAAAATTGCTTAGCCGAGGTCCTGGAAGCCTAACCCGGCGTGATCTTGTGCAAAAAGCCGCTCCCGAGCTCCAGCTGGAAGTGTAAAAAGAACCGGGCTGGATAAAAAAAAAGAACCGGGCTGGATCAAAAAAGAACCGGGCGACCCGTTAAAATTGCTTAGCCGAGGTCCTGGAAGCCTAACCCGGCGTGATCTTGTGCAAATAGCCGCTGCCGAGCTCCAGCTGGAAGTGTGAAAAGAACCGGGCTGGATAAAAAAAAGAACCGGGCTGGATCAAAAAAGAACCGGGCGACCCGTTAAAATTGCTTAGCCGAGGTCCTGGAAGCCTAACACGGCGTGATCTTGTGCAAAAAGCCGCTCCCGAGCTCCAGCTGGAAGTGTAAAAAGAACCGGGCTGGATAAAAAAAGAACCGGGCTGGATCAAAAAAGAACCGGGCGACCCGTTAAAATTGCTTAGCCGAGGTCCTGGAAGCCTAACCCGGCGTGATCTTGTGCAAAAAGCCGCTCCCGAGCTCCAGCTGGAAGTGTAAAAAGAACCGGGCTGGATAAAAAAAAGAACCGGGCGGCCCGTTAAAATTGCTTAGCCGAGGTCCTGGAAGCCTAACCCGGCGTGATCTTGTGCAAAAAGCCGCTCCCGAGCTCCAGCTGGAAGTGTAAAAAGAACCGGGCTGGATAAAAAAAAGAACCGGGCTGGATCAAAAAAGAACCGGGCGACCCGTTAAAATTGCTTAGCCGAGGTCCTGGAAGCCTAACACGGCGTGATCTTGTGCAAAAAGCCGCTCCCGAGCTCCAGCTGGAAGTGTAAAAAGAACCGGGCTGGATAAAAAAAGAACCGGGCTGGATCAAAAAAGAACCGGGCGACCCGTTAAAATTGCTTAGCCGAGGTCCTGGAAGCCTAACACGGCGTGATCTTGTGCAAAAAGCCGCTCCCGAGCTCCAGCTGGAAGTGTAAAAAGAACCAGGCTGGATAAAAAAAAGAACCGGGCTGGATAAAAAAAAAGAACCGGGCGACCCGTTAAAATTGCTTAGCCGAGGTCCTGGAAGCCTAACCCGGCGTGATCTTGTGCAAAAAGCCGCTCCCGAGCTCCAGCTGGAAGTGTAAAAAGAACCAGGCTGGATAAAAAAAAGAACCGGGCTGGATCAAAAAAGAACCGGGCGGCCCGTTAAAATTGCTTAGCCGAGGTCCTGGAAGCCTAACACGGCGTGATCTTGTGCAAAAAGCCGCTCCCGAGCTCCAGCTGGAAGTGTAAAAAGAACCGGGCTGGATAAAAAAAGAACCGGGCTGGATCAAAAAAGAACCGGGCGACCCGTTAAAATTGCTTAGCCGAGGTCCTGGAAGCCTAACACGGCGTGATCTTGCCCGAAAGTCGGCCTCTATACTTCCATTTTAGGTACCAGGCGCTCATAGTGTGTTGGTCCCACTAGTCAGTGTACTGGTCCCACTCGCTAGTGTACTGGTCCCCCTAGTCAGTCTACTCATCCAGTTACCCCCCGTTTTCCAAAACACAATCGGCACGTATAAGGGGGGGACTCCTGAGAGAGATGAGGTATATGCCAGCGCAACACCAATCCGCTCCGCGCTGGTTCCCATGTCGGCTACGGATGAATAAAACCAGCCTGTCCCCCCTGGAGCTCACGAGACACGGAATTTTTTCTAAGTGCCAACGGCTCTTCCGAGCAAACGTGTCCGCTCCGGCTGGTTCCCCCGTCGGCCTCGAATGACGAAAAATGCCGGTCTCCGCCCGGAGCTCATGACAAACGAAAAATTTTCTAAGTGCCAACGGCACTTGCGAGCGAATGTGTCCGCTCGGCGCTGGTTCCCGGGTCGAACCCGGAAGACGAAAAACGCCGGTCTCCGCCCGGAGCTCATGACAAACGAAAAATTTTCTAAGTGCCAACGGCACTTGCGAGCGAATGTGTCCGCTCGGCGCTGGTTCCCGGGTCGAACCCGGAAGACGAAAAACGCCGGTCCTCGCCCGGAGCTCATGACAAACGAAAAATTTTCTAAGTGCCAACGGCACTTGCGAGCGAATGTGTCCGCTCGGCGCTGGTTCCCGGGTCGAACCCGGAAGACGAAAAACGCCGGTCTCCGCCCGGAGCTCATGACAAACGAAAAATTTTCCAAGTGCCAACGGCACTTGCGAGCGAATGTGTCCGCTCGGCGCTGGTTCCCGGGTCGAACCCGGAAGACGAAAAACGCCGGTCCTCGCCCGGAGCTCATGACAAACGAAAAATTTTCTAAGTGCCAACGGCACTTGCGAGCGAATGTGTCCGCTCGGCGCTGGTTCCCGGGTCGGACCCGGAAGACGAAAAACGCCGGTCTCCGCCCGGAGCTCATGACAAACGAAAAATTTTCTAAGTGCCAACGGCACTTGCGAGCGAATGTGTCCGCTCGGCGCTGGTTCCCGGGTCGAACCCGGAAGACGAAAAACGCCGGTCCTCGCCCGGAGCTCATGACAAACGAAAAATTTTCTAAGTGCCAACGGCACTTGCGAGCGAATGTGTCCGCTCGGCGCTGGTTCCCGGGTCGGACCCGGAAGACGAAAAACGCCGGTCCTCGCCTGGAGGTCCCAGCAAAATCGGCGAAAAAACGACTAAGTGTCAACTTTCGAAAAAACGGCTAAGTGTCGACTTTCAAAAAAACGGCTAAGTGTCAACTTTCGAAAAAACGGCTAAGTGTCAACTTTCGAAAAAACGACTAAGTGTCGCCTCTCTGAAAAAACGGCAGAGTGCCCACGGCTCTGCGGGGCTTGTGAGTCCGCCCCGCGCCGGTTCGGCGGTCGGCCTCAAAAAGCGAAAAATCAGCCTCTCTCCCTGGAGCTCACCAAAAATTTGTCGAAATTTTTCTAAGTTCTCCTCGAGGTACCAGGGGGTGAGGTACCCGGGCTAAGATGCAGTACCTTTTTTGGTCTTCAGGTGCGCCAGAGTACAATGAAATGGTCCCAGTAGTCAGTGTACTCATCGACTTTCCCCCCGTTTTCCAAAGCACCTCGTTTACGAGTATGGAGGAGATGGTGCTGGTCTCCCCACGGCGTCGGACACGCCGTCCTCGACAGCACAAGGTCGGATAGAAGACCTGGAAAGCGCCGTGGCACGCGCTGGAGGTGGGCACTGTGGCGAAAAAACGACTAAGTGTTAACTTTCGAAAAAACGACTAAGTGTCAACTTTCGAAAAAACGGCTAAGTGTCAACTTTCGAAAAAACGACTAAGTGTCACCTCTCTGAAAAAATGGCAAAGTGTCGCCTCTCTGAAAATTTTCTAAGTGCCCACGGCTCTGCGGGCTCGTGCATCCGAGCCGCGCCGGTTCTGCAACCGGCCTAGAATGACGAAAAATAACGGTCTCCTCCTGGAGCTCACAGCCAATTGTGGCGAAAAAGTGGCAAAGTGCCCACGGCTCTGCGGGCTCGTGCATCCGACCCGCGCCGGTTCTGCAGCCGGCCTCGAATGACGAAAAATGACGGTCTCCTCCTGGAGCTCACAGCCAACTTGGCAAAAAGTTTCTAAGTGCCCACGGCCCTGCCGAGCTTTGGCGTCCGCCCAGCGCCGGTTCCGCAGTCGGCCTCGAATGACGAAAAATAACGGTCTCCTCCTGGAGCTCACAGCCAACTTGGCAAAAAGTTTCTAAGTGCCCACGGCCCTGCCGAGCTTTGGCGTCCGCCGAGCGCCGGTTCCGCAGTCGGCCTCGAATGACGAAAAATAACGGTCTCCTCCTGGAGCTCACAGCCAACTTGGCAAAAAGTTTCTAAGTGCCCACGGCCCTGCCGAGCTTTGGCGTCCGCCCAGCGCCGGTTCCGCAGTCGGCCTCGAATGACGAAAAATAACGGTCTCCTCCTGGAGCTCACAGCCAACTTGGCAAAAAGTTTCTAAGTGCCCACGGCCCTGCCGAGCTTTGGCGTCCGCCCAGCGCCGGTTCCGCAGTCGGCCTCGAATGACGAAAAATAACGGTCTCCTCCTGGAGCTCACAGCCAACTTGGCAAAAAGTTTCTAAGTGCCCACGGCCCTGCCGAGCTTTGGCGTCCGCCCAGCGCCGGTTCCGCAGTCGGCCTCGAATGACGAAAAATAACGGTCTCCTCCTGGAGCTCACAGCCAACTTGGCAAAAAGTTTCTAAGTGCCCACGGCCCTGCCGAGCTTTGGCGTCCGCCCAGCGCCGGTTCCGCAGTCGGCCTCGAATGACGAAAAATAACGGTCTCCTCCTGGAGCTCACAGCCAACTTGGCAAAAAGTTTCTAAGTGCCCACGGCCCTGCCGAGCTTTGGCGTCCGCCCAGCGCCGGTTCCGCAGTCGGCCTCGAATGACGAAAAATAACGGTCTCCTCCTGGAGCTCACAGCCAACTTGGCAAAAAGTTTCTAAGTGCCCACGGCCCTGCCGAGCTTTGGCGTCCGCCCAGCGCCGGTTCCGCAGTCGGCCTCGAATGACGAAAAATAACGGTCTCCTCCTGGAGCTCACAGCCAACTTGGCAAAAAGTTTCTAAGTGCCCACGGCCCTGCCGAGCTTTGGCGTCCGCCCAGCGCCGGTTCCGCAGTCGGCCTCGAATGACGAAAAATAACGGTCTCCTCCTGGAGCTCACAGCCAACTTGGCAAAAAGTTTCTAAGTGCCCACGGCCCTGCCGAGCTTTGGCGTCCGCCCAGCGCCGGTTCCGCAGTCGGCCTCGAATGACGAAAAATAACGGTCTCCTCCTGGAGCTCACAGCCAACTTGGCAAAAAGTTTCTAAGTGCCCACGGCCCTGCCGAGCTTTGGCGTCCGCCCAGCGCCGGTTCCGCAGTCGGCCTCGAATGACGAAAAATAACGGTCTCCTCCTGGAGCTCACAGCCAACTTGGCAAAAAGTTTCTAAGTGCCCACGGCCCTGCCGAGCTTTGGCGTCCGCCCAGCGCCGGTTCCGCAGTCGGCCTCGAATGACGAAAAATAACGGTCTCCTCCTGGAGCTCACAGCCAACTTGGCAAAAAGTTTCTAAGTGCCCACGGCCCTGCCGAGCTTTGGCGTCCGCCCAGCGCCGGTTCCGCAGTCGGCCTCGAATGACGAAAAATAACGGTCTCCTCCTGGAGCTCACAGCCAACTTGGCAAAAAGTTTCTAAGTGTCACATCTCTGAAAAAACGGCTAAGTGTCGACTTTCGAAAAAACGGCAAAGTGTCACATCTCTGAAAAAACGGCTAAGTGTCGACTTTCGAAAAAACGGCTAAGTGTCAACTTTCGAAAAAGCGGCTAAGTGTCGCCTCTCTGAAAAAACGGCAAAGTGTCAACTTTCGAAAAAACGACAGAGTGTCGCCTCTCTGAAAAAACGACTAAGTGTCGACTCTGAGAAAATGGCAAAGTGCCCACGGCTCTGCGGGCTCGTGCATCCGACCCGCGCCGGTTCCCCAGCCGGCCTGAAATAAGGCAAAACCAGCCTCTCCGCCTGGAGCTCAGAGCCAACTTGGCGAATATTTTCTAAGTGCCCACGGCTCTGCGTGGCTACGGCGTCTGCCCAGCGCCGGTTCCTGGGTCGAACCCCGAGGACGAGGAATGCCGGTCTCCGCCTGGAGGTCCCAGCTTAATCGGCGAAAATTTTCTAAGTGCCCACGGCTCTGCCGGGCTCGTGCATCCGACCCGCGCCGGTTCCCCAGCCGGCCTGAAATAAGGCAAAACCAGCCTCTCCCCCTGGAGCTCAGAGCCAATTGTGGCGAAAAAACGACTAAGTGTCAACTTTCGAAAAAACGACTAAGTGTCAACTTTCCAAAAAAACGGCTAAGTGTCGACTTTCGAAAAAACGGCTAAGTGTCAACTTTCGAAAAAACGACTAAGTGTCGCCTCCGAAAAAACGACTAAGTGTCGCCTCTCTGAAAAAACGACTAAGTGCCCACGGCTCTGCGGGGCTTGTGAGTCCGCCCCGCGCCGGTTCGGCGGTCGGCCTCAAAAAGCGAAAAATCAGCCTCTCTCCCTGGAGCTCACCAAAAATTTGTCGAAATTTTTCTAAGTTCTCCTCGAGGTACCAGGGGGTGAGGTACCCGGGCTAAGATGCAGTACCTTTTTTGGTCTTCAGGTGCGCCAGAGTACAATGAAATGGTCCCAGTAGTCAGTGTACTCATCGACTTTCCCCCCGTTTTCCAAAGCACCTCGTTTACGAGTATGGAGGAGATGGTGCTGGTCTCCCCACGGCGTCGGACACGCCGTCCTCGACAGCACAAGGTCGGATAGAAGACCTGAAAAGCGCCGTGGCACGCGCTGGAGGTGTCACTGTGGCGAAAAAGTGACTAAGTGTCAACTTTCGAAAAAACGGCTAAGTGTCAACTTTCGAAAAAACGGCTAAGTGTCAACTTTCGAAAAAACGACAAAGTGTCACCTCTCTGAAAAAACGGCAAAGTGTCAACTTTTGAAAAAAACGACTAAGTGTCAACTTTCGAAAAAACGACTAAGTGTCACCTCTCTGAAAAAATGGCAAAGTGTCAACTGCGAATGTGGTGGTGCATGGAAGGAAGTGGAGGACGGCCGCCTCCTTAAACACAGGCCGAAGAGGAGCGTCAGGGCCGGCTCCTTAAACACGGACCGAGTGTCGCCCTTAACACAGACCAAGCGGAGGACGGCCGCCTCCCTAAATACAGGCCGAACCGGAGCGCGAGGGCCGCTCCTTAAACACGGACCGAGTGTCGCCCTTAACACAGACCAAGCGGAGGACGGCCGCCTCCCTAAATACAGGCCGAACCGGAGCGCGAGGGCCGCTCCTTAAACACGGACCGAGTGTCGCCCTTAACACAGACCAAGGGGAGGACGGCCGCCTCCTTAAACACAGGCCGGAGAGGAGCGTCAGGGCCAGGCTCCTTAAACACGGACCGAGTGTCGCCCTTAACACAGACCAAGCGGAGGACGGCCGCCTCCCTAAATACAGGCCGAACCGGAGCGCGAGGGCCAGGCTCCTTAAACACGGACCGAGTGTCGCCCTTAACACAGACCAAGGGGAGGACGGCCGCCTCCTTAAACACAGGCCGGAGAGGAGCGTCAGGGCCAGGCTCCTTAAACACGGACCGAGTGTCGCCCTTAACACAGACCAAGCGGAGGACGGCCGCCTCCCTAAATACAGGCCGAACCGGAGCGCGAGGGCCAGGCTCCTTAAACACGGACCGAGTGTCGCCCTTAACACAGACCAAGGGGAGGACGGCCGCCTCCTTAAACACAGGCCGAACCGGAGCGCGAGTGTTGCTCCTTAAACACGGACCGAGTGGAGGACGGCCGCCTCCTTAAACACAGGCCGAACAAAATGACACAAAGTGTCAACTGCGAATGTTGTCCATCCAAGGAAGGAGCGTGATGCCCGGCCGGCTCCTTAAACACAGGCCGAGAGTCGCCCCGGACGGTCCGCCTCGCGGCGCCCGTCCGCTCGGATAAAATGACACAAAGTGTCAACTGCGAATGTTGTCCATCCAAGGAAGGAGCGTGATGCCCGGCCGGCTCCTTAAACACAGGCCGAGAGTCGCCCCGGACGGTCCGCCTCGCGGCGCCCGCCCGCTCGGATAAAATGACACAAAGTGTCAACTGCGAATGTTGTCCATCCAAGGAAGGAGCGTGATGCCCGGCCGGCTCCTTAAACACAGGCCGAGAGTCGCCCCGGACGGTCCGCCTCGCGGCGCCCGTCTGCTCGGATAAAATGACACAAAGTGTCAACTGCGAATGTTGTCCATCCAAGGAAGGAGCGTGATGCCCGGCCGGCTCCTTAAACACAGGCCGAGAGTCGCCCCGGACGGTCCGCCTCGCGGCGCCCGCCCGCTCGGATAAAATGACACAAAGTGTCAACTGCGAATGTTGTCCATCCAAGGAAGGAGCGTGATGCCCGGCCGGCTCCTTAAACAAAGGCCGAGAGTCGCCCCGGACGGTCCGCCTCGCGGCGCCCGCCCGCTCGGATAAAATGACACAAAGTGTCAACTACGAATGTTGTCCATCCAAGGAAGGAGCGTGATGCCCGGCCGGCTCCTTAAACACAGGCCGAGAGTCGCCCCGGACGGTCCGCCTCGCGGCGCCCGTCTGCTCGGATAAAATGACACAAAGTGTCAACTGCGAATGTTGTCCATCCAAGGAAGGAGCGTGATGCCCGGCCGGCTCCTTAAACACAGGCCGAGAGTCGCCCCGGACGGTCCGCCTCGCGGCGCCCGCCCGCTCGGATAAAATGACACAAAGTGTCAACTACGAATGTTGTCCATCCAAGGAAGGAGCGTGATGCCCGGCCGGCTCCTTAAACACAGGCCGAGAGTCGCCCCGGACGGTCCGCCTCGCGGCGCCCGTCCGCTCGGATAAAATGACACAAAGTGTCAACTGCGAATGTTGTCCATCCAAGGAAGGAGCGTGATGCCCGGCCGGCTCCTTAAACACAGGCCGAGAGTCGCCCCGGACGGTCCGCCTCGCGGCGCCCGCCCGCTCGGATAAAATGACACAAAGTGTCAACTATGAATGTTGTCCATCCAAGGAGGGAGCGTGAGGCCCGGCCGGCTCCGAAAACACAGGCCGAGAGTCGCCCCGGACGGTCCGCCTCGCGGCGCCCGTCTGGCCGGATAAAATGACACAAAGTGTCAACTGCGAATGTTGTCCATCCAAGGAAGGAGCGTGATGCCCGGCCGGCTCCTTAAACACAGGCCGAGAGTCGCCCCGGACGGTCCGCCTCGCGGCGCCCGCCCGCTCGGATAAAATGACACAAAGTGTCAACTACGAATGTTGTCCATCCAAGGAGGGAGCGTGAGGCCCGGCCGGCTCCGAAAACACAGGCCGAGAGTCGCCCCGGACGGTCCGCCTCGCGGCGCCCGTCTGCTCGGATAAAATGACACAAAGTGTCAACTGCGAATGTTGTCCATCCAAGGAAGGAGCGTGATGCCCGGCCGGCTCCTTAAACACAGGCCGAGAGTCGCCCCGGACGGTCCGCCTCGCGGCGCCCGCCCGCTCGGATAAAATGACACAAAGTGTCAACTACGAATGTTGTCCATCCAAGGAAGGAGCGTGATGCCCGGCCGGCTCCTTAAACAAAGGCCGAGAGTCGCCCCGGACGGTCCGCCTCTCGAGGCGCCCGCCCGCTCGGATAAAATGAAACAAAGTGTCAACTACGAATGTTGGCGCTCCCCGCGCCGCCCCGCAGGCCCCGGCGCGACCGTACTGCGGCGAGACCGAGACGACCCGGAAAAAGCATCCATCCCACCTAGCCACGATCCACGGAGGCCGAGCGAGCGGCTGAGTGTCGGGCGCCGCGCGTGCGAGCGTCCGCCGGCCGCGCCGGTCCTTCTGCGAATGACGTTTCTCAAACCCTCCGGCTTGATAGCGGCGGCACCACGGGAAGCCGTCCACACACACCGTCCGACCTCTATCCGAAAAGCCTTCCCGACCAACCGCGGTCGCGGGGGCGTCTGTCGCTCCGCATCGGGGGGGCGTATGGCTTCCGCGCTACGCGCTGCGGGCTCGGGGGGGCCGCAACGGCTGAGTCTGACTCGGCCGGGGCGCAGCTTCCCTCCCGGCAGTCAGCAATAGTGCCGATCGCGCCTGCCACCAGCCCCCTCCCCGACGGGTTCGTCGGCGCCGGCTGGCCACCGTCCGCCTTCGTTCCCCGAGGGTTCCCAACCAGCGCCGATCCAACTCCGCATCCTGGCCGCACGCAGTGCGTGCCTCGCGCGGGTAAGTCGCCGGCGCAGCGCCGCAGCTCCCGACCCCCGCGTACGGGAATAGTTGAGGGCCTCAGCGGGCCGCACCGACCGAGTCCGACTCGGGCCGGGGCGCAGATTCCCGCCTGGGTGACCGAACGTTCTCTGCTCGGGCCGGAGGGCCGACGCCCGTCCCCCCCCGTCGTCCCCCACGGACCGCCTCCGAGGCCACTTCGCACGGCTCATCCTCGGCCCCCTACCAATGCTTAATCGATGGGGCCGCCCGGCCGGATTCGCGCCCCCCTGTCCACCGCCAGTCTCCCCAGACTAACCCGAGTTACCGCCCAGCTCGCCTAACCTTGCACTCGCTCTGCCAAACGGTCGTGTAGTCGGCGGGCCGTCCTACGGGTCGCCCTCCGGCCCCAAACGCGCGGCGGGATAGCGGCAAGGCGGCGGCGGCGGCCAGCGGCGTCGGGGCGCTCGCACCGGAGAAGAGGCGTCTTACGAGGCCGGGCGCAGCTCCCTCTCGTTTACTTGCTGAGTAGCGGCGCTCGAAGGTTCCGCGGCGAGCGCGGCTCAACCCACCGAACGTCCCCCTGCAGCGGGCTCCATCGAAGGGCCGTCCCGCCGGATTCGCACCACCCTGTCCACCGCAAAGTCGTCCAACCGACTGCACGAGTTACCGCCCGGTTCGCCTAACCTTGCATCGCCCCGCCAAACGAGCGAGTTGCCGGCCGTCCTACGGGTCGCGCACCGGCCCCACACGTGCGGAGGGCTAGCGGCAAGGCGGCGGCGGCGGTCAGCGGCGTCGGGGTCAAACTCAGCACCGGACAGGGGGTGTCTTACGAGGCCGGGCGCAGCTCCTCTCGTTTAGGGGTCCGCGAGGGTCGCGTTCGAGGTTCCGCGTCCTCGGCTTCGGCTGCGCCGGGTCCAGCCCGATCCATCTCACCCCGCGGCAGCCTCAGACCACCTAGAGCCCCCGCGAACCGCGGCCGGCGTCCGGAAAACAGTCGCGCGAGCCCCCGCTCCGGCGGGCCGGCGAGCGAGAGGCGCTACCCAGCCACCCTCTCTCCTACCTGGTTGATCCTGCCAGTAGCATATGCTTGTCTCAAAGATTAAGCCATGCAAGTCTAAGTGCACACGGCCCGTACAGCGAAACTGCGAATGGCTCATTAAATCAGTTATGGTTCCTTTGATCGCTCCTCAGTTACTTGGATAACTGTGGCAATTCTAGAGCTAATACATGCAAACGGGCGCCGACCTCCGGGGACGCGCGCATTTATCAGACCCAAAACCCACGCGGTGCCCGGGCGCGCGGGCCCAGGGGTCGCGCCGGCGTTCACGCGCCGCGCCGCGGCCCTCCGCGCGTCCGGCCCGGCCTCCCTTGGTGATCCTCGATAACTTCCAGCCGATCGCCGGCCCTCCGCGGCGGCGACGTCTCATTCGAATGTCTGCCCTATCACCTCCGACAGGGAGGCAGCCTATCAGGTCTAAATGACTTGCATACGACCTGATTCTGGGTCAGGGTCTCGTAAGTAGCAGAGCAGCTACATCGCTGCGATCTATTGAGAGTCAGCCCTCGATCCAACCTTTTGTCGGCCGGTGTCACCTCCGGGGGCCGGTCGGCATCCCCCCTCCGGGGTGGGCCGCTACCAGGGGCGTCATCGGACTTTGAAGAAATTACGCCGCGGCGGAAGACAGCGGGCGCGCCCGGGGATGAGGCAGCATCCCTGGGCCGCGGAGGGGAGGAGGCAGCCTCCCCGGGGCGGAACTTAGTCTCCGTAGAATGACGGCGGGCGTGCGTAAAGGGCGCGTCCGGGGATGAGGCAGCATCCCCGGGCCGCGGAGGGGAGGAGGCAGCCTCCCCGGGGCGGAACTTAGTCTCCGTAGAATGACGGCGGGCGTGCGTAAAGGGCGCGCCCGGGGATAGCCCATTCATTTACAACGGCGTGTCCGCCAGGCGGCGACATTTCCCCGTTACCGGTGGCTGCGCGGCGGGTGAGTGACAGAGCTTATCCGAGCGGCTGGAACTCTGCGCCGGCGTGGTCGAGCGTGAGGCCTCGGCCCTTTGGCTGCCTGGTACCTAAACACTTCCATTGATCCAGCCACGGAGGGTGCTGGCTGGTGGCTCCATACCTCCAGAGCTCCATACTTCCATAGCTGCAGAGCTCCATAGCTCCATACCTCCATACCTCCAGAGCTCCATACTTCCATAGCTCTATACTTCCATAGCTCCATAGCACCAGAGCTCCATACCTCCAGAGCTCCATAGCACCAGAGCTCCATAGCTCCATAGCACCAGAGCTCCATAGCTCCATAGCACCAGAGCTCCATACCTCCAGAGCTCCAGAGCTCCATAGCACCAGAGCTCCATAGCTCCATAGCACCAGAGCTCCATAGCTCCATAGCACCAGAGCTCCATAGCTCCATAGCTCCATAGCACCAGAGCTCCATAGCTCCATAGCACCAGAGCTCCATAGCTCCATAGCACCAGAGCTCCATACTTCCATAGCTCCAGGGCTCCATAGCTCCAGGGCTCCATAGCTCCATACCTCCATAGCTCCATAGCTCCATACTTCCAGAGCTCCATAGCTCCATACTTCCATAGCTCCATAGCTCCATACTTCCATAGCACCAGAGCTCCATACTTCCATAGCACCAGAGCTCCAGAGCTCCAGAGCTCCAGCCTGGGTGGCTGGTGGCTCCATAGCTCCATACTTCCATAGCTCTAAGTCAGAGAGTTGGCGAAAATTGCACTAAGTGCGAAAGCCCATTCATTTACAACGGCGTGTCCACAAGGCGGCGACATTTCCCCGTTACCGGTGGCTGCGCGGCGGGTGAGTGACAGAGCTTATCCGAGCGGCTGGAACTCTGCGCCGGCGTGGTCGAGCGTGAGGCCTCGGCCCTTTGGCTGCCTGGTACCTAAAACACTTTCATTGATCCAGCCACGGAGGGTGCTGGCTGGTGGCTCCATACCTCCATAGCTCCATAGCACCAGAGCTCCATAGCTCCATAGCACCAGAGCTCCATGGCTTCAGAGCTCCATAGCACCATAGCTCCATACCTCCAGAGCTCCAGGGCTCCATAGCTCCATACCTCCAGAGCTCCATACCTCCAGAGCTCCATACCTCCAGAGCTCCATAGCACCAGAGCTCCATGGCTTCAGAGCTCCATAGCACCATAGCTCCATACCTCCAGAGCTCCAGGGCTCCATAGCTCCATACCTCCAGAGCTCCATACCTCCAGAGCTCCATACCTCCAGAGCTCCATAGCACCAGAGCTCCATGGCTTCAGAGCTCCATAGCACCATAGCTCCATACCTCCAGAGCTCCAGGGCTCCATAGCTCCATACCTCCAGAGCTCCATACCTCCAGAGCTCCATACCTCCAGAGCTCCAGAGCTCCATAGCACCAGAGCTCCATGGCTTCAGAGCTCCATAGCACCATAGCTCCATACCTCCAGAGCTCCAGGGCTCCATAGCTCCATACCTCCAGAGCTCCATACCTCCAGAGCTCCAGAGCTCCATAGCACCAGAGCTCCATGGCTTCAGAGCTCCATAGCACCATAGCTCCATACCTCCAGAGCTCCAGGGCTCCATAGCTCCATACCTCCAGAGCTCCATACCTCCAGAGCTCCAGAGCTCCATAGCACCAGAGCTCCATGGCTTCAGAGCTCCATAGCACCATAGCTCCATACCTCGAGAGCTCCAGGGCTCCAAAGCTCCATACCTCCAGAGCTCCATACCTCCAGAGCTCCATACCTCCAGAGCTCCATAGCTCCATAGCACCAGAGCTCCATAGCTCCATAGCACCAGAGCTCCATAGCACCAGAGCTCCATAGCACCAGAGCTCCATAGCTCCATAGCACCAGAGCTCCATAGTTCCATAGCACCAGAGCTCCATAGCTCCATAGCACCAGAGCTCCATACTTCCAGAGCTCCATAGCTCCATAGCTCCATAGCACCAGAGCTCCATAGCTCCATAGCACCAGAGCTCCATAGCTCCATAGCACCAGAGCTCCATACTTCCATAGCTCCATAGCTCCATACCTCCAGAGCTCCATAGCTCCATAGCTCCATACCTCCAGAGCTCCATAGCTCCAGAGCTCCATAGCTCCATAGCACCAGAGCTCCATAGCTCCATAGCACCAGAGCTCCATACTTCCATAGCTCCAGGGCTCCATAGCTCCAGGGCTCCATAGCTCCATACCTCCAGAGCTCCATAGCTCCATACTTCCAGAGCTCCATAGCTCCATAGCACCAGAGCTCCATAGCTCCATAGCACCAGAGCTCCATAGCTCCATAGCACCAGATCTCCATAGCTCCATAGCACCAGAGCTCCATAGCTCCATAGCTCCAGGGCTCCATAGCTCCATAGCTCCAGGGCTCCATAGCTCCATAGCTCCAGGGCTCCATAGCTCCATAGCTCCATACCTCCAGAGCTCCATACCTCCAGAGCTCCATACCTCCATAGCACCAGAGCTCCATAGCTCCAGGGCTCCAGGGCTCCATAGCTCCATACCTCCAGAGCTCCATAGCTCCATACTTCCAGAGCTCCATAGCTCCATAGCTCCATACTTCCATAGCTCCATAGCTCCATACTTCCATAGCACCTGAGCTCCATACCTCCAGAGCTCCATAGCTCCAGCCTGGGTGGCTGGTGGCTCCATAGCTCCATACTTCCATAGCTCTAAGTCAGAGAGTTGGCGAAAGATGCACTAAGTGCGAAAGCCCATTCATTTACAACGGCGTGTCCGCCAGGCGGCGACATTTCCCCGTTACCGGTGGCTGCGCGGCGGGTGAGTGACAGAGCTTATCCGAGCGGCTGGAACTCTGCGCCGGCGTGGTCGAGCGTGAGGCCTCGGCCCTTTGGCTGCCTGGTACCTAAAACACTTCCATTGATCCAGCCACGGAGGGTGCTGGCTGGTGGCTCCATACCTCCATAGCTCCATAGCACCAGAGCTCCATAGCTCCATAGCACCAGAGCTCCATGGCTTCAGAGCTCCATAGCACCATAGCTCCATACCTCCAGAGCTCCAGGGCTCCATAGCTCCATACCTCCAGAGCTCCATACCTCCAGAGCTCCATACCTCCAGAGCTCCATAGCACCAGAGCTCCATGGCTTCAGAGCTCCATAGCACCATAGCTCCATACCTCCAGAGCTCCAGGGCTCCATAGCTCCATACCTCCAGAGCTCCATACCTCCAGAGCTCCATACCTCCAGAGCTCCATAGCACCAGAGCTCCATGGCTTCAGAGCTCCATAGCACCATAGCTCCATACCTCCAGAGCTCCAGGGCTCCATAGCTCCATACCTCCAGAGCTCCATACCTCCAGAGCTCCATACCTCCAGAGCTCCAGAGCTCCATAGCACCAGAGCTCCATGGCTTCAGAGCTCCATAGCTCCATACCTCCAGAGCTCCAGGGCTCCATAGCTCCATACCTCCAGAGCTCCATACCTCCAGAGCTCCAGAGCTCCATAGCACCAGAGCTCCATGGCTTCAGAGCTCCATAGCACCATAGCTCCATACCTCCAGAGCTCCAGGGCTCCATAGCTCCATACCTCCAGAGCTCCATACCTCCAGAGCTCCATACCTCCAGAGCTCCATAGCTCCATAGCACCAGAGCTCCATAGCTCCATAGCACCAGAGCTCCATAGCACCAGAGCTCCATAGCACCAGAGCTCCATAGCTCCATAGCACCAGAGCTCCATAGCTCCATAGCACCAGAGCTCCATAGCTCCATAGCACCAGAGCTCCATACTTCCAGAGCTCCATAGCTCCATAGCACCAGAGCTCCATAGCTCCATAGCACCAGAGCTCCATGGCTTCAGAGCTCCATAGCACCATAGCTCCATACCTCCAGAGCTCCAGGGCTCCATAGCTCCATACCTCCAGAGCTCCATACCTCCAGAGCTCCATACCTCCAGAGCTCCATAGCACCAGAGCTCCATAGCTCCATAGCACCAGAGCTCCATAGCACCAGAGCTCCATAGCACCAGAGCTCCATAGCTCCATAGCACCAGAGCTCCATAGCTCCATAGCACCAGAGCTCCATACTTCCAGAGCTCCATAGCTCCATAGCTCCATAGCACCAGAGCTCCATAGCTCCATAGCACCAGAGCTCCATAGCTCCATAGCACCAGAGCTCCATACTTCCATAGCTCCATAGCTCCATACCTCCAGAGCTCCATAGCTCCATAGCTCCATACCTCCAGAGCTCCATAGCTCCAGAGCTCCATAGCTCCATAGCTCCATAGCACCAGAGCTCCATAGCTCCATAGCACCAGAGCTCCATACTTCCATAGCTCCAGGGCTCCATAGCTCCAGGGCTCCATACCTCCATAGCTCCATAGCTCCATACTTCCATAGCTCCATAGCTCCATAGCTCCAGGCACGGAGGGTGCTGGAGCTCCACACTTCCATAGGCACGGAGGGTGCTGGAGCTCCACACTTCCATAGGCACGGAGGGTGCTGGAGCTCCACACTTCCATAGGCACGGAGGGTGCTGGAGCTCCACACTTCCATAGGCAGGGAGGGTGCTGGAGCTCCACACTTCCATAGGCAGGGAGGGTGCTGGAGCTCCACACTTCCATAGGCAGGGAGGGTGCTGGAGCTCCACACTTCCATAGGCAGGGAGGGTGCTGGAGCTCCACACTTCCATAGGCAGGGAGGGTGCTGGAGCTCCACACTTCCATAGGCAGGGAGGGTGCTGGAGCTCCACACTTCCATAGGCAGGGAGGGTGCTGGAGCTCCACACTTCCATAGGCAGGGAGGGTGCTGGAGCTCCACACTTCCATAGGCAGGGAGGGTGCTGGAGCTCCACACTTCCATAGGCACGGAGGGTGCTGGAGCTCCACACTTCCATAGGCAGGGAGGGTGCTGGAGCTCCACACTTCCATAGGCAGGGAGGGTGCTGGAGCTCCACACTTCCATAGGCACGGAGGGTGCTGGAGCTCCACACTTCCATAGCTCCAGGCACGGAGGGTGCTGGCACATCCACACTTCCAGCCACGGAGCATGCTGGCACTTCCACCTTGCTTGCTAAGTCGGCGTGATCTTGCCCAAAAAGTCCCTCCCGAGCTCCAGCTGGAAGTGTAAAAAGAACCGGGCTGGATAAAAAAAAGAACCGGGCTGGATAAAAAAAGAACCGGGCGACCCGTTAAAATTGCTTAGCCGAGGTCCTGGAAGCCTAACACGGCGTGATCTTGTGCAAAAAGCCGCTCCCGAGCTCCAGCTGGAAGTGTAAAAAGAACCGGGCTGGATAAAAAAAGAACCGGGCTGGATAAAAAAAAGAACCGGGCGGCCCGTTAAAATTGCTTAGCCGAGGTCCTGGAAGCCTAACACGGCGTGATCTTGTGCAAAAAGCCGCTCCCGAGCTCCAGCTGGAAGTGTAAAAAGAACCGGGCTGGATAAAAAAAAGAACCGGGCGGCCCGTTAAAATTGCTTAGCCGAGGTCCTGGAAGCCTAACACGGCGTGATCTTGTGCAAAAAGCCGCTCCCGAGCTCCAGCTGGAAGTGTAAAAAGAACCGGGCTGGATAAAAAAAAGAACCGGGCGGCCCGTTAAAATTGCTTAGCCGAGGTCCTGGAAGCCTAACACGGCGTGATCTTGTGCAAAAAGCCGCTCCCGAGCTCCAGCTGGAAGTGTAAAAAGAACCGGGCTGGATAAAAAAAAGAACCGGGCGGCCCGTTAAAATTGCTTAGCCGAGGTCCTGGAAGCCTAACCCGGCGTGATCTTGTGCAAATAGCCGCTGCCGAGCTCCAGCTGGAAGTGTGAAAAGAACCGGGCTGGATAAAAAAAAGAACCGGGCTGGATCAAAAAAGAACCGGGCGACCCGTTAAAATTGCTTAGCCGAGGTCCTGGAAGCCTAACACGGCGTGATCTTGTGCAAAAAGCCGCTCCCGAGCTCCAGCTGGAAGTGTAAAAAGAACCGGGCTGGATAAAAAAAGAACCGGGCTGGATAAAAAAAAGAACCGGGCGGCCCGTTAAAATTGCTTAGCCGAGGTCCTGGAAGCCTAACACGGCGTGATCTTGTGCAAAAAGCCGCTCCCGAGCTCCAGCTGGAAGTGTAAAAAGAACCGGGCTGGATAAAAAAAAGAACCGGGCGGCCCGTTAAAATTGCTTAGCCGAGGTCCTGGAAGCCTAACCCGGCGTGATCTTGTGCAAATAGCCGCTGCCGAGCTCCAGCTGGAAGTGTGAAAAGAACCGGGCTGGATAAAAAAAAGAACCGGGCTGGATCAAAAAAGAACCGGGCGACCCGTTAAAATTGCTTAGCCGAGGTCCTGGAAGCCTAACACGGCGTGATCTTGTGCAAAAAGCCGCTCCCGAGCTCCAGCTGGAAGTGTAAAAAGAACCGGGCTGGATAAAAAAAGAACCGGGCTGGATCAAAAAAGAACCGGGCGACCCGTTAAAATTGCTTAGCCGAGGTCCTGGAAGCCTAACCCGGCGTGATCTTGTGCAAAAAGCCGCTCCCGAGCTCCAGCTGGAAGTGTAAAAAGAACCGGGCTGGATAAAAAAAAGAACCGGGCGGCCCGTTAAAATTGCTTAGCCGAGGTCCTGGAAGCCTAACCCGGCGTGATCTTGTGCAAAAAGCCGCTCCCGAGCTCCAGCTGGAAGTGTAAAAAGAACCGAGCTGGATAAAAAAAAAGAACCGGGCTGGATCAAAAAAGAACCGGGCGACCCGTTAAAATTGCTTAGCCGAGGTCCTGGAAGCCTAACCCGGCGTGATCTTGTGCAAATAGCCGCTGCCGAGCTCCAGCTGGAAGTGTGAAAAGAACCGGGCTGGATAAAAAAAAGAACCGGGCTGGATCAAAAAAGAACCGGGCGACCCGTTAAAATTGCTTAGCCGAGGTCCTGGAAGCCTAACACGGCGTGATCTTGTGCAAAAAGCCGCTCCCGAGCTCCAGCTGGAAGTGTAAAAAGAACCGGGCTGGATAAAAAAAGAACCGGGCTGGATCAAAAAAGAACCGGGCGACCCGTTAAAATTGCTTAGCCGAGGTCCTGGAAGCCTAACCCGGCGTGATCTTGTGCAAAAAGCCGCTCCCGAGCTCCAGCTGGAAGTGTAAAAAGAACCGGGCTGGATAAAAAAAAGAACCGGGCGGCCCGTTAAAATTGCTTAGCCGAGGTCCTGGAAGCCTAACCCGGCGTGATCTTGTGCAAAAAGCCGCTCCCGAGCTCCAGCTGGAAGTGTAAAAAGAACCGGGCTGGATAAAAAAAAGAACCGGGCTGGATCAAAAAAGAACCGGGCGACCCGTTAAAATTGCTTAGCCGAGGTCCTGGAAGCCTAACACGGCGTGATCTTGCCCGAAAGTCGGCCTCTATACTTCCATTTTAGGTACCAGGCGCTCATAGTGTGTTGGTCCCACTAGTCAGTGTACTGGTCCCACTCGCTAGTGTACTGGTCCCCCTAGTCAGTGTACTCATCCAGTTACCCCCCGTTTTCCAAAACACAATCGGCACGTATAAGGGGGGGACTCCTGAGAGAGATGAGGTATATGCCAGCGCAACACCAATCCGCTCCGCGCTGGTTCCCATGTCGGCTACGGATGAATAAAACCAGCCTGTCCCCCCTGGAGCTCACGAGACACGGAATTTTTTCTAAGTGCCAACGGCTCTTCCGAGCAAACGTGTCCGCTCCGGCTGGTTCCCCCGTCGGCCTCGAATGACGAAAAATGCCGGTCTCCGCCCGGAGCTCATGACAAACGAAAAATTTTCTAAGTGCCAACGGCACTTGCGAGCGAATGTGTCCGCTCGGCGCTGGTTCCCGGGTCGAACCCGGAAGACGAAAAACGCCGGTCTCCGCCCGGAGCTCATGACAAACGAAAAATTTTCTAAGTGCCAACGGCACTTGCGAGCGAATGTGTCCGCTCGGCGCTGGTTCCCGGGTCGAACCCGGAAGACGAAAAACGCCGGTCCTCGCCCGGAGCTCATGACAAACGAAAAATTTTCTAAGTGCCAACGGCACTTGCGAGCGAATGTGTCCGCTCGGCGCTGGTTCCCGGGTCGAACCCGGAAGACGAAAAACGCCGGTCTCCGCCCGGAGCTCATGACAAACGAAAAATTTTCCAAGTGCCAACGGCACTTGCGAGCGAATGTGTCCGCTCGGCGCTGGTTCCCGGGTCGAACCCGGAAGACGAAAAACGCCGGTCCTCGCCCGGAGCTCATGACAAACGAAAAATTTTCTAAGTGCCAACGGCACTTGCGAGCGAATGTGTCCGCTCGGCGCTGGTTCCCGGGTCGGACCCGGAAGACGAAAAACGCCGGTCTCCGCCCGGAGCTCATGACAAACGAAAAATTTTCTAAGTGCCAACGGCACTTGCGAGCGAATGTGTCCGCTCGGCGCTGGTTCCCGGGTCGAACCCGGAAGACGAAAAACGCCGGTCCTCGCCCGGAGCTCATGACAAACGAAAAATTTTCTAAGTGCCAACGGCACTTGCGAGCGAATGTGTCCGCTCGGCGCTGGTTCCCGGGTCGAACCCGGAAGACGAAAAACGCCGGTCCTCGCCCGGAGCTCATGACAAACGAAAAATTTTCTAAGTGCCAACGGCACTTGCGAGCGAATGTGTCCGCTCGGCGCTGGTTCCCGGGTCGGACCCGGAAGACGAAAAACGCCGGTCCTCGCCTGGAGGTCCCAGCAAAATCGGCGAAAAAACGACTAAGTGTCAACTTTCGAAAAAACGGCTAAGTGTCGACTTTCGAAAAAACGGCTAAGTGTCAACTTTCGAAAAAACGGCTAAGTGTCAACTTTCGAAAAAACGACTAAGTGTCGCCTCTCTGAAAAAACGGCAGAGTGCCCACGGCTCTGCGGGGCTTGTGAGTCCGCCCCGCGCCGGTTCGGCGGTCGGCCTCAAAAAGCGAAAAATCAGCCTCTCTCCCTGGAGCTCACCAAAAATTTGTCGAAATTTTTCTAAGTTCTCCTCGAGGTACCAGGGGGTGAGGTACCCGGGCTAAGATGCAGTACCTTTTTTGGTCTTCAGGTGCGCCAGAGTACAATGAAATGGTCCCAGTAGTCAGTGTACTCATCGACTTTCCCCCCGTTTTCCAAAGCACCTCGTTTACGAGTATGGAGGAGATGGTGCTGGTCTCCCCACGGCGTCGGACACGCCGTCCTCGACAGCACAAGGTCGGATAGAAGACCTGGAAAGCGCCGTGGCACGCGCTGGAGGTGGGCACTGTGGCGAAAAAACGACTAAGTGTCAACTTTCGAAAAAACGACTAAGTGTCAACTTTCGAAAAAACGGCTAAGTGTCAACTTTCGAAAAAACGACTAAGTGTCACCTCTCTGAAAAAATGGCAAAGTGTCGCCTCTCTGAAAATTTTCTAAGTGCCCACGGCTCTGCGGGCTCGTGCATCCGAGCCGCGCCGGTTCTGCAACCGGCCTAGAATGACGAAAAATAACGGTCTCCTCCTGGAGCTCACAGCCAATTGTGGCGAAAAAGTGGCAAAGTGCCCACGGCTCTGCGGGCTCGTGCATCCGACCCGCGCCGGTTCTGCAGCCGGCCTCGAATGACGAAAAATGACGGTCTCCTCCTGGAGCTCACAGCCAACTTGGCAAAAAGTTTCTAAGTGCCCACGGCCCTGCCGAGCTTTGGCGTCCGCCCAGCGCCGGTTCCGCAGTCGGCCTCGAATGACGAAAAATAACGGTCTCCTCCTGGAGCTCACAGCCAACTTGGCAAAAAGTTTCTAAGTGCCCACGGCCCTGCCGAGCTTTGGCGTCCGCCCAGCGCCGGTTCCGCAGTCGGCCTCGAATGACGAAAAATAACGGTCTCCTCCTGGAGCTCACAGCCAACTTGGCAAAAAGTTTCTAAGTGCCCACGGCCCTGCCGAGCTTTGGCGTCCGCCCAGCGCCGGTTCCGCAGTCGGCCTCGAATGACGAAAAATAACGGTCTCCTCCTGGAGCTCACAGCCAACTTGGCAAAAAGTTTCTAAGTGCCCACGGCCCTGCCGAGCTTTGGCGTCCGCCCAGCGCCGGTTCCGCAGTCGGCCTCGAATGACGAAAAATAACGGTCTCCTCCTGGAGCTCACAGCCAACTTGGCAAAAAGTTTCTAAGTGCCCACGGCCCTGCCGAGCTTTGGCGTCCGCCCAGCGCCGGTTCCGCAGTCGGCCTCGAATGACGAAAAATAACGGTCTCCTCCTGGAGCTCACAGCCAACTTGGCAAAAAGTTTCTAAGTGCCCACGGCCCTGCCGAGCTTTGGCGTCCGCCCAGCGCCGGTTCCGCAGTCGGCCTCGAATGACGAAAAATAACGGTCTCCTCCTGGAGCTCACAGCCAACTTGGCAAAAAGTTTCTAAGTGCCCACGGCCCTGCCGAGCTTTGGCGTCCGCCCAGCGCCGGTTCCGCAGTCGGCCTCGAATGACGAAAAATAACGGTCTCCTCCTGGAGCTCACAGCCAACTTGGCAAAAAGTTTCTAAGTGCCCACGGCCCTGCCGAGCTTTGGCGTCCGCCCAGCGCCGGTTCCGCAGTCGGCCTCGAATGACGAAAAATAACGGTCTCCTCCTGGAGCTCACAGCCAACTTGGCAAAAAGTTTCTAAGTGTCACATCTCTGAAAAAACGGCTAAGTGTCGACTTTCGAAAAAACGGCAAAGTGTCACATCTCTGAAAAAACGGCTAAGTGTCGACTTTCGAAAAAACGGCTAAGTGTCAACTTTCGAAAAAACGGCTAAGTGTCGCCTCTCTGAAAAAACGGCAAAGTGTCAACTTTCGAAAAAACGACAGAGTGTCGCCTCTCTGAAAAAACGACTAAGTGTCGACTTTGAGAAAATGGCAAAGTGCCCACGGCTCTGCGGGCTCGTGCATCCGACCCGCGCCGGTTCCCCAGCCGGCCTGAAATAAGGCAAAACCAGCCTCTCCGCCTGGAGCTCAGAGCCAACTTGGCGAATATTTTCTAAGTGCCCACGGCTCTGCGTGGCTACGGCGTCTGCCCAGCGCCGGTTCCTGGGTCGAACCCCGAGGACGAGGAATGCCGGTCTCCGCCTGGAGGTCCCAGCTTAATCGGCGAAAATTTTCTAAGTGCCCACGGCTCTGCCGGGCTCGTGCATCCGACCCGCGCCGGTTCCCCAGCCGGCCTGAAATAAGGCAAAACCAGCCTCTCCCCCTGGAGCTCAGAGCCAATTGTGGCGAAAAAACGACTAAGTGTCAACTTTCGAAAAAACGACTAAGTGTCAACTTTCCAAAAAAACGGCTAAGTGTCGACTTTCGAAAAAACGGCTAAGTGTCAACTTTCGAAAAAACGACTAAGTGTCGCCTCCGAAAAAACGACTAAGTGTCGCCTCTCTGAAAAAACGACTAAGTGCCCACGGCTCTGCGGGGCTTGTGAGTCCGCCCCGCGCCGGTTCGGCGGTCGGCCTCAAAAAGCGAAAAATCAGCCTCTCTCCCTGGAGCTCACCAAAAATTTGTCAAAATTTTTCTAAGTTCTCCTCGAGGTACCAGGGGGTGAGGTACCCGGGCTAAGATGCAGTACCTTTTTTGGTCTTCAGGTGCGCCAGAGTACAATGAAATGGTCCCAGTAGTCAGTGTACTCATCGACTTTCCCCCCGTTTTCCAAAGCACCTCGTTTACGAGTATGGAGGAGATGGTGCTGGTCTCCCCACGGCGTCGGACACGCCGTCCTCGACAGCACAAGGTCGGATAGAAGACCTGAAAAGCGCCGTGGCACGCGCTGGAGGTGTCACTGTGGCGAAAAAGTGACTAAGTGTCAACTTTCGAAAAAACGGCTAAGTGTCAACTTTCGAAAAAACGGCTAAGTGTCAACTTTCGAAAAAACGACAAAGTGTCACCTCTCTGAAAAAACGGCAAAGTGTCAACTTTTGAAAAAAACGACTAAGTGTCAACTTTCGAAAAAACGACTAAGTGTCACCTCTCTGAAAAAATGGCAAAGTGTCAACTGCGAATGTGGTGGTGCATGGAAGGAAGTGGAGGACGGCCGCCTCCTTAAACACAGGCCGAAGAGGAGCGTCAGGGCCGGCTCCTTAAACACGGACCGAGTGTCGCCCTTAACACAGACCAAGCGGAGGACGGCCGCCTCCCTAAATACAGGCCGAACCGGAGCGCGAGGGCCGCTCCTTAAACACGGACCGAGTGTCGCCCTTAACACAGACCAAGCGGAGGACGGCCGCCTCCCTAAATACAGGCCGAACCGGAGCGCGAGGGCCGCTCCTTAAACACGGACCGAGTGTCGCCCTTAACACAGACCAAGGGGAGGACGGCCGCCTCCTTAAACACAGGCCGGAGAGGAGCGTCAGGGCCAGGCTCCTTAAACACGGACCGAGTGTCGCCCTTAACACAGACCAAGCGGAGGACGGCCGCCTCCCTAAATACAGGCCGAACCGGAGCGCGAGGGCCAGGCTCCTTAAACACGGACCGAGTGTCGCCCTTAACACAGACCAAGGGGAGGACGGCCGCCTCCTTAAACACAGGCCGGAGAGGAGCGTCAGGGCCAGGCTCCTTAAACACGGACCGAGTGTCGCCCTTAACACAGACCAAGCGGAGGACGGCCGCCTCCCTAAATACAGGCCGAACCGGAGCGCGAGGGCCAGGCTCCTTAAACACGGACCGAGTGTCGCCCTTAACACAGACCAAGGGGAGGACGGCCGCCTCCTTAAACACAGGCCGAACCGGAGCGCGAGTGTTGCTCCTTAAACACGGACCGAGTGGAGGACGGCCGCCTCCTTAAACACAGGCCGAACAAAATGACACAAAGTGTCAACTGCGAATGTTGTCCATCCAAGGAAGGAGCGTGATGCCCGGCCGGCTCCTTAAACACAGGCCGAGAGTCGCCCCGGACGGTCCGCCTCGCGGCGCCCGTCCGCTCGGATAAAATGACACAAAGTGTCAACTGCGAATGTTGTCCATCCAAGGAAGGAGCGTGATGCCCGGCCGGCTCCTTAAACAAAGGCCGAGAGTCGCCCCGGACGGTCCGCCTCGCGGCGCCCGCCCGCTCGGATAAAATGACACAAAGTGTCAACTACGAATGTTGTCCATCCAAGGAAGGAGCGTGATGCCCGGCCGGCTCCTTAAACACAGGCCGAGAGTCGCCCCGGACGGTCCGCCTCGCGGCGCCCGTCTGCTCGGATAAAATGACACAAAGTGTCAACTGCGAATGTTGTCCATCCAAGGAAGGAGCGTGATGCCCGGCCGGCTCCTTAAACACAGGCCGAGAGTCGCCCCGGACGGTCCGCCTCGCGGCGCCCGCCCGCTCGGATAAAATGACACAAAGTGTCAACTACGAATGTTGTCCATCCAAGGAAGGAGCGTGATGCCCGGCCGGCTCCTTAAACACAGGCCGAGAGTCGCCCCGGACGGTCCGCCTCGCGGCGCCCGTCCGCTCGGATAAAATGACACAAAGTGTCAACTGCGAATGTTGTCCATCCAAGGAAGGAGCGTGATGCCCGGCCGGCTCCTTAAACACAGGCCGAGAGTCGCCCCGGACGGTCCGCCTCGCGGCGCCCGCCCGCTCGGATAAAATGACACAAAGTGTCAACTACGAATGTTGTCCATCCAAGGAAGGAGCGTGATGCCCGGCCGGCTCCTTAAACACAGGCCGAGAGTCGCCCCGGACGGTCCGCCTCGCGGCGCCCGTCCGCTCGGATAAAATGACACAAAGTGTCAACTGCGAATGTTGTCCATCCAAGGAAGGAGCGTGATGCCCGGCCGGCTCCTTAAACACAGGCCGAGAGTCGCCCCGGACGGTCCGCCTCGCGGCGCCCGCCCGCTCGGATAAAATGACACAAAGTGTCAACTATGAATGTTGTCCATCCAAGGAGGGAGCGTGAGGCCCGGCCGGCTCCGAAAACACAGGCCGAGAGTCGCCCCGGACGGTCCGCCTCGCGGCGCCCGTCTGCTCGGATAAAATGACACAAAGTGTCAACTGCGAATGTTGTCCATCCAAGGAAGGAGCGTGATGCCCGGCCGGCTCCTTAAACACAGGCCGAGAGTCGCCCCGGACGGTCCGCCTCGCGGCGCCCGCCCGCTCGGATAAAATGACACAAAGTGTCAACTACGAATGTTGTCCATCCAAGGAGGGAGCGTGAGGCCCGGCCGGCTCCGAAAACACAGGCCGAGAGTCGCCCCGGACGGTCCGCCTCGCGGCGCCCGTCTGCTCGGATAAAATGACACAAAGTGTCAACTGCGAATGTTGTCCATCCAAGGAAGGAGCGTGATGCCCGGCCGGCTCCTTAAACACAGGCCGAGAGTCGCCCCGGACGGTCCGCCTCGCGGCGCCCGCCCGCTCGGATAAAATGACACAAAGTGTCAACTACGAATGTTGTCCATCCAAGGAAGGAGCGTGATGCCCGGCCGGCTCCTTAAACAAAGGCCGAGAGTCGCCCCGGACGGTCCGCCTCTCGAGGCGCCCGCCCGCTCGGATAAAATGAAACAAAGTGTCAACTACGAATGTTGGCGCTCCCCGCGCCGCCCCGCAGGCCCCGGCGCGACCGTACTGCGGCGAGACCGAGACGACCCGGAAAAAGCATCCATCCCACCTAGCCACGATCCACGGAGGCCGAGCGAGCGGCTGAGTGTCGGGCGCCGCGCGTGCGAGCGTCCGCCGGCCGCGCCGGTCCTTCTGCGAATGACGTTTCTCAAACCCTCCGGCTTGATAGCGGCGGCACCACGGGAAGCCGTCCACACACACCGTCCGACCTCTATCCGAAAAGCCTTCCCGACCAACCGCGGTCGCGGGGGCGTCTGTCGCTCCGCATCGGGGGGGCGTATGGCTTCCGCGCTACGCGCTGCGGGCTCGGGGGGGCCGCAACGGCTGAGTCTGACTCGGCCGGGGCGCAGCTTCCCTCCCGGCAGTCAGCAATAGTGCCGATCGCGCCTGCCACCAGCCCCCTCCCCGACGGGTTCGTCGGCGCCGGCTGGCCACCGTCCGCCTTCGTTCCCCGAGGGTTCCCAACCAGCGCCGATCCAACTCCGCATCCTGGCCGCACGCAGTGCGTGCCTCGCGCGGGTAAGTCGCCGGCGCAGCGCCGCAGCTCCCGACCCCCGCGTACGGGAATAGTTGAGGGCCTCAGCGGGCCGCACCGACCGAGTCCGACTCGGGCCGGGGCGCAGATTCCCGCCTGGGTGACCGAACGTTCTCTGCTCGGGCCGGAGGGCCGACGCCCGTCCCCCCCCGTCGTCCCCCACGGACCGCCTCCGAGGCCACTTCGCACGGCTCATCCTCGGCCCCCTACCAATGCTTAATCGATGGGGCCGCCCGGCCGGATTCGCGCCCCCCTGTCCACCGCCAGTCTCCCCAGACTAACCCGAGTTAACGCCCAGCTCGCCTAACCTTGCACTCGCTCTGCCAAACGGTCGTGTAGTCGGCGGGCCGTCCTACGGGTCGCCCTCCGGCCCCAAACGCGCGGCGGGATAGCGGCAAGGCGGCGGCGGCGGCCAGCGGCGTCGGGGCGCTCGCACCGGAGAAGAGGCGTCTTACGAGGCCGGGCGCAGCTCCCTCTCGTTTACTTGCTGAGTAGCGGCGCTCGAAGGTTCCGCGGCGAGCGCGGCTCAACCCACCGAACGTCCCCCTGCAGCGGGCTCCATCGAAGGGCCGTCCCGCCGGATTCGCACCACCCTGTCCACCGCAAAGTCGTCCAACCGACTGCACGAGTTACCGCCCGGTTCGCCTAACCTTGCATCGCCCCGCCAAACGAGCGAGTTGCCGGCCGTCCTACGGGTCGCGCACCGGCCCCACACGTGCGGAGGGCTAGCGGCAAGGCGGCGGCGGCGGTCAGCGGCGTCGGGGTCAAACTCAGCACCGGACAGGGGGTGTCTTACGAGGCCGGGCGCAGCTCCTCTCGTTTAGGGGTCCGCGAGGGTCGCGTTCGAGGTTCCGCGTCCTCGGCTTCGGCTGCGCCGGGTCCAGCCCGATCCATCTCACCCCGCGGCAGCCTCAGACCACCTAGAGCCCCCGCGAACCGCGGCCGGCGTCCGGAAAACAGTCGCGCGAGCCCCCGCTCCGGCGGGCCGGCGAGCGAGAGGCGCTACCCAGCCACCCTCTCTCCTACCTGGTTGATCCTGCCAGTAGCATATGCTTGTCTCAAAGATTAAGCCATGCAAGTCTAAGTGCACACGGCCCGTACAGCGAAACTGCGAATGGCTCATTAAATCAGTTATGGTTCCTTTGATCGCTCCTCAGTTACTTGGATAACTGTGGCAATTCTAGAGCTAATACATGCAAACGGGCGCCGACCTCCGGGGACGCGCGCATTTATCAGACCCAAAACCCACGCGGTGCCCGGGCGCGCGGGCCCAGGGGTCGCGCCGGCGTTCACGCGCCGCCCCGCGGCCCTCCGCGCGTCCGGCCCGGCCTCCCTTGGTGATCCTCGATAACTTCCAGCCGATCGCCGGCCCTCCGCGGCGGCGACGTCTCATTCGAATGTCTGCCCTATCACCTCCGACAGGGAGGCAGCCTATCAGGTCTAAATGACTTGCATACGACCTGATTCTGGGTCAGGGTCTCGTAAGTAGCAGAGCAGCTACATCGCTGCGATCTATTGAGAGTCAGCCCTCGATCCAACCTTTTGTCGGCCGGTGTCACCTCCGGGGGCCGGTCGGCATCCCCCCTCCGGGGTGGGCCGCTACCAGGGGCGTCATCGGACTTTGAAGAAATTACGCCGCGGCGGAAGACAGCGGGCGCGCCCGGGGATGAGGCAGCATCCCTGGGCCGCGGAGGGGAGGAGGCAGCCTCCCCGGGGCGGAACTTAGTCTCCGTAGAATGACGGCGGGCGTGCGTAAAGGGCGCGTCCGGGGATGAGGCAGCATCCCCGGGCCGCGGAGGGGAGGAGGCAGCCTCCCCGGGGCGGAACTTAGTCTCCGTAGAATGACGGCGGGCGTGCGTAAAGGGCGCGCCCGGGGATAGCCCATTCATTTACAACGGCGTGTCCGCCAGGCGGCGACATTTCCCCGTTACCGGTGGCTGCGCGGCGGGTGAGTGACAGAGCTTATCCGAGCGGCTGGAACTCTGCGCCGGCGTGGTCGAGCGTGAGGCCTCGGCCCTTTGGCTGCCTGGTACCTAAACACTTCCATTGATCCAGCCACGGAGGGTGCTGGCTGGTGGCTCCATACCTCCAGAGCTCCATACTTCCATAGCTGCAGAGCTCCATAGCTCCATACCTCCATACCTCCAGAGCTCCATACTTCCATAGCTCTATACTTCCATAGCTCCATAGCACCAGAGCTCCATACCTCCAGAGCTCCATAGCACCAGAGCTCCATAGCTCCATAGCACCAGAGCTCCATAGCTCCATAGCACCAGAGCTCCATACCTCCAGAGCTCCAGAGCTCCATAGCACCAGAGCTCCATAGCTCCATAGCACCAGAGCTCCATAGCACCAGAGCTCCATAGCTCCATAGCTCCATAGCACCAGAGCTCCATAGCTCCATAGCACCAGAGCTCCATAGCTCCATAGCACCAGAGCTCCATACTTCCATAGCTCCAGGGCTCCATAGCTACAGGGCTCCATAGCTCCATACCTCCATAGCTCCATAGCTCCATACTTCCAGAGCTCCATAGCTCCATACTTCCATAGCTCCATAGCTCCATACTTCCATAGCACCAGAGCTCCATACTTCCATAGCACCAGAGCTCCAGAGCTCCAGAGCTCCAGCCTGGGTGGCTGGTGGCTCCATAGCTCCATACTTCCATAGCTCTAAGTCAGAGAGTTGGCGAAAATTGCACTAAGTGCGAAAGCCCATTCATTTACAACGGCGTGTCCACAAGGCGGCGACATTTCCCCGTTACCGGTGGCTGCGCGGCGGGTGAGTGACAGAGCTTATCCGAGCGGCTGGAACTCTGCGCCGGCGTGGTCGAGCGTGAGGCCTCGGCCCTTTGGCTGCCTGGTACCTAAAACACTTCCATTGATCCAGCCACGGAGGGTGCTGGCTGGTGGCTCCATACCTCCATAGCTCCATAGCACCAGAGCTCCATAGCTCCATAGCACCAGAGCTCCATGGCTTCAGAGCTCCATAGCACCATAGCTCCATACCTCCAGAGCTCCAGGGCTCCATAGCTCCATACCTCCAGAGCTCCATACCTCCAGAGCTCCATACCTCCAGAGCTCCATAGCACCAGAGCTCCATGGCTTCAGAGCTCCATAGCACCATAGCTCCATACCTCCAGAGCTCCAGGGCTCCATAGCTCCATACCTCCAGAGCTCCATACCTCCAGAGCTCCATACCTCCAGAGCTCCATAGCACCAGAGCTCCATGGCTTCAGAGCTCCATAGCACCATAGCTCCATACCTCCAGAACTCCAGGGCTCCATAGCTCCATACCTCCAGAGCTCCATACCTCCAGAGCTCCATACCTCCAGAGCTCCAGAGCTCCATAGCACCAGAGCTCCATGGCTTCAGAGCTCCATAGCACCATAGCTCCATACCTCCAGAGCTCCAGGGCTCCATAGCTCCATACCTCCAGAGCTCCATACCTCCAGAGCTCCAGAGCTCCATAGCACCAGAGCTCCATGGCTTCAGAGCTCCATAGCACCATAGCTCCATACCTCCAGAGCTCCAGGGCTCCATAGCTCCATACCTCCAGAGCTCCATACCTCCAGAGCTCCAGACCTCCATAGCACCAGAGCTCCATGGCTTCAGAGCTCCATAGCACCATAGCACCAGAGCTCCATAGCTCCATAGCACCAGAGCTCCATAGCTCCATAGCACCAGAGCTCCATACTTCCAGAGCTCCATAGCTCCATAGCTCCATAGCACCAGAGCTCCATAGCTCCATAGCACCAGAGCTCCATAGCTCCATAGCACCAGAGCTCCATAGCTCCATAGCACCAGAGCTCCATACTTCCAGAGCTCCATAGCTCCATAGCTCCATAGCACCAGAGCTCCATAGCTCCATAGCACCAGAGCTCCATGGCTTCAGAGCTCCATAGCACCATAGCTCCATACCTCCAGAGCTCCATAGCTCCATAGCACCAGAGCTCCATACTTCCATACCTCCATAGCTCCATACCTCCAGAGCTCCATAGCTCCATAGCTCCATACCTCCAGAGCTCCATAGCTCCAGAGCTCCATAGCTCCATAGCTCCATAGCACCAGAGCTCCATAGCTCCATAGCACCAGAGCTCCATACTTCCATAGCTCCAGGGCTCCATAGCTCCAGGGCTCCATACCTCCAGAGCTCCATAGCTCCATACTTCCAGAGCTCCATAGCTCCATACTTCCATAGCTCCATACTTCCATACCTCCATAGCTCCATACTTCCATAGCACCAGAGCTCCATACTTCCATAGCACCAGAGCTCCATACCTCCAGAGCTCCAGAGCTCCAGCCTGGGTGGCTGGTGGCTCCATAGCTCCATACTTCCATAGCTCTAAGTCAGAGAGTTGGCGAAAATTGCACTAAGTGCGAAAGCCCATTCATTTACAACGGCGTGTCCACAAGGCGGCGACATTTCCCCGTTACCGGTGGCTGCGCGGCGGGTGAGTGACAGAGCTTATCCGAGCGGCTGGAACTCTGCGCCGGCGTGGTCGAGCGTGAGGCCTCGGCCCTTTGGCTGCCTGGTACCTAAAACACTTCCATTGATCCAGCCACGGAGGGTGCTGGCTGGTGGCTCCATACCTCCATAGCTCCATAGCACCAGAGCTCCATAGCTCCATAGCACCAGAGCTCCATGGCTTCAGAGCTCCATAGCACCATAGCTCCATACCTCCAGAGCTCCAGGGCTCCATAGCTCCATACCTCCAGAGCTCCATACCTCCAGAGCTCCATACCTCCAGAGCTCCATAGCACCAGAGCTCCATGGCTTCAGAGCTCCATAGCACCATAGCTCCATACCTCCAGAACTCCAGGGCTCCATAGCTCCATACCTCCAGAGCTCCATACCTCCAGAGCTCCATACCTCCAGAGCTCCAGAGCTCCATAGCACCAGAGCTCCATGGCTTCAGAGCTCCATAGCACCATAGCTCCATACCTCCAGAGCTCCAGGGCTCCATAGCTCCATACCTCCAGAGCTCCATACCTCCAGAGCTCCAGAGCTCCATAGCACCAGAGCTCCATGGCTTCAGAGCTCCATAGCACCATAGCTCCATACCTCCAGAGCTCCAGGGCTCCATAGCTCCATACCTCCAGAGCTCCATACCTCCAGAGCTCCAGACCTCCATAGCACCAGAGCTCCATGGCTTCAGAGCTCCATAGCACCATAGCTCCATACCTCCAGAGCTCCAGGGCTCCAAAGCTCCATACCTCCAGAGCTCCATACCTCCAGAGCTCCATACCTCCAGAGCTCCATAGCTCCATAGCACCAAAGCTCCATAGCTCCATAGCACCAGAGCTCCATAGCACCAGAGCTCCATAGCACCAGAGCTCCATAGCTCCATAGCACCAGAGCTCCATAGCTCCATAGCACCAGAGCTCCATAGCTCCATAGCACCAGAGCTCCATACTTCCAGAGCTCCATAGCTCCATAGCTCCATAGCACCAGAGCTCCATAGCTCCATAGCACCAGAGCTCCATAGCTCCATAGCACCAGAGCTCCATACTTCCATAGCTCCATAGCTCCATACCTCCAGAGCTCCATAGCTCCATAGCTCCATACCTCCAGAGCTCCATAGCTCCAGAGCTCCATAGCTCCATAGCACCAGAGCTCCATAGCTCCATAGCACCAGAGCTCCATACTTCCATAGCTCCAGGGCTCCATAGCTCCAGGGCTCCATAGCTCCATACCTCCAGAGCTCCATAGCTCCATACTTCCAGAGCTCCATAGCTCCATAGCACCAGAGCTCCATAGCTCCATAGCACCAGAGCTCCATAGCTCCATAGCACCAGAGCTCCATAGCTCCATAGCACCAGAGCTCCATAGCTCCATAGCTCCAGGGCTCCATAGCTCCATAGCTCCAGGGCTCCATAGCTCCATAGCTCCAGGGCTCCATAGCTCCATAGCTCCATACCTCCAGAGCTCCATACCTCCAGAGCTCCATACCTCCATAGCACCAGAGCTCCATAGCTCCAGGGCTCCAGGGCTCCATAGCTCCATACCTCCAGAGCTCCATAGCTCCATACTTCCAGAGCTCCATAGCTCCATAGCTCCATACTTCCATAGCTCCATAGCTCCATACTTCCATAGCACCTGAGCTCCATACCTCCAGAGCTCCATAGCTCCAGCCTGGGTGGCTGGTGGCTCCATAGCTCCATACTTCCATAGCTCTAAGTCAGAGAGTTGGCGAAAATTGCACTAAGTGCGAAAGCCCATTCATTTACAACGGCGTGTCCGCCAGGCGGCGACATTTCCCCGTTACCGGTGGCTGCGCGGCGGGTGAGTGACAGAGCTTATCCGAGCGGCTGGAACTCTGCGCCGGCGTGGTCGAGCGTGAGGCCTCGGCCCTTTGGCTGCCTGGTACCTAAAACACTTCCATTGATCCAGCCACGGAGGGTGCTGGCTGGTGGCTCCATACCTCCATAGCTCCATAGCACCAGAGCTCCATAGCTCCATAGCACCAGAGCTCCATGGCTTCAGAGCTCCATAGCACCATAGCTCCATACCTCCAGAGCTCCAGGGCTCCATAGCTCCATACCTCCAGAGCTCCATACCTCCAGAGCTCCATACCTCCAGAGCTCCATAGCACCAGAGCTCCATGGCTTCAGAGCTCCATAGCACCATAGCTCCATACCTCCAGAGCTCCAGGGCTCCATAGCTCCATACCTCCAGAGCTCCATACCTCCAGAGCTCCATACCTCCAGAGCTCCATAGCACCAGAGCTCCATGGCTTCAGAGCTCCATAGCACCATAGCTCCATACCTCCAGAGCTCCAGGGCTCCATAGCTCCATACCTCCAGAGCTCCATACCTCCAGAGCTCCATACCTCCAGAGCTCCAGAGCTCCATAGCATCAGAGCTCCATGGCTTCAGAGCTCCATAGCTCCATACCTCCAGAGCTCCAGGGCTCCATAGCTCCATACCTCCAGAGCTCCATACCTCCAGAGCTCCAGAGCTCCATAGCACCAGAGCTCCATGGCTTCAGAGCTCCATAGCACCATAGCTCCATACCTCCAGAGCTCCAGGGCTCCATAGCTCCATACCTCCAGAGCTCCATACCTCCAGAGCTCCATACCTCCAGAGCTCCATAGCTCCATAGCACCAGAGCTCCAGAGCTCCATAGCACCAGAGCTCCATAGCACCAGAGCTCCATAGCACCAGAGCTCCATAGCTCCATAGCACCAGAGCTCCATAGCTCCATAGCACCAGAGCTCCATAGCTCCATAGCACCAGAGCTCCATACTTCCAGAGCTCCATAGCTCCATAGCTCCATAGCACCATAGCTCCATAGCTCCATAGCACCAGAGCTCCATAGCTCCATAGCACCAGAGCTCCATACTTCCATAGCTCCATAGCTCCATACCTCCAGAGCTCCATAGCTCCATAGCTCCATACCTCCAGAGCTCCATAGCTCCAGAGCTCCATAGCTCCATAGCTCCATAGCACCAGAGCTCCATAGTTCCATAGCACCAGAGCTCCATACTTCCATAGCTCCAGGGCTCCATAGCTCCAGGGCTCCATACCTCCAGAGCTCCATAGCTCCATACTTCCAGAGCTCCATAGCTCCATACTTCCATAGCTCCATACTTCCATACCTCCATAGCTCCATACTTCCATAGCACCAGAGCTCCATACTTCCATAGCACCAGAGCTCCATACCTCCAGAGCTCCAGAGCTCCAGCCTGGGTGGCTGGTGGCTCCATAGCTCCATACTTCCATAGCTCTAAGTCAGAGAGTTGGCGAAAATTGCACTAAGTGCGAAAGCCCATTCATTTACAACGGCGTGTCCGCCAGGCGGCGACATTTCCCCGTTACCGGTGGCTGCGCGGCGGGTGAGTGACAGAGCTTATCCGAGCGGCTGGAACTCTGCGCCGGCGTGGTCGAGCGTGAGGCCTCGGCCCTTTGGCTGCCTGGTACCTAAAACACTTCCATTGATCCAGCCACGGAGGGTGCTGGCTGGTGGCTCCATACCTCCATAGCTCCATAGCACCAGAGCTCCATAGCTCCATAGCACCAGAGCTCCATGGCTTCAGAGCTCCATAGCACCATAGCTCCATACCTCCAGAGCTCCAGGGCTCCATAGCTCCATACCTCCAGAGCTCCATACCTCCAGAGCTCCATACCTCCAGAGCTCCATAGCACCAGAGCTCCATGGCTTCAGAGCTCCATAGCACCATAGCTCCATACCTCCAGAGCTCCAGGGCTCCATAGCTCCATACCTCCAGAGCTCCATACCTCCAGAGCTCCATACCTCCAGAGCTCCATAGCACCAGAGCTCCATGGCTTCAGAGCTCCATAGCACCATAGCTCCATACCTCCAGAGCTCCAGGGCTCCATAGCTCCATACCTCCAGAGCTCCATACCTCCAGAGCTCCATACCTCCAGAGCTCCATAGCACCAGAGCTCCATGGCTTCAGAGCTCCATAGCACCATAGCTCCATACCTCCAGAGCTCCAGGGCTCCATAGCTCCATACCTCCAGAGCTCCATACCTCCAGAGCTCCATACCTCCAGAGCTCCAGAGCTCCATAGCACCAGAGCTCCATGGCTTCAGAGCTCCATAGCACCATAGCTCCATACCTCCAGAGCTCCAGGGCTCCATAGCTCCATACCTCCAGAGCTCCATACCTCCAGAGCTCCAGAGCTCCATAGCACCAGAGCTCCATGGCTTCAGAGCTCCATAGCACCATAGCTCCATACCTCCAGAGCTCCAGGGCTCCATAGCTCCATACCTCCAGAGCTCCATACCTCCAGAGCTCCATACCTCCAGAGCTCCATAGCTCCATAGCACCAGAGCTCCATAGCTCCATAGCACCAGAGCTCCATAGCACCAGAGCTCCATAGCACCAGAGCTCCATAGCTCCATAGCACCAGAGCTCCATAGCTCCATAGCACCAGAGCTCCATAGCTCCATAGCACCAGAGCTCCATACTTCCAGAGCTCCATAGCTCCATAGCTCCATAGCACCAGAGCTCCATAGCTCCATAGCACCAGAGCTCCATGGCTTCAGAGCTCCATAGCACCATAGCTCCATACCTCCAGAGCTCCAGGGCTCCATAGCTCCATACCTCCAGAGCTCCATACCTCCAGAGCTCCATAGCACCAGAGCTCCATAGCTCCATAGCACCAGAGCTCCATAGCACCAGAGCTCCATAGCACCAGAGCTCCATAGCTCCATAGCACCAGAGCTCCATAGCTCCATAGCACCAGAGCTCCATACTTCCAGAGCTCCATAGCTCCATAGCTCCATAGCACCAGAGCTCCATAGCTCCATAGCACCAGAGCTCCATAGCTCCATAGCACCAGAGCTCCATACTTCCATAGCTCCATAGCTCCATACCTCCAGAGCTCCATAGCTCCATAGCTCCATACCTCCAGAGCTCCATAGCTCCAGAGCTCCATAGCTCCATAGCTCCATAGCACCAGAGCTCCATAGCTCCATAGCACCAGAGCTCCATACTTCCATAGCTCCAGGGCTCCATAGCTCCAGGGCTCCATACCTCCAGAGCTCCATAGCTCCATACTTCCAGAGCTCCATAGCTCCATACTTCCATAGCTCCATACTTCCATACCTCCATAGCTCCATACTTCCATAGCACCAGAGCTCCATACTTCCATAGCACCAGAGCTCCATACCTCCAGAGCTCCAGAGCTCCAGCCTGGGTGGCTGGTGGCTCCATAGCTCCATACTTCCATAGCTCTAAGTCAGAGAGTTGGCGAAAATTGCACTAAGTGCGAAAGCCCATTCATTTACAACGGCGTGTCCACAAGGCGGCGACATTTCCCCGTTACCGGTGGCTGCGCGGCGGGTGAGTGACAGAGCTTATCCGAGCGGCTGGAACTCTGCGCCGGCGTGGTCGAGCGTGAGGCCTCGGCCCTTTGGCTGCCTGGTACCTAAAACACTTCCATTGATCCAGCCACGGAGGGTGCTGGCTGGTGGCTCCATACCTCCATAGCTCCATACCTCCAGAGCTCCATACCTCCAGAGCTCCATACCTCCAGAGCTCCATAGCACCAGAGCTCCATGGCTTCAGAGCTCCATAGCACCATAGCTCCATACCTCCAGAGCTCCAGGGCTCCATAGCTCCATACCTCCAGAGCTCCATACCTCCAGAGCTCCATACCTCCAGAGCTCCATAGCACCAGAGCTCCATGGCTTCAGAGCTCCATAGCACCATAGCTCCATACCTCCAGAGCTCCAGGGCTCCATAGCTCCATACCTCCAGAGCTCCATACCTCCAGAGCTCCATACCTCCAGAGCTCCAGAGCTCCATAGCACCAGAGCTCCATGGCTTCAGAGCTCCATAGCACCATAGCTCCATACCTCCAGAGCTCCAGGGCTCCATAGCTCCATACCTCCAGAGCTCCATACCTCCAGAGCTCCAGAGCTCCATAGCACCAGAGCTCCATGGCTTCAGAGCTCCATAGCACCATAGCTCCATACCTCCAGAGCTCCAGGGCTCCATAGCTCCATACCTCCAGAGCTCCATACCTCCAGAGCTCCAGAGCTCCATAGCACCAGAGCTCCATGGCTTCAGAGCTCCATAGCACCATAGCTCCATACCTCCAGAGCTCCAGGGCTCCAAAGCTCCATACCTCCAGAGCTCCATACCTCCAGAGCTCCATACCTCCAGAGCTCCATAGCTCCATAGCACCAGAGCTCCATAGCTCCATAGCACCAGAGCTCCATAGCACCAGAGCTCCATAGCACCAGAGCTCCATAGCTCCATAGCACCAGAGCTCCATAGCTCCATAGCACCAGAGCTCCATAGCTCCATAGCACCAGAGCTCCATACTTCCAGAGCTCCATAGCTCCATAGCTCCATAGCACCAGAGCTCCATAGCTCCATAGCACCAGAGCTCCATAGCTCCATAGCACCAGAGCTCCATACTTCCATAGCTCCATAGCTCCATACCTCCAGAGCTCCATAGCTCCATAGCTCCATACCTCCAGAGCTCCATAGCTCCAGAGCTCCATAGCTCCATAGCACCAGAGCTCCATAGCTCCATAGCACCAGAGCTCCATACTTCCATAGCTCCAGGGCTCCATAGCTCCAGGGCTCCATAGCTCCATACCTCCAGAGCTCCATAGCTCCATACTTCCAGAGCTCCATAGCTCCATAGCACCAGAGCTCCATAGCTCCATAGCACCAGAGCTCCATAGCTCCATAGCACCAGAGCTCCATAGCTCCATAGCACCAGAGCTCCATAGCTCCATAGCTCCAGGGCTCCATAGCTCCATAGCTCCAGGGCTCCATAGCTCCATAGCTCCAGGGCTCCATAGCTCCATAGCTCCATACCTCCAGAGCTCCATACCTCCAGAGCTCCATACCTCCATAGCACCAGAGCTCCATAGCTCCAGGGCTCCAGGGCTCCATAGCTCCATACCTCCAGAGCTCCATAGCTCCATACTTCCAGAGCTCCATAGCTCCATAGCTCCATACTTCCATAGCTCCATAGCTCCATACTTCCATAGCACCTGAGCTCCATACCTCCAGAGCTCCATAGCTCCAGCCTGGGTGGCTGGTGGCTCCATAGCTCCATACTTCCATAGCTCTAAGTCAGAGAGTTGGCGAAAATTGCACTAAGTGCGAAAGCCCATTCATTTACAACGGCGTGTCCGCCAGGCGGCGACATTTCCCCGTTACCGGTGGCTGCGCGGCGGGTGAGTGACAGAGCTTATCCGAGCGGCTGGAACTCTGCGCCGGCGTGGTCGAGCGTGAGGCCTCGGACCTTTGGCTGCCTGGTACCTAAAACACTTCCATTGATCCAGCCACGGAGGGTGCTGGCTGGTGGCTCCATACCTCCATAGCTCCATAGCACCAGAGCTCCATAGCTCCATAGCTCCATAGCTCCAGGGCTCCATAGCTCCATAGCTCCAGGGCTCCATAGCTCCATAGCTCCAGGGCTCCATAGCTCCATAGCTCCATACCTCCAGAGCTCCATACCTCCAGAGCTCCATACCTCCATAGCACCAGAGCTCCATAGCTCCAGGGCTCCAGGGCTCCATAGCTCCATACCTCCAGAGCTCCATAGCTCCATACCTACAGAGCTCCATAGCTCCATAGCTCCATACTTCCATAGCTCCATAGCTCCATACTTCCATAGCACCTGAGCTCCATACCTCCAGAGCTCCATAGCTCCAGCCTGGGTGGCTGGTGGCTCCATAGCTCCATACTTCCATAGCTCTAAGTCAGAGAGTTGGCGAAAATTGCACTAAGTGCGAAAGCCCATTCATTTACAACGGCGTGTCCGCCAGGCGGCGACATTTCCCCGTTACCGGTGGCTGCGCGGCGGGTGAGTGACAGAGCTTATCCGAGCGGCTGGAACTCTGCGCCGGCGTGGTCGAGCGTGAGGCCTCGGCCCTTTGGCTGCCTGGTACCTAAAACACTTCCATTGATCCAGCCACGGAGGGTGCTGGCTGGTGGCTCCATACCTCCATAGCTCCATAGCACCAGAGCTCCATAGCTCCATAGCACCAGAGCTCCATGGCTTCAGAGCTCCATAGCACCATAGCTCCATACCTCCAGAGCTCCAGGGCTCCATAGCTCCATACCTCCAGAGCTCCATACCTCCAGAGCTCCATACCTCCAGAGCTCCATAGCACCAGAGCTCCATGGCTTCAGAGCTCCATAGCACCATAGCTCCATACCTCCAGAGCTCCAGGGCTCCATAGCTCCATACCTCCAGAGCTCCATACCTCCAGAGCTCCATACCTCCAGAGCTCCATAGCACCAGAGCTCCATGGCTTCAGAGCTCCATAGCACCATAGCTCCATACCTCCAGAGCTCCAGGGCTCCATAGCTCCATACCTCCAGAGCTCCATACCTCCAGAGCTCCATACCTCCAGAGCTCCAGAGCTCCATAGCACCAGAGCTCCATGGCTTCAGAGCTCCATAGCTCCATACCTCCAGAGCTCCAGGGCTCCATAGCTCCATACCTCCAGAGCTCCATACCTCCAGAGCTCCAGAGCTCCATAGCACCAGAGCTCCATGGCTTCAGAGCTCCATAGCACCATAGCTCCATACCTCCAGAGCTCCAGGGCTCCATAGCTCCATACCTCCAGAGCTCCATACCTCCAGAGCTCCATACCTCCAGAGCTCCATAGCTCCATAGCACCAGAGCTCCATAGCTCCATAGCACCAGAGCTCCATAGCACCAGAGCTCCATAGCACCAGAGCTCCATAGCTCCATAGCACCAGAGCTCCATAGCTCCATAGCACCAGAGCTCCATACTTCCAGAGCTCCATAGCTCCATAGCTCCATAGCACCAGAGCTCCATAGCTCAATAGCACCAGAGCTCCATAGCTCCATAGCACCAGAGCTCCATACTTCCATAGCTCCATAGCTCCATACCTCCAGAGCTCCATAGCTCCATAGCTCCATACCTCCAGAGCTCCATAGCTCCAGAGCTCCATAGCTCCATAGCTCCATAGCACCAGAGCTCCATAGCTCCATAGCACCAGAGCTCCATACTTTCATAGCTCCATGGCTCCATAGCTCCAGGGCTCCATACCTCCAGAGCTCGATAGCTCCATACTTCCAGAGCTCCATAGCTCCATACTTCCATAGCTCCATACTTCCATACCTCCATAGCTCCATACTTCCATAGCACCAGAGCTCCATACTTCCAGAGCTCCAGAGCTCCAGCCTGGGTGGCTGGTGGCTCCATAGCTCCATACTTCCATAGCTCTAAGTCAGAGAGTTGGCGAAAATTGCACTAAGTGCGAAAGCCCATTCATTTACAACGGCGTGTCCACAAGGCGGCGACATTTCCCCGTTACCGGTGGCTGCGCGGCGGGTGAGTGACAGAGCTTATCCGAGCGGCTGGAACTCTGCGCCGGCGTGGTCGAGCGTGAGGCCTCGGCCCTTTGGCTGCCTGGTACCTAAAACACTTCCATTGATCCAGCCACGGAGGGTGCTGGCTGGTGGCTCCATACCTCCATAGCTCCATAGCACCAGAGCTCCATAGCTCCATAGCACCAGAGCTCCATGGCTTCAGAGCTCCATAGCACCATAGCTCCATACCTCCAGAGCTCCAGGGCTCCATAGCTCCATACCTCCAGAGCTCCATACCTCCAGAGCTCCATACCTCCAGAGCTCCATAGCACCAGAGCTCCATGGCTTCAGAGCTCCATAGCACCATAGCTCCATACCTCCAGAGCTCCAGGGCTCCATAGCTCCATACCTCCAGAGCTCCATACCTCCAGAGCTCCAGAGCTCCATAGCACCAGAGCTCCATGGCTTCAGAGCTCCATAGCACCATAGCTCCATACCTCCAGAGCTCCAGGGCTCCATAGCTCCATACCTCCAGAGCTCCATACCTCCAGAGCTCCAGAGCTCCATAGCACCAGAGCTCCATGGCTTCAGAGCTCCATAGCACCATAGCTCCATACCTCCAGAGCTCCAGGGCTCCATAGCTCCATACCTCCAGAGCTCCATACCTCCAGAGCTCCAGAGTTCCATAGCACCAGAGCTCCATGGCTTCAGAGCTCCATAGCACCATACCTCCAGAGCTCCAGGGCTCCAAAGCTCCATACCTCCAGAGCTCCATACCTCCAGAGCTCCATACCTCCAGAGCTCCATAGCTCCATAGCACCAGAGCTCCATAGCTCCATAGCACCAGAGCTCCATAGCACCAGAGCTCCATAGCACCAGAGCTCCATAGCTCCATAGCACCAGAGCTCCATAGCTCCATAGCACCAGAGCTCCATAGCTCCATAGCACCAGAGCTCCATACTTCCAGAGCTCCATAGCTCCATAGCTCCATAGCACCAGAGCTCCATAGCTCCATAGCACCAGAGCTCCATAGCTCCATAGCACCAGAGCTCCATACTTCCATAGCTCCATAGCTCCATACCTCCAGAGCTCCATAGCTCCATAGCTCCATACCTCCAGAGCTCCATAGCTCCAGAGCTCCATAGCTCCATAGCACCAGAGCTCCATAGCTCCATAGCACCAGAGCTCCATACTTCCATAGCTCCAGGGCTCCATAGCTCCAGGGCTCCATAGCTCCATACCTCCAGAGCTCCATAGCTCCATACTTCCAGAGCTCCATAGCTCCATAGCACCAGAGCTCCATAGCTCCATAGCACCAGAGCTCCATAGCTCCATAGCACCAGAGCTCCATAGCTCCATAGCACCAGAGCTCCATAGCTCCATAGCTCCAGGGCTCCATAGCTCCATAGCTCCAGGGCTCCATAGCTCCATAGCTCCAGGGCTCCATAGCTCCATAGCTCCATACCTCCAGAGCTCCATACCTCCAGAGCTCCATACCTCCATAGCACCAGAGCTCCATAGCTCCAGGGCTCCAGGGCTCCATAGCTCCATACCTCCAGAGCTCCATAGCTCCATACTTCCAGAGCTCCATAGCTCCATAGCTCCATACTTCCATAGCTCCATAGCTCCATACTTCCATAGCACCTGAGCTCCATACCTCCAGAGCTCCATAGCTCCAGCCTGGGTGGCTGGTGGCTCCATAGCTCCATACTTCCATAGCTCTAAGTCAGAGAGTTGGCGAAAATTGCACTAAGTGCGAAAGACCATTCATTTACAACGGCGTGTCCGCCAGGCGGCGACATTTCCCCGTTACCGGTGGCTGCGCGGCGGGTGAGTGACAGAGCTTATCCGAGCGGCTGGAACTCTGCGCCGGCGTGGTCGAGCGTGAGGCCTCGGACCTTTGGCTGCCTGGTACCTAAAACACTTCCATTGATCCAGCCACGGAGGGTGCTGGCTGGTGGCTCCATACCTCCATAGCTCCATAGCACCAGAGCTCCATAGCTCCATAGCACCAGAGCTCCATGGCTTCAGAGCTCCATAGCACCATAGCTCCATACCTCCAGAGCTCCAGGGCTCCATAGCTCCATACCTCCAGAGCTCCATACCTCCAGAGCTCCATACCTCCAGAGCTCCATAGCACCAGAGCTCCATGGCTTCAGAGCTCCATAGCACCATAGCTCCATACCTCCAGAGCTCCAGGGCTCCATAGCTCCATACCTCCAGAGCTCCATACCTCCAGAGCTCCATACCTCCAGAGCTCCATAGCACCAGAGCTCCATGGCTTCAGAGCTCCATAGCACCATAGCTCCATACCTCCAGAGCTCCAGGGCTCCATAGCTCCATACCTCCAGAGCTCCATACCTCCAGAGCTCCATACCTCCAGAGCTCCAGAGCTCCATAGCACCAGAGCTCCATGGCTTCAGAGCTCCATAGCTCCATACCTCCAGAGCTCCAGGGCTCCATAGCTCCATACCTCCAGAGCTCCATACCTCCAGAGCTCCAGAGCTCCATAGCACCAGAGCTCCATGGCTTCAGAGCTCCATAGCACCATAGCTCCATACCTCCAGAGCTCCAGGGCTCCATAGCTCCATACCTCCAGAGCTCCATACCTCCAGAGCTCCATACCTCCAGAGCTCCATAGCTCCATAGCACTAGAGCTCCATAGCTCCATAGCACCAGAGCTCCATAGCACCAGAGCTCCATAGCACCAGAGCTCCATAGCTCCATAGCACCAGAGCTCCATAGCTCCATAGCACCAGAGCTCCATACTTCCAGAGCTCCATAGCTCCATAGCTCCATAGCACCAGAGCTCCATAGCTCCATAGCACCAGAGCTCCATAGCTCCATAGCACCAGAGCTCCATACTTCCATAGCTCCATAGCTCCATACCTCCAGAGCTCCATAGCTCCATAGCTCCATACCTCCAGAGCTCCATAGCTCCAGAGCTCCATAGCTCCATAGCTCCATAGCACCAGAGCTCCATAGCTCCATAGCACCAGAGCTCCATACTTTCATAGCTCCAGGGCTCCATAGCTCCAGGGCTCCATACCTCCAGAGCTCCATAGCTCCATACTTCCAGAGCTCCTTAGCTCCATACTTCCATAGCTCCATACTTCCATACCTCCATAGCTCCATACTTCCATAGCACCAGAGCTCCATACTTCCATAGCACCAGAGCTCCATACCTCCAGAGCTCCAGAGCTCCAGCCTGGGTGGCTGGTGGCTCCATAGCTCCATACTTCCATAGCTCTAAGTCAGAGAGTTGGCGAAAATTGCACTAAGTGCGAAAGCCCATTCATTTACAACGGCGTGTCCACAAGGCGGCGACATTTCCCCGTTACCGGTGGCTGCGCGGCGGGTGAGTGACAGAGCTTATCCGAGCGGCTGGAACTCTGCGCCGGCGTGGTCGAGCGTGAGGCCTCGGCCCTTTGGCTGCCTGGTACCTAAAACACTTCCATTGATCCAGCCACGGAGGGTGCTGGCTGGTGGCTCCATACCTCCATAGCTCCATAGCACCAGAGCTCCATAGCTCCATAGCACCAGAGCTCCATGGCTTCAGAGCTCCATACCACCATAGCTCCATACCTCCAGAGCTCCAGAGCTCCTTAGCTCCATACCTCCAGAGCTCCATACCTCCAGAGCTCCATACCTCCAGAGCTCCATAGCACCAGAGCTCCATGGCTTCAGAGCTCCATAGCACCATAGCTCCATACCTCCAGAGCTCCAGGGCTCCATAGCTCCATACCTCCAGAGCTCCATACCTCCAGAGCTCCATACCTCCAGAGCTCCAGAGCTCCATAGCACCAGAGCTCCATGGCTTCAGAGCTCCATAGCACCATAGCTCCATACCTCCAGAGCTCCAGGGCTCCATAGCTCCATACCTCCAGAGCTCCATACCTCCAGAGCTCCAGAGCTCCATAGCACCAGAGCTCCATGGCTTCAGAGCTCCATAGCACCATAGCTCCATACCTCCAGAGCTCCAGGGCTCCATAGCTCCATACCTCCAGAGCTCCATACCTCCAGAGCTCCAGAGCTCCATAGCACCAGAGCTCCATGGCTTCAGAGCTCCATAGCACCATAGCTCCATACCTCCAGAGCTCCAGGGCTCCAAAGCTCCATACCTCCAGAGCTCCATACCTCCAGAGCTCCATACCTCCAGAGCTCCATAGCTCCATAGCACCAGAGCTCCATAGCTCCATAGCACCAGAGCTCCATAGCACCAGAGCTCCATAGCACCAGAGCTCCATAGCTCCATAGCACCAGAGCTCCATAGCTCCATAGCACCAGAGCTCCATAGCTCCATAGCACCAGAGCTCCATACTTCCAGAGCTCCATAGCTCCATAGCTCCATAGCACCAGAGCTCCATAGCTCCATAGCACCAGAGCTCCATAGCTCCATAGCACCAGAGCTCCATACTTCCATAGCTCCATAGCTCCATACCTCCAGAGCTCCATAGCTCCATAGCTCCATACCTCCAGAGCTCCATAGCTCCAGAGCTCCATAGCTCCATAGCACCAGAGCTCCATAGCTCCATAGCACCAGAGCTCCATACTTCCATAGCTCCAGGGCTCCATAGCTCCAGGGCTCCATAGCTCCATACCTCCAGAGCTCCATAGCTCCATACTTCCAGAGCTCCATAGCTCCATAGCACCAGAGCTCCATAGCTCCATAGCACCAGAGCTCCATAGCTCCATAGCACCAGAGCTCCATAGCTCCATAGCACCAGAGCTCCATAGCTCCATAGCTCCAGGGCTCCATAGCTCCATAGCTCCAGGGCTCCATAGCTCCATAGCTCCAGGGCTCCATAGCTCCATAGCTCCATACCTCCAGAGCTCCATACCTCCAGAGCTCCATACCTCCATAGCACCAGAGCTCCATAGCTCCAGGGCTCCAGGGCTCCAGGGCTCCATAGCTCCATACCTCCAGAGCTCCATAGCTCCATACTTCCAGAGCTCCATAGCTCCATAGCTCCATACTTCCATAGCTCCATAGCTCCATACTTCCATAGCACCTGAGCTCCATACCTCCAGAGCTCCATAGCTCCAGCCTGGGTGGCTGGTGGCTCCATAGCTCCATACTTCCATAGCTCTAAGTCAGAGAGTTGGCGAAAATTGCACTAAGTGCGAAAGCCCATTCATTTACAACGGCGTGTCCGCCAGGCGGCGACATTTCCCCGTTACCGGTGGCTGCGCGGCGGGTGAGTGACAGAGCTTATCCGAGCGGCTGGAACTCTGCGCCGGCGTGGTCGAGCGTGAGGCCTCGGCCCTTTGGCTGCCTGGTACCTAAAACACTTCCATTGATCCAGCCACGGAGGGTGCTGGCTGGTGGCTCCATACCTCCATAGCTCCATAGCACCAGAGCTCCATAGCTCCATAGCACCAGAGCTCCATGGCTTCAGAGCTCCATAGCACCATAGCTCCATACCTCCAGAGCTCCAGGGCTCCATAGCTCCATACCTCCAGAGCTCCATACCTCCAGAGCTCCATACCTCCAGAGCTCCATAGCACCAGAGCTCCATGGCTTCAGAGCTCCATAGCACCATAGCTCCATACCTCCAGAGCTCCAGGGCTCCATAGCTCCATACCTCCAGAGCTCCATACCTCCAGAGCTCCATACCTCCAGAGCTCCATAGCACCAGAGCTCCATGGCTTCAGAGCTCCATAGCACCATAGCTCCATACCTCCAGAGCTCCAGGGCTCCATAGCTCCATACCTCCAGAGCTCCATACCTCCAGAGCTCCATACCTCCAGAGCTCCAGAGCTCCATAGCACCAGAGCTCCATGGCTTCAGAGCTCCATAGCTCCATACCTCCAGAGCTCCAGGGCTCCATAGCTCCATACCTCCAGAGCTCCATACCTCCAGAGCTCCAGAGCTCCATAGCACCAGAGCTCCATGGCTTCAGAGCTCCATAGCACCATAGCTCCATACCTCCAGAGCTCCAGGGCTCCATAGCTCCATACCTCCAGAGCTCCATACCTCCAGAGCTCCATACCTCCAGAGCTCCATAGCTCCATAGCACCAGAGCTCCATAGCTCCATAGCACCAGAGCTCCATAGCACCAGAGCTCCATAGCACCAGAGCTCCATAGCTCCATAGCACCAGAGCTCCATAGCTCCATAGCACCAGAGCTCCATAGCTCCATAGCACCAGAGCTCCATACTTCCAGAGCTCCATAGCTCCATAGCTCCATAGCACCAGAGCTCCATAGCTCCATAGCACCAGAGCTCCATAGCTCCATAGCACCAGAGCTCCATACTTCCATAGCTCCATAGCTCCATACCTCCAGAGCTCCATAGCTCCATAGCTGCATACCTCCAGAGCTCCATAGCTCCAGAGCTCCATAGCTCCATAGCTCCATAGCACCAGAGCTCCATAGCTCCATAGCACCAGAGCTCCATACTTCCATAGCTCCAGGGCTCCATAGCTCCAGGGCTCCATACCTCCAGAGCTCCATAGCTCCATACTTCCAGAGCTCCATAGCTCCATACTTCCATAGCTCCATACTTCCAGACCTCCATAGCTCCATACTTCCATAGCACCAGAGCTCCATACTTCCATAGCACCAGAGCTCCATACCTCCAGAGCTCCAGAGCTCCAGCCTGGGTGGCTGGTGGCTCCATAGCTCCATACTTCCATAGCTCTAAGTCAGAGAGTTGGCGAAAATTGCACTAAGTGCGAAAGCCCATTCATTTACAACGGCGTGTCCACAAGGCGGCGACATTTCCCCGTTACCGGTGGCTGCGCGGCGGGTGAGTGACAGAGCTTATCCGAGCGGCTGGAACTCTGCGCCGGCGTGGTCGAGCGTGAGGCCTCGGCCCTTTGGCTGCCTGGTACCTAAAACACTTCCATTGATCCAGCCACGGAGGGTGCTGGCTGGTGGCTCCATACCTCCATAGCTCCATAGCACCAGAGCTCCATAGCTCCATAGCACCAGAGCTCCATGGCTTCAGAGCTCCATAGCACCATAGCTCCATACCTCCAGAGCTCCAGGGCTCCATAGCTCCATACCTCCAGAGCTCCATACCTCCAGAGCTCCATACCTCCAGAGCTCCATAGCACCAGAGCTCCATGGCTTCAGAGCTCCATAGCACCATAGCTCCATACCTCCAGAGCTCCAGGGCTCCATAGCTCCATACCTCCAGAGCTCCATACCTCCAGAGCTCCATACCTCCAGAGCTCCATAGCACCAGAGCTCCATGGCTTCAGAGCTCCATAGCACCATAGCTCCATACCTCCAGAGCTCCAGGGCTCCATAGCTCCATACCTCCAGAGCTCCATACCTCCAGAGCTCCATACCTCCAGAGCTCCAGAGCTCCATAGCACCAGAGCTCCATGGCTTCAGAGCTCCATAGCACCATAGCTCCATACCTCCAGAGCTCCAGGGCTCCATAGCTCCATACCTCCAGAGCTCCATACCTCCAGAGCTCCAGAGCTCCATAGCACCAGAGCTCCATGGCTTCAGAGCTCCATAGCACCATAGCTCCATACCTCCAGAGCTCCAGGGCTCCATAGCTCCATACCTCCAGAGCTCCATACCTCCAGAGCTCCATACCTCCAGAGCTCCATAGCTCCATAGCACCAGAGCTCCATAGCTCCATAGCACCAGAGCTCCATAGCACCAGAGCTCCATAGCACCAGAGCTCCATAGCTCCATAGCACCAGAGCTCCATAGCTCCATAGCACCAGAGCTCCATAGCTCCATAGCACCAGAGCTCCATACTTCCAGAGCTCCATAGCTCCATAGCTCCATAGCACCAGAGCTCCATAGCTCCATAGCACCAGAGCTCCATGGCTTCAGAGCTCCATAGCACCATAGCTCCATACCTCCAGAGCTCCAGGGCTCCATAGCTCCATACCTCCAGAGCTCCATACCTCCAGAGCTCCATACCTCCAGAGCTCCATAGCACCAGAGCTCCATAGCTCCATAGCACCAGAGCTCCATAGCACCAGAGCTCCATAGCACCAGAGCTCCATAGCTCCATAGCACCAGAGCTCCATAGCTCCATAGCACCAGAGCTCCATACTTCCAGAGCTCCATAGCTCCATAGCTCCATAGCACCAGAGCTCCATAGCTCCATAGCACCAGAGCTCCATAGCTCCATAGCACCAGAGCTCCATACTTCCATAGCTCCATAGCTCCATACCTCCAGAGCTCCATAGCTCCATAGCTCCATACCTCCAGAGCTCCATAGCTCCAGAGCTCCATAGCTCCATAGCTCCATAGCACCAGAGCTCCATAGCTCCATAGCACCAGAGCTCCATACTTCCATAGCTCCAGGGCTCCATAGCTCCAGGGCTCCATACCTCCAGAGCTCCATAGCTCAATACTTCCAGAGCTCCATAGCTCCATACTTCCATAGCTCCATACTTCCATACCTCCATAGCTCCATACTTCCATAGCACCAGAGCTCCATACTTCCATAGCACCAGAGCTCCATACCTCCAGAGCTCCAGAGCTCCAGCCTGGGTGGCTGGTGGCTCCATAGCTCCATACTTCCATAGCTCTAAGTCAGAGAGTTGGCGAAAATTGCACTAAGTGCGAAAGCCCATTCATTTACAACGGCGTGTCCACAAGGCGGCGACATTTCCCCGTTACCGGTGGCTGCGCGGCGGGTGAGTGACAGAGCTTATCCGAGCGGCTGGAACTCTGCGCCGGCGTGGTCGAGCGTGAGGCCTCGGCCCTTTGGCTGCCTGGTACCTAAAACACTTCCATTGATCCAGCCACGGAGGGTGCTGGCTGGTGGCTCCATACCTCCATAGCTCCATAGCACCAGAGCTCCATAGCTCCATAGCACCAGAGCTCCATGGCTTCAGAGCTCCATAGCACCATAGCTCCATACCTCCAGAGCTCCAGGGCTCCATAGCTCCATACCTCCAGAGCTCCATACCTCCAGAGCTCCATACCTCCAGAGCTCCATAGCACCAGAGCTCCATGGCTTCAGAGCTCCATAGCACCATAGCTCCATACCTCCAGAGCTCCAGGGCTCCATAGCTCCATACCTCCAGAGCTCCATACCTCCAGAGCTCCATACCTCCAGAGCTCCAGAGCTCCATAGCACCAGAGCTCCATGGCTTCAGAGCTCCATAGCACCATAGCTCCATACCTCCAGAGCTCCAGGGCTCCATAGCTCCATACCTCCAGAGCTCCATACCTCCAGAGCTCCAGAGCTCCATAGCACCAGAGCTCCATGGCTTCAGAGCTCCATAGCACCATAGCTCCATACCTCCAGAGCTCCAGGGCTCCATAGCTCCATACCTCCAGAGCTCCATACCTCCAGAGCTCCAGAGCTCCATAGCACCAGAGCTCCATGGCTTCAGAGCTCCATAGCACCATAGCTCCATACCTCCAGAGCTCCAGGGCTCCAAAGCTCCATACCTCCAGAGCTCCATACCTCCAGAGCTCCATACCTCCAGAGCTCCATAGCTCCATAGCACCAGAGCTCCATAGCTCCATAGCACCAGAGCTCCATAGCACCAGAGCTCCATAGCACCAGAGCTCCATAGCTCCATAGCACCAGAGCTCCATAGCTCCATAGCACCAGAGCTCCATAGCTCCATAGCACCAGAGCTCCATACTTCCAGAGCTCCATAGCTCCATAGCTCCATAGCACCAGAGCTCCATAGCTCCATAGCACCAGAGCTCCATAGCTCCATAGCACCAGAGCTCCATACTTCCATAGCTCCATAGCTCCATACCTCCAGAGCTCCATAGCTCCATAGCTCCATACCTCCAGAGCTCCATAGCTCCAGAGCTCCATAGCTCCATAGCACCAGAGCTCCATAGCTCCATAGCACCAGAGCTCCATACTTCCATAGCTCCAGGGCTCCATAGCTCCAGGGCTCCATAGCTCCATACCTCCAGAGCTCCATAGCTCCATACTTCCAGAGCTCCATAGCTCCATAGCACCAGAGCTCCATAGCTCCATAGCACCAGAGCTCCATAGCTCCATAGCACCAGAGCTCCATAGCTCCATAGCACCAGAGCTCCATAGCTCCATAGCTCCAGGGCTCCATAGCTCCATAGCTCCAGGGCTCCATAGCTCCATAGCTCCAGGGCTCCATAGCTCCATAGCTCCATACCTCCAGAGCTCCATACCTCCAGAGCTCCATACCTCCATAGCACCAGAGCTCCATAGCTCCAGGGCTCCAGGGCTCTATAGCTCCATACCTCCAGAGCTCCATAGCTCCATACTTCCAGAGCTCCATAGCTCCATAGCTCCATACTTCCATAGCTCCATAGCTCCATACTTCCATAGCACCTGAGCTCCATACCTCCAGAGCTCCATAGCTCCAGCCTGGGTGGCTGGTGGCTCCATAGCTCCATACTTCCATAGCTCTAAGTCAGAGAGTTGGCGAAAATTGCACTAAGTGCGAAAGCCCATTCATTTACAACGGCGTGTCCGCCAGGCGGCGACATTTCCCCGTTACCGGTGGCTGCGCGGCGGGTGAGTGACAGAGCTTATCCGAGCGGCTGGAACTCTGCGCCGGCGTGGTCGAGCGTGAGGCCTCGGCCCTTTGGCTGCCTGGTACCTAAAACACTTCCATTGATCCAGCCACGGAGGGTGCTGGCTGGTGGCTCCATACCTCCATAGCTCCATAGCACCAGAGCTCCATAGCTCCATAGCACCAGAGCTCCATGGCTTCAGAGCTCCATAGCACCATAGCTCCATACCTCCAGAGCTCCAGGGCTCCATAGCTCCATACCTCCAGAGCTCCATACCTCCAGAGCTCCATAGCACCAGAGCTCCATGGCTTCAGAGCTCCATAGCACCATAGCTCCATACCTCCAGAGCTCCAGGGCTCCATAGCTCCATACCTCCAGAGCTCCATACCTCCAGAGCTCCATACCTCCAGAGCTCCATAGCACCAGAGCTCCATGGCTTCAGAGCTCCATAGCACCATAGCTCCATACCTCCAGAGCTCCAGGGCTCCATAGCTCCATACCTCCAGAGCTCCATACCTCCAGAGCTCCAGAGCTCCATAGCACCAGAGCTCCATGGCTTCAGAGCTCCATAGCTCCATACCTCCAGAGCTCCAGGGCTCCATAGCTCCATACCTCCAGAGCTCCATACCTCCAGAGCTCCAGAGCTCCATAGCACCAGAGCTCCATGGCTTCAGAGCTCCATAGCACCATAGCTCCATACCTCCAGAGCTCCAGGGCTCCATAGCTCCATACCTCCAGAGCTCCATACCTCCAGAGCTCCATACCTCCAGAGCTCCATAGCTCCATAGCACCAGAGCTCCATAGCTCCATAGCACCAGAGCTCCATAGCACCAGAGCTCCATAGCACCAGAGCTCCATAGCTCCATAGCACCAGAGCTCCATAGCTCCATAGCACCAGAGCTCCATAGCTCCATAGCACCAGAGCTCCATACTTCCAGAGCTCCATAGCTCCATAGCTCCATAGCTCCATAGCACCAGAGCTCCATAGCTCCATAGCACCAGAGCTCCATAGCTCCATAGCACCAGAGCTCCATACTTCCATAGCTCCATAGCTCCATACCTCCAGAGCTCCATAGCTCCATAGCTGCATACCTCCAGAGCTCCATAGCTCCAGAGCTCCATAGCTCCATAGCTCCATAGCACCAGAGCTCCATAGCTCCATAGCACCAGAGCTCCATACTTCCATAGCTCCAGGGCTCCATAGCTCCAGGGCTCCATACCTCCAGAGCTCCATAGCTCCATACTTCCAGAGCTCCATAGCTCCATACTTCCATAGCTCCATACTTCCAGACCTCCATAGCTCCATACTTCCATAGCACCAGAGCTCCATACTTCCATAGCACCAGAGCTCCATACCTCCAGAGCTCCAGAGCTCCAGCCTGGGTGGCTGGTGGCTCCATAGCTCCATACTTCCATAGCTCTAAGTCAGAGAGTTGGCGAAAATTGCACTAAGTGCGAAAGCCCATTCATTTACAACGGCGTGTCCACAAGGCGGCGACATTTCCCCGTTACCGGTGGCTGCGCGGCGGGTGAGTGACAGAGCTTATCCGAGCGGCTGGAACTCTGCGCCGGCGTGGTCGAGCGTGAGGCCTCGGCCCTTTGGCTGCCTGGTACCTAAAACACTTCCATTGATCCAGCCACGGAGGGTGCTGGCTGGTGGCTCCATACCTCCATAGCTCCATAGCACCAGAGCTCCATAGCTCCATAGCACCAGAGCTCCATGGCTTCAGAGCTCCATAGCACCATAGCTCCATACCTCCAGAGCTCCAGGGCTCCATAGCTCCATACCTCCAGAGCTCCATACCTCCAGAGCTCCATACCTCCAGAGCTCCATAGCACCAGAGCTCCATGGCTTCAGAGCTCCATAGCACCATAGCTCCATACCTCCAGAGCTCCAGGGCTCCATAGCTCCATACCTCCAGAGCTCCATACCTCCAGAGCTCCATACCTCCAGAGCTCCATAGCACCAGAGCTCCATGGCTTCAGAGCTCCATAGCACCATAGCTCCATACCTCCAGAGCTCCAGGGCTCCATAGCTCCATACCTCCAGAGCTCCATACCTCCAGAGCTCCATACCTCCAGAGCTCCAGAGCTCCATAGCACCAGAGCTCCATGGCTTCAGAGCTCCATAGCACCATAGCTCCATACCTCCAGAGCTCCAGGGCTCCATAGCTCCATACCTCCAGAGCTCCATACCTCCAGAGCTCCAGAGCTCCATAGCACCAGAGCTCCATGGCTTCAGAGCTCCATAGCACCATAGCTCCATACCTCCAGAGCTCCAGGGCTCCATAGCTCCATACCTCCAGAGCTCCATACCTCCAGAGCTCCATACCTCCAGAGCTCCATAGCTCCATAGCACCAGAGCTCCATAGCTCCATAGCACCAGAGCTCCATAGCACCAGAGCTCCATAGCACCAGAGCTCCATAGCTCCATAGCACCAGAGCTCCATAGCTCCATAGCACCAGAGCTCCATAGCTCCATAGCACCAGAGCTCCATACTTCCAGAGCTCCATAGCTCCATAGCTCCATAGCACCAGAGCTCCATAGCTCCATAGCACCAGAGCTCCATGGCTTCAGAGCTCCATAGCACCATAGCTCCATACCTCCAGAGCTCCAGGGCTCCATAGCTCCATACCTCCAGAGCTCCATACCTCCAGAGCTCCATACCTCCAGAGCTCCATAGCACCAGAGCTCCATAGCTCCATAGCACCAGAGCTCCATAGCACCAGAGCTCCATAGCACCAGAGCTCCATAGCTCCATAGCACCAGAGCTCCATAGCTCCATAGCACCAGAGCTCCATACTTCCAGAGCTCCATAGCTCCATAGCTCCATAGCACCAGAGCTCCATAGCTCCATAGCACCAGAGCTCCATAGCTCCATAGCACCAGAGCTCCATACTTCCATAGCTCCATAGCTCCATACCTCCAGAGCTCCATAGCTCCATAGCTCCATACCTCCAGAGCTCCATAGCTCCAGAGCTCCATAGCTCCATAGCTCCATAGCACCAGAGCTCCATAGCTCCATAGCACCAGAGCTCCATACTTCCATAGCTCCAGGGCTCCATAGCTCCAGGGCTCCATACCTCCAGAGCTCCATAGCTCCATACTTCCAGAGCTCCATAGCTCCATACTTCCATAGCTCCATACTTCCATACCTCCATAGCTCCATACTTCCATAGCACCAGAGCTCCATACTTCCATAGCACCAGAGCTCCATACCTCCAGAGCTCCAGAGCTCCAGCCTGGGTGGCTGGTGGCTCCATAGCTCCATACTTCCATAGCTCTAAGTCAGAGAGTTGGCGAAAATTGCACTAAGTGCGAAAGCCCATTCATTTACAACGGCGTGTCCACAAGGCGGCGACATTTCCCCGTTACCGGTGGCTGCGCGGCGGGTGAGTGACAGAGCTTATCCGAGCGGCTGGAACTCTGCGCCGGCGTGGTCGAGCGTGAGGCCTCGGCCCTTTGGCTGCCTGGTACCTAAAACACTTCCATTGATCCAGCCACGGAGGGTGCTGGCTGGTGGCTCCATACCTCCATAGCTCCATAGCACCAGAGCTCCATAGCTCCATAGCACCAGAGCTCCATGGCTTCAGAGCTCCATAGCACCATAGCTCCATACCTCCAGAGCTCCAGGGCTCCATAGCTCCATACCTCCAGAGCTCCATACCTCCAGAGCTCCATACCTCCAGAGCTCCATAGCACCAGAGCTCCATGGCTTCAGAGCTCCATAGCACCATAGCTCCATACCTCCAGAGCTCCAGGGCTCCATAGCTCCATACCTCCAGAGCTCCATACCTCCAGAGCTCCATACCTCCAGAGCTCCAGAGCTCCATAGCACCAGAGCTCCATGGCTTCAGAGCTCCATAGCACCATAGCTCCATACCTCCAGAGCTCCAGGGCTCCATAGCTCCATACCTCCAGAGCTCCATACCTCCAGAGCTCCAGAGCTCCATAGCACCAGAGCTCCATGGCTTCAGAGCTCCATAGCACCATAGCTCCATACCTCCAGAGCTCCAGGGCTCCATAGCTCCATACCTCCAGAGCTCCATACCTCCAGAGCTCCAGAGCTCCATAGCACCAGAGCTCCATGGCTTCAGAGCTCCATAGCACCATAGCTCCATACCTCCAGAGCTCCAGGGCTCCAAAGCTCCATACCTCCAGAGCTCCATACCTCCAGAGCTCCATACCTCCAGAGCTCCATAGCTCCATAGCACCAGAGCTCCATAGCTCCATAGCACCAGAGCTCCATAGCACCAGAGCTCCATAGCACCAGAGCTCCATAGCTCCATAGCACCAGAGCTCCATAGCTCCATAGCACCAGAGCTCCATAGCTCCATAGCACCAGAGCTCCATACTTCCAGAGCTCCATAGCTCCATAGCTCCATAGCACCAGAGCTCCATAGCTCCATAGCACCAGAGCTCCATAGCTCCATAGCACCAGAGCTCCATACTTCCATAGCTCCATAGCTCCATACCTCCAGAGCTCCATAGCTCCATAGCTCCATACCTCCAGAGCTCCATAGCTCCAGAGCTCCATAGCTCCATAGCACCAGAGCTCCATAGCTCCATAGCACCAGAGCTCCATACTTCCATAGCTCCAGGGCTCCATAGCTCCAGGGCTCCATAGCTCCATACCTCCAGAGCTCCATAGCTCCATACTTCCAGAGCTCCATAGCTCCATAGCACCAGAGCTCCATAGCTCCATAGCACCAGAGCTCCATAGCTCCATAGCACCAGAGCTCCATAGCTCCATAGCACCAGAGCTCCATAGCTCCATAGCTCCAGGGCTCCATAGCTCCATAGCTCCAGGGCTCCATAGCTCCATAGCTCCAGGGCTCCATAGCTCCATAGCTCCATACCTCCAGAGCTCCATACCTCCAGAGCTCCATACCTCCATAGCACCAGAGCTCCATAGCTCCAGGGCTCCAGGGCTCTATAGCTCCATACCTCCAGAGCTCCATAGCTCCATACTTCCAGAGCTCCATAGCTCCATAGCTCCATACTTCCATAGCTCCATAGCTCCATACTTCCATAGCACCTGAGCTCCATACCTCCAGAGCTCCATAGCTCCAGCCTGGGTGGCTGGTGGCTCCATAGCTCCATACTTCCATAGCTCTAAGTCAGAGAGTTGGCGAAAATTGCACTAAGTGCGAAAGCCCATTCATTTACAACGGCGTGTCCGCCAGGCGGCGACATTTCCCCGTTACCGGTGGCTGCGCGGCGGGTGAGTGACAGAGCTTATCCGAGCGGCTGGAACTCTGCGCCGGCGTGGTCGAGCGTGAGGCCTCGGCCCTTTGGCTGCCTGGTACCTAAAACACTTCCATTGATCCAGCCACGGAGGGTGCTGGCTGGTGGCTCCATACCTCCATAGCTCCATAGCACCAGAGCTCCATAGCTCCATAGCACCAGAGCTCCATGGCTTCAGAGCTCCATAGCACCATAGCTCCATACCTCCATAGCTCCAGGGCTCCATAGCTCCATACCTCCAGAGCTCCATACCTCCAGAGCTCCATAGCACCAGAGCTCCATGGCTTCAGAGCTCCATAGCACCATAGCTCCATACCTCCAGAGCTCCAGGGCTCCATAGCTCCATACCTCCAGAGCTCCATACCTCCAGAGCTCCATACCTCCAGAGCTCCATAGCACCAGAGCTCCATGGCTTCAGAGCTCCATAGCACCATAGCTCCATACCTCCAGAGCTCCAGGGCTCCATAGCTCCATACCTCCAGAGCTCCATACCTCCAGAGCTCCAGAGCTCCATAGCACCAGAGCTCCATGGCTTCAGAGCTCCATAGCTCCATACCTCCAGAGCTCCAGGGCTCCATAGCTCCATACCTCCAGAGCTCCATACCTCCAGAGCTCCAGAGCTCCATAGCACCAGAGCTCCATGGCTTCAGAGCTCCATAGCACCATAGCTCCATACCTCCAGAGCTCCAGGGCTCCATAGCTCCATACCTCCAGAGCTCCATACCTCCAGAGCTCCATACCTCCAGAGCTCCATAGCTCCATAGCACCAGAGCTCCATAGCTCCATAGCACCAGAGCTCCATAGCACCAGAGCTCCATAGCACCAGAGCTCCATAGCTCCATAGCACCAGAGCTCCATAGCTCCATAGCACCAGAGCTCCATACTTCCAGAGCTCCATAGCTCCATAGCTCCATAGCACCAGAGCTCCATAGCTCCATAGCACCAGAGCTCCATAGCTCCATAGCACCAGAGCTCCATACTTCCATAGCTCCATAGCTCCATACCTCCAGAGCTCCATAGCTCCATAGCTCCATACCTCCAGAGCTCCATAGCTCCAGAGCTCCATAGCTCCATAGCTCCATAGCACCAGAGCTCCATAGCTCCATAGCACCAGAGCTCCATACTTCCATAGCTCCAGGGCTCCATAGCTCCAGGGCTCCATACCTCCAGAGCTCCATAGCTCCATACTTCCAGAGCTCCATAGCTCCATACTTCCATAGCTCCATACTTCCATACCTCCATAGCTCCATACTTCCATAGCACCAGAGCTCCATACTTCCATAGCACCAGAGCTCCATACCTCCAGAGCTCCAGAGCTCCAGCCTGGGTGGCTGGTGGCTCCATAGCTCCATACTTCCATAGCTCTAAGTCAGAGAGTTGGCGAAAATTGCACTAAGTGCGAAAGCCCATTCATTTACAACGGCGTGTCCACAAGGCGGCGACATTTCCCCGTTACCGGTGGCTGCGCGGCGGGTGAGTGACAGAGCTTATCCGAGCTCCTGGAACTCTGCGCCGGCGTGGTCGAGCGTGAGGCCTCGGCCCTTTGGCTGCCTGGTACCTAAAACACTTCCATTGATCCAGCCACGGAGGGTGCTGGCTGGTGGCTCCATACCTCCATAGCTCCATAGCACCAGAGCTCCATAGCTCCATAGCACCAGAGCTCCATGGCTTCAGAGCTCCATAGCACCATAGCTCCATACCTCCAGAGCTCCAGGGCTCCATAGCTCCATACCTCCAGAGCTCCATACCTCCAGAGCTCCATACCTCCAGAGCTCCATAGCACCAGAGCTCCATGGCTTCAGAGCTCCATAGCACCATAGCTCCATACCTCCAGAGTTCCAGGGCTCCATAGCTCCATACCTCCAGAGCTCCATACCTCCAGAGCTCCATACCTCCAGAGCTCCATAGCACCAGAGCTCCATGGCTTCAGAGCTCCATAGCACCATAGCTCCATACCTCCAGAGCTCCAGGGCTCCATAGCTCCATACCTCCAGAGCTCCATACCTCCAGAGCTCCATACCTCCAGAGCTCCATAGCACCAGAGCTCCATGGCTTCAGAGCTCCATAGCACCATAGCTCCATACCTCCAGAGCTCCAGGGCTCCATAGCTCCATACCTCCAGAGCTCCATACCTCCAGAGCTCCATACCTCCAGAGCTCCAGAGCTCCATAGCACCAGAGCTCCATGGCTTCAGAGCTCCATAGCACCATAGCTCCATACCTCCAGAGCTCCAGGGCTCCATAGCTCCATACCTCCAGAGCTCCATACCTCCAGAGCTCCAGAGCTCCATAGCACCAGAGCTCCATGGCTTCAGAGCTCCATAGCACCATAGCTCCATACCTCCAGAGCTCCAGGGCTCCATAGCTCCATACCTCCAGAGCTCCATACCTCCAGAGCTCCAGAGCTCCATAGCACCAGAGCTCCATGGCTTCAGAGCTCCATAGCACCATAGCTCCATACCTCCAGAGCTCCAGGGCTCCAAAGCTCCATACCTCCAGAGCTCCATACCTCCAGAGCTCCATACCTCCAGAGCTCCATAGCTCCATAGCACCAGAGCTCCATAGCTCCATAGCACCAGAGCTCCATAGCACCAGAGCTCCTTAGCACCAGAGCTCCATAGCTCCATAGCACCAGAGCTCCATAGCTCCATAGCACCAGAGCTCCATAGCTCCATAGCACCAGAGCTCCATACTTCCAGAGCTCCATAGCTCCATAGCACCAGAGCTCCATAGCTCCATAGCACCAGAGCTCCATAGCTCCATAGCACCAGAGCTCCATACTTCCATAGCTCCATAGCTCCATACCTCCAGAGCTCCATAGCTCCATAGCTCCATACCTCCAGAGCTCCATAGCTCCAGAGCTCCATAGCTCCATAGCACCAGAGCTCCATAGCTCCATAGCACCAGAGCTCCATACTTCCATAGCTCCAGGGCTCCATAGCTCCAGGGCTCCATAGCTCCATACCTCCAGAGCTCCATAGCTCCATACTTCCAGAGCTCCATAGCTCCATAGCACCAGAGCTCCATAGCTCCATAGCACCAGAGCTCCATAGCTCCATAGCACCAGAGCTCCATAGCTCCATAGCACCAGAGCTCCATAGCTCCATAGCTCCAGGGCTCCATAGCTCCATAGCTCCAGGGCTCCATAGCTCCATACCTCCAGAGCTCCATACCTCCAGAGCTCCATACCTCCAGAGCTCCATAGCACCAGAGCTCCATGGCTTCAGAGCTCCATAGCACCATAGCTCCATACCTCCAGAGCTCCAGGGCTCCATAGCTCCATACCTCCAGAGCTCCATACCTCCAGAGCTCCATACCTCCAGAGCTCCATAGCACCAGAGCTCCATGGCTTCAGAGCTCCATAGCACCATAGCTCCATACCTCCAGAGCTCCAGGGCTCCATAGCTCCATACCTCCAGAGCTCCATACCTCCAGAGCTCCATACCTCCAGAGCTCCATAGCACCAGAGCTCCATGGCTTCAGAGCTCCATAGCACCATAGCTCCATACCTCCAGAGCTCCAGGGCTCCATAGCTCCATACCTCCAGAGCTCCATACCTCCAGAGCTCCATACCTCCAGAGCTCCAGAGCTCCATAGCACCAGAGCTCCATGGCTTCAGAGCTCCATAGCACCATAGCTCCATACCTCCAGAGCTCCAGGGCTCCATAGCTCCATACCTCCAGAGCTCCATACCTCCAGAGCTCCAGAGCTCCATAGCACCAGAGCTCCATGGCTTCAGAGCTCCATAGCACCATAGCTCCATACCTCCAGAGCTCCAGGGCTCCATAGCTCCATACCTCCAGAGCTCCATACCTCCAGAGCTCCAGAGCTCCATAGCACCAGAGCTCCATGGCTTCAGAGCTCCATAGCACCATAGCTCCATACCTCCAGAGCTCCAGGGCTCCAAAGCTCCATACCTCCAGAGCTCCATACCTCCAGAGCTCCATACCTCCAGAGCTCCATAGCTCCATAGCACCAGAGCTCCATAGCTCCATAGCACCAGAGCTCCATAGCACCAGAGCTCCATAGCACCAGAGCTCCATAGCTCCATAGCACCAGAGCTCCATAGCTCCATAGCACCAGAGCTCCATAGCTCCATAGCACCAGAGCTCCATACTTCCAGAGCTCCATAGCTCCATAGCACCAGAGCTCCATAGCTCCATAGCACCAGAGCTCCATAGCTCCATAGCACCAGAGCTCCATACTTCCATAGCTCCATAGCTCCATACCTCCAGAGCTCCATAGCTCCATAGCTCCATACCTCCAGAGCTCCATAGCTCCAGAGCTCCATAGCTCCATAGCACCAGAGCTCCATAGCTCCATAGCACCAGAGTTCCATACTTCCATAGCTCCAGGGCTCCATAGCTCCAGGGCTCCATAGCTCCATACCTCCAGAGCTCCATAGCTCCATACTTCCAGAGCTCCATAGCTCCATAGCACCAGAGCTCCATAGCTCCATAGCACCAGAGCTCCATAGCTCCATAGCACCAGAGCTCCATAGCTCCATAGCACCAGAGCTCCATAGCTCCATAGCTCCAGGGCTCCATAGCTCCATAGCTCCAGGGCTCCATAGCTCCATAGCTCCAGGGCTCCATAGCTCCATAGCTCCATACCTCCAGAGCTCCATACCTCCAGAGCTCCATACCTCCATAGCACCAGAGCTCCATAGCTCCAGGGCTCCAGGGCTCCATAGCTCCATACCTCCAGAGCTCCATAGCTCCATACTTCCAGAGCTCCATAGCTCCATAGCTCCATACTTCCATAGCTCCATAGCTCCATACTTCCATAGCACCTGAGCTCCATACCTCCAGAGCTCCATAGCTCCAGCCTGGGTGGCTGGTGGCTCCATAGCTCCATACTTCCATAGCTCTAAGTCAGAGAGTTGGCGAAAATTGCACTAAGTGCGAAAGCCCATTCATTTACAACGGCGTGTCCGCCAGGCGGCGACATTTCCCCGTTACCGGTGGCTGCGCGGCGGGTGAGTGACAGAGCTTATCCGAGCGGCTGGAACTCTGCGCCGGCGTGGTCGAGCGTGAGGCCTCGGCCCTTTGGCTGCCTGGTACCTAAAACACTTCCATTGATCCAGCCACGGAGGGTGCTGGCTGGTGGCTCCATACCTCCATAGCTCCATAGCACCAGAGCTCCATAGCTCCATAGCACCAGAGCTCCATGGCTTCAGAGCTCCATAGCACCATAGCTCCATACCTCCAGAGCTCCAGGGCTCCATAGCTCCATACCTCCAGAGCTCCATACCTCCAGAGCTCCATACCTCCAGAGCTCCATAGCACCAGAGCTCCATGGCTTCAGAGCTCCATAGCACCATAGCTCCATACCTCCAGAGCTCCAGGGCTCCATAGCTCCATACCTCCAGAGCTCCATACCTCCAGAGCTCCATACCTCCAGAGCTCCATAGCACCAGAGCTCCATGGCTTCAGAGCTCCATAGCACCATAGCTCCATACCTCCAGAGCTCCAGGGCTCCATAGCTCCATACCTCCAGAGCTCCATACCTCCAGAGCTCCATACCTCCAGAGCTCCAGAGCTCCATAGCACCAGAGCTCCATGGCTTCAGAGCTCCATAGCACCATAGCTCCATACCTCCAGAGCTCCAGGGCTCCATAGCTCCATACCTCCAGAGCTCCATACCTCCAGAGCTCCAGAGCTCCATAGCACCAGAGCTCCATGGCTTCAGAGCTCCATAGCACCATAGCTCCATACCTCCATAGCACCAGAGCTCCATAGCTCCATAGCACCAGAGCTCCATGGCTTCAGAGCTCCATAGCACCATAGCTCCATACCTCCAGAGCTCCAGGGCTCCATAGCTCCATACCTCCAGAGCTCCATACCTCCAGAGCTCCATACCTCCAGAGCTCCATAGCACCAGAGCTCCATGGCTTCAGAGCTCCATAGCACCATAGCTCCATACCTCCAGAGCTCCAGGGCTCCATAGCTCCATACCTCCAGAGCTCCATACCTCCAGAGCTCCATACCTCCAGAGCTCCATAGCACCAGAGCTCCATGGCTTCAGAGCTCCATAGCACCATAGCTCCATACCTCCAGAGCTCCAGGGCTCCATAGCTCCATACCTCCAGAGCTCCATACCTCCAGAGCTCCATACCTCCAGAGCTCCAGAGCTCCATAGCACCAGAGCTCCATGGCTTCAGAGCTCCATAGCACCATAGCTCCATACCTCCAGAGCTCCAGGGCTCCATAGCTCCATACCTCCAGAGCTCCATACCTCCAGAGCTCCAGAGCTCCATAGCACCAGAGCTCCATGGCTTCAGAGCTCCATAGCACCATAGCTCCATACCTCCAGAGCTCCAGGGCTCCATAGCTCCATACCTCCAGAGCTCCATACCTCCAGAGCTCCATACCTCCAGAGCTCCATAGCTCCATAGCACCAGAGCTCCATAGCTCCATAGCACCAGAGCTCCATAGCACCAGAGCTCCATAGCACCAGAGCTCCATAGCTCCATAGCACCAGAGCTCCATAGCTCCATAGCACCAGAGCTCCATAGCTCCATAGCACCATAGCTCCATAGCTCCATAGCACCAGAGCTCCATAGCTCCATAGCACCAGAGCTCCATGGCTTCAGAGCTCCATAGCACCATAGCTCCATACCTCCAGAGCTCCAGGGCTCCATAGCGCCATACCTCCAGAGCTCCATACCTCCAGAGCTCCATACCTCCAGAGCTCCATAGCACCAGAGCTCCATAGCTCCATAGCACCAGAGCTCCATAGCACCAGAGCTCCATAGCACCAGAGCTCCATAGCTCCATAGCACCAGAGCTCCATAGCTCCATAGCACCAGAGCTCCATACTTCCAGAGCTCCATAGCTCCATAGCTCCATAGCACCAGAGCTCCATAGCTCCATAGCACCAGAGCTCCATAGCTCCATAGCACCAGAGCTCCATACTTCCATAGCTCCATAGCTCCATACCTCCAGAGCTCCATAGCTCCATAGCTCCATACCTCCAGAGCTCCATAGCTCCAGAGCTCCATAGCTCCATAGCTCCATAGCACCAGAGCTCCATAGCTCCATAGCACCAGAGCTCCATACTTCCATAGCTCCAGGGCTCCATAGCTCCAGGGCTCCATACCTCCAGAGCTCCATAGCTCCATACTTCCAGAGCTCCATAGCTCCATACTTCCATAGCTCCATACTTCCATACCTCCATAGCTCCATACTTCCATAGCACCAGAGCTCCATACTTCCATAGCACCAGAGCTCCATACCTCCAGAGCTCCAGAGCTCCAGCCTGGGTGGCTGGTGGCTCCATAGCTCCATACTTCCATAGCTCTAAGTCAGAGAGTTGGCGAAAATTGCACTAAGTGCGAAAGCCCATTCATTTACAACGGCGTGTCCACAAGGCGGCGACATTTCCCCGTTACCGGTGGCTGCGCGGCGGGTGAGTGACAGAGCTTATCCGAGCGGCTGGAACTCTGCGCCGGCGTGGTCGAGCGTGAGGCCTCGGCCCTTTGGCTGCCTGGTACCTAAAACACTTCCATTGATCCAGCCACGGAGGGTGCTGGCTGGTGGCTCCATACCTCCATAGCTCCATAGCACCAGAGCTCCATAGCTCCATAGCACCAGAGCTCCATGGCTTCAGAGCTCCATAGCACCATAGCTCCATACCTCCAGAGCTCCAGGGCTCCATAGCTCCATACCTCCAGAGCTCCATACCTCCATAGCTCCATAGCACCAGAGCTCCATGGCTTCAGAGCTCCATAGCACCATAGCTCCATACCTCCAGAGCTCCAGGGCTCCATAGCTCCATACCTCCAGAGCTCCATACCTCCAGAGCTCCATACCTCCAGAGCTCCATAGCACCAGAGCTCCATGGCTTCAGAGCTCCATAGCACCATAGCTCCATACCTCCAGAGCTCCAGGGCTCCATAGCTCCATACCTCCAGAGCTCCATACCTCCAGAGCTCCATACCTCCAGAGCTCCATAGCACCAGAGCTCCATGGCTTCAGAGCTCCATAGCACCATAGCTCCATACCTCCAGAGCTCCAGGGCTCCATAGCTCCATACCTCCAGAGCTCCATACCTCCAGAGCTCCATACCTCCAGAGCTCCAGAGCTCCATAGCACCAGAGCTCCATGGCTTCAGAGCTCCATAGCACCATAGCTCCATACCTCCAGAGCTCCAGGGCTCCATAGCTCCATACCTCCAGAGCTCCATACCTCCAGAGCTCCAGAGCTCCATAGCACCAGAGCTCCATGGCTTCAGAGCTCCATAGCACCATAGCTCCATACCTCCAGAGCTCCAGGGCTCCATAGCTCCATACCTCCAGAGCTCCATACCTCCAGAGCTCCAGAGCTCCATAGCACCAGAGCTCCATGGCTTCAGAGCTCCATAGCACCATAGCTCCATACCTCCAGAGCTCCAGGGCTCCAAAGCTCCATACCTCCAGAGCTCCATACCTCCAGAGCTCCATACCTCCAGAGCTCCATAGCTCCATAGCACCAGAGCTCCATAGCTCCATAGCACCAGAGCTCCATAGCACCAGAGCTCCATAGCACCAGAGCTCCATAGCTCCATAGCACCAGAGCTCCATAGCTCCATAGCACCAGAGCTCCATAGCTCCATAGCACCAGAGCTCCATACTTCCAGAGCTCCATAGCTCCATAGCTCCATAGCACCAGAGCTCCATAGCTCCATAGCACCAGAGCTCCATAGCTCCATAGCACCAGAGCTCCATACTTCCATAGCTCCATAGCTCCATACCTCCAGAGCTCCATAGCTCCATAGCTCCATACCTCCAGAGCTCCATAGCTCCAGAGCTCCATAGCTCCATAGCACCAGAGCTCCATAGCTCCATAGCACCAGAGCTCCATACTTCCATAGCTCCAGGGCTCCATAGCTCCAGGGCTCCATAGCTCCATACCTCCAGAGCTCCATAGCTCCATACTTCCAGAGCTCCATAGCTCCATAGCACCAGAGCTCCATAGCTCCATAGCACCAGAGCTCCATAGCTCCATAGCACCAGAGCTCCATAGCTCCATAGCACCAGAGCTCCATAGCTCCATAGCTCCAGGGCTCCATAGCTCCATAGCTCCAGGGCTCCATAGCTCCATAGCTCCAGGGCTCCATAGCTCCATAGCTCCATACCTCCAGAGCTCCATACCTCCAGAGCTCCATACCTCCATAGCACCAGAGCTCCATAGCTCCAGGGCTCCAGGGCTCCATAGCTCCATACCTCCAGAGCTCCATAGCTCCATACTTCCAGAGCTCCATAGCTCCATAGCTCCATACTTCCATAGCTCCATAGCTCCATACTTCCATAGCACCTGAGCTCCATACCTCCAGAGCTCCATAGCTCCAGCCTGGGTGGCTGGTGGCTCCATAGCTCCATACTTCCATAGCTCTAAGTCAGAGAGTTGGCGAAAATTGCACTAAGTGCGAAAGCCCATTCATTTACAACGGCGTGTCCGCCAGGCGGCGACATTTCCCCGTTACCGGTGGCTGCGCGGCGGGTGAGTGACAGAGCTTATCCGAGCGGCTGGAACTCTGCGCCGGCGTGGTCGAGCGTGAGGCCTCGGCCCTTTGGCTGCCTGGTACCTAAAACACTTCCATTGATCCAGCCACGGAGGGTGCTGGCTGGTGGCTCCATACCTCCATAGCTCCATAGCACCAGAGCTCCATAGCTCCATAGCACCAGAGCTCCATGGCTTCAGAGCTCCATAGCACCATAGCTCCATACCTCCAGAGCTCCAGGGCTCCATAGCTCCATACCTCCAGAGCTCCATACCTCCAGAGCTCCATACCTCCAGAGCTCCATAGCACCAGAGCTCCATGGCTTCAGAGCTCCATAGCACCATAGCTCCATACCTCCAGAGCTCCAGGGCTCCATAGCTCCATACCTCCAGAGCTCCATACCTCCAGAGCTCCATACCTCCAGAGCTCCATAGCACCAGAGCTCCATGGCTTCAGAGCTCCATAGCACCATAGCTCCATACCTCCAGAGCTCCAGGGCTCCATAGCTCCATACCTCCAGAGCTCCATACCTCCAGAGCTCCATACCTCCAGAGCTCCAGAGCTCCATAGCACCAGAGCTCCATGGCTTCAGAGCTCCATAGCTCCATACCTCCAGAGCTCCAGGGCTCCATAGCTCCATACCTCCAGAGCTCCATACCTCCAGAGCTCCAGAGCTCCATAGCACCAGAACTCCATGGCTTCAGAGCTCCATAGCACCATAGCTCCATACCTCCAGAGCTCCAGGGCTCCATAGCTCCATACCTCCAGAGCTCCATACCTCCAGAGCTCCATACCTCCAGAGCTCCATAGCTCCATAGCACCAGAGCTCCATAGCTCCATAGCACCAGAGCTCCATAGCACCAGAGCTCCATAGCACCAGAGCTCCATAGCTCCATAGCACCAGAGCTCCATAGCTCCATAGCACCAGAGCTCCATAGCTCCATAGCACCAGAGCTCCATACTTCCAGAGCTCCATAGCTCCATAGCTCCATAGCACCAGAGCTCCATAGCTCCATAGCACCAGAGCTCCATAGCTCCATAGCACCAGAGCTCCATACTTCCATAGCTCCATAGCTCCATACCTCCAGAGCTCCATAGCTCCATAGCTGCATACCTCCAGAGCTCCATAGCTCCAGAGCTCCATAGCTCCATAGCTCCATAGCACCAGAGCTCCATAGCTCCATAGCACCAGAGCTCCATACTTCCATAGCTCCAGGGCTCCATAGCTCCAGGGCTCCATACCTCCAGAGCTCCATAGCTCCATACTTCCAGAGCTCCATAGCTCCATACTTCCATAGCTCCATACTTCCATACCTCCATAGCTCCATACTTCCATAGCACCAGAGCTCCATACTTCCATAGCACCAGAGCTCCATACCTCCAGAGCTCCAGAGCTCCAGCCTGGGTGGCTGGTGGCTCCATAGCTCCATACTTCCATAGCTCTAAGTCAGAGAGTTGGCGAAAATTGCACTAAGTGCGAAAGCCCATTCATTTACAACGGCGTGTCCACAAGGCGGCGACATTTCCCCGTTACCGGTGGCTGCGCGGCGGGTGAGTGACAGAGCTTATCCGAGCGGCTGGAACTCTGCGCCGGCGTGGTCGAGCGTGAGGCCTCGGCCCTTTGGCTGCCTGGTACCTAAAACACTTCCATTGATCCAGCCACGGAGGGTGCTGGCTGGTGGCTCCATACCTCCATAGCTCCATAGCACCAGAGCTCCATAGCTCCATAGCACCAGAGCTCCATGGCTTCAGAGCTCCATAGCACCATAGCTCCATACCTCCAGAGCTCCAGGGCTCCATAGCTCCATACCTCCAGAGCTCCATACCTCCAGAGCTCCATACCTCCAGAGCTCCATAGCACCAGAGCTCCATGGCTTCAGAGCTCCATAGCACCATAGCTCCATACCTCCAGAGCTCCAGGGCTCCATAGCTCCATACCTCCAGAGCTCCATACCTCCAGAGCTCCAGAGCTCCATAGCACCAGAGCTCCATGGCTTCAGAGCTCCATAGCACCATAGCTCCATACCTCCAGAGCTCCAGGGCTCCATAGCTCCATACCTCCAGAGCTCCATACCTCCAGAGCTCCAGAGCTCCATAGCACCAGAGCTCCATGGCTTCAGAGCTCCATAGCACCATAGCTCCATACCTCCAGAGCTCCAGGGCTCCATAGCTCCATACCTCCAGAGCTCCATACCTCCAGAGCTCCAGAGTTCCATAGCACCAGAGCTCCATGGCTTCAGAGCTCCATAGCACCATACCTCCAGAGCTCCAGGGCTCCAAAGCTCCATACCTCCAGAGCTCCATACCTCCAGAGCTCCATACCTCCAGAGCTCCATAGCTCCATAGCACCAGAGCTCCATAGCTCCATAGCACCAGAGCTCCATAGCACCAGAGCTCCATAGCACCAGAGCTCCATAGCTCCATAGCACCAGAGCTCCATAGCTCCATAGCACCAGAGCTCCATAGCTCCATAGCACCAGAGCTCCATACTTCCAGAGCTCCATAGCTCCATAGCTCCATAGCACCAGAGCTCCATAGCTCCATAGCACCAGAGCTCCATAGCTCCATAGCACCAGAGCTCCATACTTCCATAGCTCCATAGCTCCATACCTCCAGAGCTCCATAGCTCCATAGCTCCATACCTCCAGAGCTCCATAGCTCCAGAGCTCCATAGCTCCATAGCACCAGAGCTCCATAGCTCCATAGCACCAGAGCTCCATACTTCCATAGCTCCAGGGCTCCATAGCTCCAGGGCTCCATAGCTCCATACCTCCAGAGCTCCATAGCTCCATACTTCCAGAGCTCCATAGCTCCATAGCACCAGAGCTCCATAGCTCCATAGCACCAGAGCTCCATAGCTCCATAGCACCAGAGCTCCATAGCTCCATAGCACCAGAGCTCCATAGCTCCATAGCTCCAGGGCTCCATAGCTCCATAGCTCCAGGGCTCCATAGCTCCATAGCTCCAGGGCTCCATAGCTCCATAGCTCCATACCTCCAGAGCTCCATACCTCCAGAGCTCCATACCTCCATAGCACCAGAGCTCCATAGCTCCAGGGCTCCAGGGCTCCATAGCTCCATACCTCCAGAGCTCCATAGCGCCATACTTCCAGAGCTCCATAGCTCCATAGCTCCATACTTCCATAGCTCCATAGGTCCATACTTCCATAGCACCTGAGCTCCATACCTCCAGAGCTCCATAGCTCCAGCCTGGGTGGCTGGTGGCTCCATAGCTCCATACTTCCATAGCTCTAAGTCAGAGAGTTGGCGAAAATTGCACTAAGTGCGAAAGCCCATTCATTTACAACGGCGTGTCCGCCAGGCGGCGACATTTCCCCGTTACCGGTGGCTGCGCGGCGGGTGAGTGACAGAGCTTATCCGAGCGGCTGGAACTCTGCGCCGGCGTGGTCGAGCGTGAGGCCTCGGACCTTTGGCTGCCTGGTACCTAAAACACTTCCATTGATCCAGCCACGGAGGGTGCTGGCTGGTGGCTCCATACCTCCATAGCTCCATAGCACCAGAGCTCCATAGCTCCATAGCACCAGAGCTCCATGGCTTCAGAGCTCCATAGCACCATAGCTCCATACCTCCAGAGCTCCAGGGCTCCATAGCTCCATACCTCCAGAGCTCCATACCTCCAGAGCTCCATACCTCCAGAGCTCCATAGCACCAGAGCTCCATGGCTTCAGAGCTCCATAGCACCATAGCTCCATACCTCCAGAGCTCCAGGGCTCCATAGCTCCATACCTCCAGAGCTCCATACCTCCAGAGCTCCATACCTCCAGAGCTCCATAGCACCAGAGCTCCATGGCTTCAGAGCTCCATAGCACCATAGCTCCATACCTCCAGAGCTCCAGGGCTCCATAGCTCCATACCTCCAGAGCTCCATACCTCCAGAGCTCCATACCTCCAGAGCTCCAGAGCTCCATAGCACCAGAGCTCCATGGCTTCAGAGCTCCATAGCTCCATACCTCCAGAGCTCCAGGGCTCCATAGCTCCATACCTCCAGAGCTCCATACCTCCAGAGCTCCAGAGCTCCATAGCACCAGAGCTCCATGGCTTCAGAGCTCCATAGCACCATAGCTCCATACCTCCAGAGCTCCAGGGCTCCATAGCTCCATACCTCCAGAGCTCCATACCTCCAGAGCTCCATACCTCCAGAGCTCCATAGCTCCATAGCACTAGAGCTCCATAGCTCCATAGCACCAGAGCTCCATAGCACCAGAGCTCCATAGCACCAGAGCTCCATAGCTCCATAGCACCAGAGCTCCATAGCTCCATAGCACCAGAGCTCCATACTTCCAGAGCTCCATAGCTCCATAGCTCCATAGCACCAGAGCTCCATAGCTCCATAGCACCAGAGCTCCATAGCTCCATAGCACCAGAGCTCCATACTTCCATAGCTCCATAGCTCCATACCTCCAGAGCTCCATAGCTCCATAGCTCCATACCTCCAGAGCTCCATAGCTCCAGAGCTCCATAGCTCCATAGCTCCATAGCACCAGAGCTCCATAGCTCCATAGCACCAGAGCTCCATACTTTCATAGCTCCAGGGCTCCATAGCTCCAGGGCTCCATACCTCCAGAGCTCCATAGCTCCATACTTCCAGAGCTCCATAGCTCCATACTTCCATAGCTCCATACTTCCATACCTCCATAGCTCCATACTTCCATAGCACCAGAGCTCCATACTTCCATAGCACCAGAGCTCCATACCTCCAGAGCTCCAGAGCTCCAGCCTGGGTGGCTGGTGGCTCCATAGCTCCATACTTCCATAGCTCTAAGTCAGAGAGTTGGCGAAAATTGCACTAAGTGCGAAAGCCCATTCATTTACAACGGCGTGTCCACAAGGCGGCGACATTTCCCCGTTACCGGTGGCTGCGCGGCGGGTGAGTGACAGAGCTTATCCGAGCGGCTGGAACTCTGCGCCGGCGTGGTCGAGCGTGAGGCCTCGGCCCTTTGGCTGCCTGGTACCTAAAACACTTCCATTGATCCAGCCACGGAGGGTGCTGGCTGGTGGCTCCATACCTCCATAGCTCCATAGCACCAGAGCTCCATAGCTCCATAGCACCAGAGCTCCATGGCTTCAGAGCTCCATACCACCATAGCTCCATACCTCCAGAGCTCCAGAGCTCCTTAGCTCCATACCTCCAGAGCTCCATACCTCCAGAGCTCCATACCTCCAGAGCTCCATAGCACCAGAGCTCCATGGCTTCAGAGCTCCATAGCACCATAGCTCCATACCTCCAGAGCTCCAGGGCTCCATAGCTCCATACCTCCAGAGCTCCATACCTCCAGAGCTCCATACCTCCAGAGCTCCAGAGCTCCATAGCACCAGAGCTCCATGGCTTCAGAGCTCCATAGCACCATAGCTCCATACCTCCAGAGCTCCAGGGCTCCATAGCTCCATACCTCCAGAGCTCCATACCTCCAGAGCTCCAGAGCTCCATAGCACCAGAGCTCCATGGCTTCAGAGCTCCATAGCACCATAGCTCCATACCTCCAGAGCTCCAGGGCTCCATAGCTCCATACCTCCAGAGCTCCATACCTCCAGAGCTCCAGAGCTCCATAGCACCAGAGCTCCATGGCTTCAGAGCTCCATAGCACCATAGCTCCATACCTCCAGAGCTCCAGGGCTCCAAAGCTCCATACCTCCAGAGCTCCATACCTCCAGAGCTCCATACCTCCAGAGCTCCATAGCTCCATAGCACCAGAGCTCCATAGCTCCATAGCACCAGAGCTCCATAGCACCAGAGCTCCATAGCACCAGAGCTCCATAGCTCCATAGCACCAGAGCTCCATAGCTCCATAGCACCAGAGCTCCATAGCTCCATAGCACCAGAGCTCCATACTTCCAGAGCTCCATAGCTCCATAGCTCCATAGCACCAGAGCTCCATAGCTCCATAGCACCAGAGCTCCATAGCTCCATAGCACCAGAGCTCCATACTTCCATAGCTCCATAGCTCCATACCTCCAGAGCTCCATAGCTCCATAGCTCCATACCTCCAGAGCTCCATAGCTCCAGAGCTCCATAGCTCCATAGCACCAGAGCTCCATAGCTCCATAGCACCAGAGCTCCATACTTCCATAGCTCCAGGGCTCCATAGCTCCAGGGCTCCATAGCTCCATACCTCCAGAGCTCCATAGCTCCATACTTCCAGAGCTCCATAGCTCCATAGCACCAGAGCTCCATAGCTCCATAGCACCAGAGCTCCATAGCTCCATAGCACCAGAGCTCCATAGCTCCATAGCACCAGAGCTCCATAGCTCCATAGCTCCAGGGCTCCATAGCTCCATAGCTCCAGGGCTCCATAGCTCCATAGCTCCAGGGCTCCATAGCTCCATAGCTCCATACCTCCAGAGCTCCATACCTCCAGAGCTCCATACCTCCATAGCACCAGAGCTCCATAGCTCCAGGGCTCCAGGGCTCCAGGGCTCCATAGCTCCATACCTCCAGAGCTCCATAGCTCCATACTTCCAGAGCTCCATAGCTCCATAGCTCCATACTTCCATAGCTCCATAGCTCCATACTTCCATAGCACCTGAGCTCCATACCTCCAGAGCTCCATAGCTCCAGCCTGGGTGGCTGGTGGCTCCATAGCTCCATACTTCCATAGCTCTAAGTCAGAGAGTTGGCGAAAATTGCACTAAGTGCGAAAGCCCATTCATTTACAACGGCGTGTCCGCCAGGCGGCGACATTTCCCCGTTACCGGTGGCTGCGCGGCGGGTGAGTGACAGAGCTTATCCGAGCGGCTGGAACTCTGCGCCGGCGTGGTCGAGCGTGAGGCCTCGGCCCTTTGGCTGCCTGGTACCTAAAACACTTCCATTGATCCAGCCACGGAGGGTGCTGGCTGGTGGCTCCATACCTCCATAGCTCCATAGCACCAGAGCTCCATAGCTCCATAGCACCAGAGCTCCATGGCTTCAGAGCTCCATAGCACCATAGCTCCATACCTCCAGAGCTCCAGGGCTCCATAGCTCCATACCTCCAGAACTCCATACCTCCAGAGCTCCATACCTCCAGAGCTCCATAGCACCAGAGTTCCATGGCTTCAGAGCTCCATAGCACCATAGCTCCATACCTCCAGAGCTCCAGGGCTCCATAGCTCCATACCTCCAGAGCTCCATACCTCCAGAGCTCCATACCTCCAGAGCTCCATAGCACCAGAGCTCCATGGCTTCAGAGCTCCATAGCACCATAGCTCCATACCTCCAGAGCTCCAGGGCTCCATAGCTCCATACCTCCAGAGCTCCATACCTCCAGAGCTCCATACCTCCAGAGCTCCAGAGCTCCATAGCACCAGAGCTCCATGGCTTCAGAGCTCCATAGCTCCATACCTCCAGAGCTCCAGGGCTCCATAGCTCCATACCTCCAGAGCTCCATACCTCCAGAGCTCCAGAGCTCCATAGCACCAGAGCTCCATGGCTTCAGAGCTCCATAGCACCATAGCTCCATACCTCCAGAGCTCCAGGGCTCCATAGCTCCATACCTCCAGAGCTCCATACCTCCAGAGCTCCATACCTCCAGAGCTCCATAGCTCCATAGCACCAGAGCTCCATAGCTCCATAGCACCAGAGCTCCATAGCACCAGAGCTCCATAGCACCAGAGCTCCATAGCTCCATAGCACCAGAGCTCCATAGCTCCATAGCACCAGAGCTCCATAGCTCCATAGCACCAGAGCTCCATACTTCCAGAGCTCCATAGCTCCATAGCTCCATAGCTCCATAGCACCAGAGCTCCATAGCTCCATAGCACCAGAGCTCCATAGCTCCATAGCACCAGAGCTCCATACTTCCATAGCTCCATAGCTCCATACCTCCAGAGCTCCATAGCTCCATAGCTGCATACCTCCAGAGCTCCATAGCTCCAGAGCTCCATAGCTCCATAGCTCCATAGCACCAGAGCTCCATAGCTCCATAGCACCAGAGCTCCATACTTCCATAGCTCCAGGGCTCCATAGCTCCAGGGCTCCATACCTCCAGAGCTCCATAGCTCCATACTTCCAGAGCTCCATAGCTCCATACTTCCATAGCTCCATACTTCCAGACCTCCATAGCTCCATACTTCCATAGCACCAGAGCTCCATACTTCCATAGCACCAGAGCTCCATACCTCCAGAGCTCCAGAGCTCCAGCCTGGGTGGCTGGTGGCTCCATAGCTCCATACTTCCATAGCTCTAAGTCAGAGAGTTGGCGAAAATTGCACTAAGTGCGAAAGCCCATTCATTTACAACGGCGTGTCCACAAGGCGGCGACATTTCCCCGTTACCGGTGGCTGCGCGGCGGGTGAGTGACAGAGCTTATCCGAGCGGCTGGAACTCTGCGCCGGCGTGGTCGAGCGTGAGGCCTCGGCCCTTTGGCTGCCTGGTACCTAAAACACTTCCATTGATCCAGCCACGGAGGGTGCTGGCTGGTGGCTCCATACCTCCATAGCTCCATAGCACCAGAGCTCCATAGCTCCATAGCACCAGAGCTCCATGGCTTCAGAGCTCCATAGCACCATAGCTCCATACCTCCAGAGCTCCAGGGCTCCATAGCTCCATACCTCCAGAGCTCCATACCTCCAGAGCTCCATACCTCCAGAGCTCCATAGCACCAGAGCTCCATGGCTTCAGAGCTCCATAGCACCATAGCTCCATACCTCCAGAGCTCCAGGGCTCCATAGCTCCATACCTCCAGAGCTCCATACCTCCAGAGCTCCATACCTCCAGAGCTCCATAGCACCAGAGCTCCATGGCTTCAGAGCTCCATAGCACCATAGCTCCATACCTCCAGAGCTCCAGGGCTCCATAGCTCCATACCTCCAGAGCTCCATACCTCCAGAGCTCCATACCTCCAGAGCTCCAGAGCTCCATAGCACCAGAGCTCCATGGCTTCAGAGCTCCATAGCACCATAGCTCCATACCTCCAGAGCTCCAGGGCTCCATAGCTCCATACCTCCAGAGCTCCATACCTCCAGAGCTCCAGAGCTCCATAGCACCAGAGCTCCATGGCTTCAGAGCTCCATAGCACCATAGCTCCATACCTCCAGAGCTCCAGGGCTCCATAGCTCCATACCTCCAGAGCTCCATACCTCCAGAGCTCCATACCTCCAGAGCTCCATAGCTCCATAGCACCAGAGCTCCATAGCTCCATAGCACCAGAGCTCCATAGCACCAGAGCTCCATAGCACCAGAGCTCCATAGCTCCATAGCACCAGAGCTCCATAGCTCCATAGCACCAGAGCTCCATAGCTCCATAGCACCAGAGCTCCATACTTCCAGAGCTCCATAGCTCCATAGCTCCATAGCACCAGAGCTCCATAGCTCCATAGCACCAGAGCTCCATGGCTTCAGAGCTCCATAGCACCATAGCTCCATACCTCCAGAGCTCCAGGGCTCCATAGCTCCATACCTCCAGAGCTCCATACCTCCAGAGCTCCATACCTCCAGAGCTCCATAGCACCAGAGCTCCATAGCTCCATAGCACCAGAGCTCCATAGCACCAGAGCTCCATAGCACCAGAGCTCCATAGCTCCATAGCACCAGAGCTCCATAGCTCCATAGCACCAGAGCTCCATACTTCCAGAGCTCCATAGCTCCATAGCTCCATAGCACCAGAGCTCCATAGCTCCATAGCACCAGAGCTCCATAGCTCCATAGCACCAGAGCTCCATACTTCCATAGCTCCATAGCTCCATACCTCCAGAGCTCCATAGCTCCATAGCTCCATACCTCCAGAGCTCCATAGCTCCAGAGCTCCATAGCTCCATAGCTCCATAGCACCAGAGCTCCATAGCTCCATAGCACCAGAGCTCCATACTTCCATAGCTCCAGGGCTCCATAGCTCCAGGGCTCCATACCTCCAGAGCTCCATAGCTCCATACTTCCAGAGCTCCATAGCTCCATACTTCCATAGCTCCATACTTCCATACCTCCATAGCTCCATACTTCCATAGCACCAGAGCTCCATACTTCCATAGCACCAGAGCTCCATACCTCCAGAGCTCCAGAGCTCCAGCCTGGGTGGCTGGTGGCTCCATAGCTCCATACTTCCATAGCTCTAAGTCAGAGAGTTGGCGAAAATTGCACTAAGTGCGAAAGCCCATTCATTTACAACGGCGTGTCCACAAGGCGGCGACATTTCCCCGTTACCGGTGGCTGCGCGGCGGGTGAGTGACAGAGCTTATCCGAGCGGCTGGAACTCTGCGCCGGCGTGGTCGAGCGTGAGGCCTCGGCCCTTTGGCTGCCTGGTACCTAAAACACTTCCATTGATCCAGCCACGGAGGGTGCTGGCTGGTGGCTCCATACCTCCATAGCTCCATAGCACCAGAGCTCCATAGCTCCATAGCACCAGAGCTCCATGGCTTCAGAGCTCAAAAGCACCATAGCTCCATACCTCCAGAGCTCCAGGGCTCCATAGCTCCATACCTCCAGAGCTCCATACCTCCAGAGCTCCATACCTCCAGAGCTCCATAGCACCAGAGCTCCATGGCTTCAGAGCTCCATAGCACCATAGCTCCATACCTCCAGAGCTCCAGGGCTCCATAGCTCCATACCTCCAGAGCTCCATACCTCCAGAGCTCCATACCTCCAGAGCTCCAGAGCTCCATAGCACCAGAGCTCCATGGCTTCAGAGCTCCATAGCACCATAGCTCCATACCTCCAGAGCTCCAGGGCTCCATAGCTCCATACCTCCAGAGCTCCATACCTCCAGAGCTCCAGAGCTCCATAGCACCAGAGCTCCATGGCTTCAGAGCTCCATAGCACCATAGCTCCATACCTCCAGAGCTCCAGGGCTCCATAGCTCCATACCTCCAGAGCTCCATACCTCCAGAGCTCCAGAGCTCCATAGCACCAGAGCTCCATGGCTTCAGAGCTCCATAGCACCATAGCTCCATACCTCCAGAGCTCCAGGGCTCCAAAGCTCCATACCTCCAGAGCTCCATACCTCCAGAGCTCCATACCTCCAGAGCTCCATAGCTCCATAGCACCAGAGCTCCATAGCTCCATAGCACCAGAGCTCCATAGCACCAGAGCTCCATAGCACCAGAGCTCCATAGCTCCATAGCACCAGAGCTCCATAGCTCCATAGCACCAGAGCTCCATAGCTCCATAGCACCAGAGCTCCATACTTCCAGAGCTCCATAGCTCCATAGCTCCATAGCACCAGAGCTCCATAGCTCCATAGCACCAGAGCTCCATAGCTCCATAGCACCAGAGCTCCATACTTCCATAGCTCCATAGCTCCATACCTCCAGAGCTCCATAGCTCCATAGCTCCATACCTCCAGAGCTCCATAGCTCCAGAGCTCCATAGCTCCATAGCACCAGAGCTCCATAGCTCCATAGCACCAGAGCTCCATACTTCCATAGCTCCAGGGCTCCATAGCTCCAGGGCTCCATAGCTCCATACCTCCAGAGCTCCATAGCTCCATACTTCCAGAGCTCCATAGCTCCATAGCACCAGAGCTCCATAGCTCCATAGCACCAGAGCTCCATAGCTCCATAGCACCAGAGCTCCATAGCTCCATAGCACCAGAGCTCCATAGCTCCATAGCTCCAGGGCTCCATAGCTCCATAGCTCCAGGGCTCCATAGCTCCATAGCTCCAGGGCTCCATAGCTCCATAGCTCCATACCTCCAGAGCTCCATACCTCCAGAGCTCCATACCTCCATAGCACCAGAGCTCCATAGCTCCAGGGCTCCAGGGCTCTATAGCTCCATACCTCCAGAGCTCCATAGCTCCATACTTCCAGAGCTCCATAGCTCCATAGCTCCATACTTCCATAGCTCCATAGCTCCATACTTCCATAGCACCTGAGCTCCATACCTCCAGAGCTCCATAGCTCCAGCCTGGGTGGCTGGTGGCTCCATAGCTCCATACTTCCATAGCTCTAAGTCAGAGAGTTGGCGAAAATTGCACTAAGTGCGAAAGCCCATTCATTTACAACGGCGTGTCCGCCAGGCGGCGACATTTCCCCGTTACCGGTGGCTGCGCGGCGGGTGAGTGACAGAGCTTATCCGAGCGGCTGGAACTCTGCGCCGGCGTGGTCGAGCGTGAGGCCTCGGCCCTTTGGCTGCCTGGTACCTAAAACACTTCCATTGATCCAGCCACGGAGGGTGCTGGCTGGTGGCTCCATACCTCCATAGCTCCATAGCACCAGAGCTCCATAGCTCCATAGCACCAGAGCTCCATGGCTTCAGAGCTCCATAGCACCATAGCTCCATACCTCCAGAGCTCCAGGGCTCCATAGCTCCATACCTCCAGAGCTCCATACCTCCAGAGCTCCATAGCACCAGAGCTCCATGGCTTCAGAGCTCCATAGCACCATAGCTCCATACCTCCAGAGCTCCAGGGCTCCATAGCTCCATACCTCCAGAGCTCCATACCTCCAGAGCTCCATACCTCCAGAGCTCCATAGCACCAGAGCTCCATGGCTTCAGAGCTCCATAGCACCATAGCTCCATACCTCCAGAGCTCCAGGGCTCCATAGCTCCATACCTCCAGAGCTCCATACCTCCAGAGCTCCAGAGCTCCATAGCACCAGAGCTCCATGGCTTCAGAGCTCCATAGCTCCATACCTCCAGAGCTCCAGGGCTCCATAGCTCCATACCTCCAGAGCTCCATACCTCCAGAGCTCCAGAGCTCCATAGCACCAGAGCTCCATGGCTTCAGAGCTCCATAGCACCATAGCTCCATACCTCCAGAGCTCCAGGGCTCCATAGCTCCATACCTCCAGAGCTCCATACCTCCAGAGCTCCATACCTCCAGAGCTCCATAGCTCCATAGCACCAGAGCTCCATAGCTCCATAGCACCAGAGCTCCATAGCACCAGAGCTCCATAGCACCAGAGCTCCATAGCTCCATAGCACCAGAGCTCCATAGCTCCATAGCACCAGAGCTCCATACTTCCAGAGCTCCATAGCTCCATAGCTCCATAGCACCAGAGCTCCATAGCTCCATAGCACCAGAGCTCCATAGCTCCATAGCACCAGAGCTCCATACTTCCATAGCTCCATAGCTCCATACCTCCAGAGCTCCATAGCTCCATAGCTCCATACCTCCAGAGCTCCATAGCTCCAGAGCTCCATAGCTCCATAGCTCCATAGCACCAGAGCTCCATAGCTCCATAGCACCAGAGCTCCATACTTCCATAGCTCCAGGGCTCCATAGCTCCAGGGCTCCATACCTCCAGAGCTCCATAGCTCCATACTTCCAGAGCTCCATAGCTCCATACTTCCATAGCTCCATACTTCCATACCTCCATAGCTCCATACTTCCATAGCACCAGAGCTCCATACTTCCATAGCACCAGAGCTCCATACCTCCAGAGCTCCAGAGCTCCAGCCTGGGTGGCTGGTGGCTCCATAGCTCCATACTTCCATAGCTCTAAGTCAGAGAGTTGGCGAAAATTGCACTAAGTGCGAAAGCCCATTCATTTACAACGGCGTGTCCACAAGGCGGCGACATTTCCCCGTTACCGGTGGCTGCGCGGCGGGTGAGTGACAGAGCTTATCCGAGCGGCTGGAACTCTGCGCCGGCGTGGTCGAGCGTGAGGCCTCGGCCCTTTGGCTGCCTGGTACCTAAAACACTTCCATTGATCCAGCCACGGAGGGTGCTGGCTGGTGGCTCCATACCTCCATAGCTCCATAGCACCAGAGCTCCATAGCTCCATAGCACCAGAGCTCCATGGCTTCAGAGCTCCATAGCACCATAGCTCCATACCTCCAGAGCTCCATAGCTCCATAGCTCCAGGGCTCCATAGCTCCATAGCTCCAGGGCTCCATAGCTCCATAGCTCCAGGGCTCCATAGCTCCATAGCTCCATACCTCCAGAGCTCCATACCTCCAGAGCTCCATACCTCCATAGCACCAGAGCTCCATAGCTCCAGGGCTCCAGGGCTCTATAGCTCCATACCTCCAGAGCTCCATAGCTCCATACTTCCAGAGCTCCATAGCTCCATAGCTCCATACTTCCATAGCTCCATAGCTCCATACCTCCATAGCACCTGAGCTCCATACCTCCAGAGCTCCATAGCTCCAGCCTGGGTGGCTGGTGGCTCCATAGCTCCATACTTCCATAGCTCTAAGTCAGAGAGTTGGCGAAAATTGCACTAAGTGCGAAAGCCCATTCATTTACAACGGCGTGTCCGCCAGGCGGCGACATTTCCCCGTTACCGGTGGCTGCGCGGCGGGTGAGTGACAGAGCTTATCCGAGCGGCTGGAACTCTGCGCCGGCGTGGTCGAGCGTGAGGCCTCGGCCCTTTGGCTGCCTGGTACCTAAAACACTTCCATTGATCCAGCCACGGAGGGTGCTGGCTGGTGGCTCCATACCTCCATAGCTCCATAGCACCAGAGCTCCATAGCTCCATAGCACCAGAGCTCCATGGCTTCAGAGCTCCATAGCACCATAGCTCCATACCTCCAGAGCTCCAGGGCTCCATAGCTCCATACCTCCAGAGCTCCATACCTCCAGAGCTCCATAGCACCAGAGCTCCATGGCTTCAGAGCTCCATAGCACCATAGCTCCATACCTCCAGAGCTCCAGGGCTCCATAGCTCCATACCTCCAGAGCTCCATACCTCCAGAGCTCCAGAGCTCCATAGCACCAGAGCTCCATGGCTTCAGAGCTCCATAGCACCATAGCTCCATACCTCCAGAGCTCCAGGGCTCCATAGCTCCATACCTCCAGAGCTCCATACCTCCAGAGCTCCAGAGCTCCATAGCACCAGAGCTCCATGGCTTCAGAGCTCCATAGCTCCATACCTCCAGAGCTCCAGGGCTCCATAGCTCCATACCTCCAGAGCTCCATACCTCCAGAGCTCCAGAGCTCCAGAGCTCCATAGCACCAGAGCTCCATGGCTTCAGAGCTCCATAGCACCATAGCTCCATACCTCCAGAGCTCCAGGGCTCCATAGCTCCATACCTCCAGAGCTCCATACCTCCAGAGCTCCATACCTCCAGAGCTCCATAGCTCCATAGCACCAGAGCTCCATAGCTCCATAGCACCAGAGCTCCATAGCACCAGAGCTCCATAGCACCAGAGCTCCATAGCTCCATAGCACCAGAGCTCCATAGCTCCATAGCACCAGAGCTCCATACTTCCAGAGCTCCATAGCTCCATAGCTCCATAGCACCAGAGCTCCATAGCTCCATAGCACCAGAGCTCCATAGCTCCATAGCACCAGAGCTCCATACTTCCATAGCTCCATAGCTCCATACCTCCAGAGCTCCATAGCTCCATAGCTCCATACCTCCAGAGCTCCATAGCTCCAGAGCTCCATAGCTCCATAGCTCCATAGCACCAGAGCTCCATAGCTCCATAGCACCAGAGCTCCATACTTCCATAGCTCCAGGGCTCCATAGCTCCAGGGCTCCATACCTCCAGAGCTCCATAGCTCCATACTTCCAGAGCTCCATAGCTCCATACTTCCATAGCTCCATACTTCCATACCTCCATAGCTCCATACTTCCATAGCACCAGAGCTCCATACTTCCATAGCACCAGAGCTCCATACCTCCAGAGCTCCAGAGCTCCAGCCTGGGTGGCTGGTGGCTCCATAGCTCCATACTTCCATAGCTCTAAGTCAGAGAGTTGGCGAAAATTGCACTAAGTGCGAAAGCCCATTCATTTACAACGGCGTGTCCACAAGGCGGCGACATTTCCCCGTTACCGGTGGCTGCGCGGCGGGTGAGTGACAGAGCTTATCCGAGCTCCTGGAACTCTGCGCCGGCGTGGTCGAGCGTGAGGCCTCGGCCCTTTGGCTGCCTGGTACCTAAAACACTTCCATTGATCCAGCCACGGAGGGTGCTGGCTGGTGGCTCCATACCTCCATAGCTCCATAGCACCAGAGCTCCATAGCTCCATAGCACCAGAGCTCCATGGCTTCAGAGCTCCATAGCACCATAGCTCCATACCTCCAGAGCTCCAGGGCTCCATAGCTCCATACCTCCAGAGCTCCATACCTCCAGAGCTCCATACCTCCAGAGCTCCATAGCACCAGAGCTCCATGGCTTCAGAGCTCCATAGCACCATAGCTCCATACCTCCAGAGTTCCAGGGCTCCATAGCTCCATACCTCCAGAGCTCCATACCTCCAGAGCTCCATACCTCCAGAGCTCCATAGCACCAGAGCTCCATGGCTTCAGAGCTCCATAGCACCATAGCTCCATACCTCCAGAGCTCCAGGGCTCCATAGCTCCATACCTCCAGAGCTCCATACCTCCAGAGCTCCATACCTCCAGAGCTCCATAGCACCAGAGCTCCATGGCTTCAGAGCTCCATAGCACCATAGCTCCATACCTCCAGAGCTCCAGGGCTCCATAGCTCCATACCTCCAGAGCTCCATACCTCCAGAGCTCCATACCTCCAGAGCTCCAGAGCTCCATAGCACCAGAGCTCCATGGCTTCAGAGCTCCATAGCACCATAGCTCCATACCTCCAGAGCTCCAGGGCTCCATAGCTCCATACCTCCAGAGCTCCATACCTCCAGAGCTCCAGAGCTCCATAGCACCAGAGCTCCATGGCTTCAGAGCTCCATAGCACCATAGCTCCATACCTCCAGAGCTCCAGGGCTCCATAGCTCCATACCTCCAGAGCTCCATACCTCCAGAGCTCCAGAGCTCCATAGCACCAGAGCTCCATGGCTTCAGAGCTCCATAGCACCATAGCTCCATACCTCCAGAGCTCCAGGGCTCCAAAGCTCCATACCTCCAGAGCTCCATACCTCCAGAGCTCCATAGCTCCATAGCACCAGAGCTCCATAGCTCCATAGCACCAGAGCTCCATAGCACCAGAGCTCCTTAGCACCAGAGCTCCATAGCTCCATAGCACCAGAGCTCCATAGCTCCATAGCACCAGAGCTCCATAGCTCCATAGCACCAGAGCTCCATACTTCCAGAGCTCCATAGCTCCATAGCACCAGAGCTCCATAGCTCCATAGCACCAGAGCTCCATAGCTCCATAGCACCAGAGCTCCATACTTCCATAGCTCCATAGCTCCATACCTCCAGAGCTCCATAGCTCCATAGCTCCATACCTCCAGAGCTCCATAGCTCCAGAGCTCCAGGGCTCCATAGCTCCATAGCTCCAGGGCTCCATAGCTCCATACCTCCAGAGCTCCATACCTCCAGAGCTCCATACCTCCAGAGCTCCATAGCACCAGAGCTCCATGGCTTCAGAGCTCCATAGCACCATAGCTCCATACCTCCAGAGCTCCAGGGCTCCATAGCTCCATACCTCCAGAGCTCCATACCTCCAGAGCTCCATACCTCCAGAGCTCCATAGCACCAGAGCTCCATGGCTTCAGAGCTCCATAGCACCATAGCTCCATACCTCCAGAGCTCCAGGGCTCCATAGCTCCATACCTCCAGAGCTCCATACCTCCAGAGCTCCATACCTCCAGAGCTCCATAGCACCAGAGCTCCATGGCTTCAGAGCTCCATAGCACCATAGCTCCATACCTCCAGAGCTCCAGGGCTCCATAGCTCCATACCTCCAGAGCTCCATACCTCCAGAGCTCCATACCTCCAGAGCTCCAGAGCTCCATAGCACCAGAGCTCCATGGCTTCAGAGCTCCATAGCACCATAGCTCCATACCTCCAGAGCTCCAGGGCTCCATAGCTCCATACCTCCAGAGCTCCATACTTTCAGAGCTCCAGAGCTCCATAGCACCAGAGCTCCATGGCTTCAGAGCTCCATAGCACCATAGCTCCATACCTCCAGAGCTCCAGGGCTCCATAGCTCCATACCTCCAGAGCTCCATACCTCCAGAGCTCCAGAGCTCCATAGCACCAGAGCTCCATGGCTTCAGAGCTCCATAGCACCATAGCTCCATACCTCCAGAGCTCCAGGGCTCCAAAGCTCCATACCTCCAGAGCTCCATACCTCCAGAGCTCCATACCTCCAGAGCTCCATAGCTCCATAGCACCAGAGCTCCATAGCTCCATAGCACCAGAGCTCCATAGCACCAGAGCTCCATAGCACCAGAGCTCCATAGCTCCATAGCACCAGAGCTCCATAGCTCCATAGCACCAGAGCTCCATAGCTCCATAGCACCAGAGCTCCATACTTCCAGAGCTCCATAGCTCCATAGCACCAGAGCTCCATAGCTCCATAGCACCAGAGCTCCATAGCTCCATAGCACCAGAGCTCCATACTTCCATAGCTCCATAGCTCCATACCTCCAGAGCTCCATAGCTCCATAGCTCCATACCTCCAGAGCTCCATAGCTCCAGAGCTCCATAGCTCCATAGCACCAGAGCTCCATAGCTCCATAGCACCAGAGTTCCATACTTCCATAGCTCCAGGGCTCCATAGCTCCAGGGCTCCATAGCTCCATACCTCCAGAGCTCCATAGCTCCATACTTCCAGAGCTCCATAGCTCCATAGCACCAGAGCTCCATAGCTCCATAGCACCAGAGCTCCATAGCTCCATAGCACCAGAGCTCCATAGCTCCATAGCACCAGAGCTCCATAGCTCCATAGCTCCAGGGCTCCATAGCTCCATAGCTCCAGGGCTCCATAGCTCCATAGCTCCAGGGCTCCATAGCTCCATAGCTCCATACCTCCAGAGCTCCATACCTCCAGAGCTCCATACCTCCATAGCACCAGAGCTCCATAGCTCCAGGGCTCCAGGGCTCCATAGCTCCATACCTCCAGAGCTCCATAGCTCCATACTTCCAGAGCTCCATAGCTCCATAGCTCCATACTTCCATAGCTCCATAGCTCCATACTTCCATAGCACCTGAGCTCCATACCTCCAGAGCTCCATAGCTCCAGCCTGGGTGGCTGGTGGCTCCATAGCTCCATACTTCCATAGCTCTAAGTCAGAGAGTTGGCGAAAATTGCACTAAGTGCGAAAGCCCATTCATTTACAACGGCGTGTCCGCCAGGCGGCGACATTTCCCCGTTACCGGTGGCTGCGCGGCGGGTGAGTGACAGAGCTTATCCGAGCGGCTGGAACTCTGCGCCGGCGTGGTCGAGCGTGAGGCCTCGGCCCTTTGGCTGCCTGGTACCTAAAACACTTCCATTGATCCAGCCACGGAGGGTGCTGGCTGGTGGCTCCATACCTCCATAGCTCCATAGCACCAGAGCTCCATAGCTCCATAGCACCAGAGCTCCATGGCTTCAGAGCTCCATAGCACCATAGCTCCATACCTCCAGAGCTCCAGGGCTCCATAGCTCCATACCTCCAGAGCTCCATACCTCCAGAGCTCCATACCTCCAGAGCTCCATAGCACCAGAGCTCCATGGCTTCAGAGCTCCATAGCACCATAGCTCCATACCTCCAGAGCTCCAGGGCTCCATAGCTCCATACCTCCAGAGCTCCATACCTCCAGAGCTCCATACCTCCAGAGCTCCATAGCACCAGAGCTCCATGGCTTCAGAGCTCCATAGCACCATAGCTCCATACCTCCAGAGCTCCAGGGCTCCATAGCTCCATACCTCCAGAGCTCCATACCTCCAGAGCTCCATACCTCCAGAGCTCCAGAGCTCCATAGCACCAGAGCTCCATGGCTTCAGAGCTCCATAGCACCATAGCTCCATACCTCCAGAGCTCCAGGGCTCCATAGCTCCATACCTCCAGAGCTCCATACCTCCAGAGCTCCAGAGCTCCATAGCACCAGAGCTCCATGGCTTCAGAGCTCCATAGCACCATAGCTCCATACCTCCATAGCACCAGAGCTCCATAGCTCCATAGCACCAGAGCTCCATGGCTTCAGAGCTCCATAGCACCATAGCTCCATACCTCCAGAGCTCCAGGGCTCCATAGCTCCATACCTCCAGAGCTCCATACCTCCAGAGCTCCATACCTCCAGAGCTCCATAGCACCAGAGCTCCATGGCTTCAGAGCTCCATAGCACCATAGCTCCATACCTCCAGAGCTCCAGGGCTCCATAGCTCCATACCTCCAGAGCTCCATACCTCCAGAGCTCCATACCTCCAGAGCTCCATAGCACCAGAGCTCCATGGCTTCAGAGCTCCATAGCACCATAGCTCCATACCTCCAGAGCTCCAGGGCTCCATAGCTCCATACCTCCAGAGCTCCATACCTCCAGAGCTCCATACCTCCAGAGCTCCAGAGCTCCATAGCACCAGAGCTCCATGGCTTCAGAGCTCCATAGCACCATAGCTCCATACCTCCAGAGCTCCAGGGCTCCATAGCTCCATACCTCCAGAGCTCCATACCTCCAGAGCTCCAGAGCTCCATAGCACCAGAGCTCCATGGCTTCAGAGCTCCATAGCACCATAGCTCCATACCTCCAGAGCTCCAGGGCTCCATAGCTCCATACCTCCAGAGCTCCATACCTCCAGAGCTCCATACCTCCAGAGCTCCATAGCTCCATAGCACCAGAGCTCCATAGCTCCATAGCACCAGAGCTCCATAGCACCAGAGCTCCATAGCACCAGAGCTCCATAGCTCCATAGCACCAGAGCTCCATAGCTCCATAGCACCAGAGCTCCATAGCTCCATAGCACCATAGCTCCATAGCTCCATAGCACCAGAGCTCCATAGCTCCATAGCACCAGAGCTCCATGGCTTCAGAGCTCCATAGCACCATAGCTCCATACCTCCAGAGCTCCAGGGCTCCATAGCGCCATACCTCCAGAGCTCCATACCTCCAGAGCTCCATACCTCCAGAGCTCCATAGCACCAGAGCTCCATAGCTCCATAGCACCAGAGCTCCATAGCACCAGAGCTCCATAGCACCAGAGCTCCATAGCTCCATAGCACCAGAGCTCCATAGCTCCATAGCACCAGAGCTCCATACTTCCAGAGCTCCATAGCTCCATAGCTCCATAGCACCAGAGCTCCATAGCTCCATAGCACCAGAGCTCCATAGCTCCATAGCACCAGAGCTCCATACTTCCATAGCTCCATAGCTCCATACCTCCAGAGCTCCATAGCTCCATAGCTCCATACCTCCAGAGCTCCATAGCTCCAGAGCTCCATAGCTCCATAGCTCCATAGCACCAGAGCTCCATAGCTCCATAGCACCAGAGCTCCATACTTCCATAGCTCCAGGGCTCCATAGCTCCAGGGCTCCATACCTCCAGAGCTCCATAGCTCCATACTTCCAGAGCTCCATAGCTCCATACTTCCATAGCTCCATACTTCCATACCTCCATAGCTCCATACTTCCATAGCACCAGAGCTCCATACTTCCATAGCACCAGAGCTCCATACCTCCAGAGCTCCAGAGCTCCAGCCTGGGTGGCTGGTGGCTCCATAGCTCCATACTTCCATAGCTCTAAGTCAGAGAGTTGGCGAAAATTGCACTAAGTGCGAAAGCCCATTCATTTACAACGGCGTGTCCACAAGGCGGCGACATTTCCCCGTTACCGGTGGCTGCGCGGCGGGTGAGTGACAGAGCTTATCCGAGCGGCTGGAACTCTGCGCCGGCGTGGTCGAGCGTGAGGCCTCGGCCCTTTGGCTGCCTGGTACCTAAAACACTTCCATTGATCCAGCCACGGAGGGTGCTGGCTGGTGGCTCCATACCTCCATAGCTCCATAGCACCAGAGCTCCATAGCTCCATAGCACCAGAGCTCCATGGCTTCAGAGCTCCATAGCACCATAGCTCCATACCTCCAGAGCTCCAGGGCTCCATAGCTCCATACCTCCAGAGCTCCATACCTCCAGAGCTCCATACCTCCATAGCTCCATAGCACCAGAGCTCCATGGCTTCAGAGCTCCATAGCACCATAGCTCCATACCTCCAGAGCTCCAGGGCTCCATAGCTCCATACCTCCAGAGCTCCATACCTCCAGAGCTCCATACCTCCAGAGCTCCATAGCACCAGAGCTCCATGGCTTCAGAGCTCCATAGCACCATAGCTCCATACCTCCAGAGCTCCAGGGCTCCATAGCTCCATACCTCCAGAGCTCCATACCTCCAGAGCTCCATACCTCCAGAGCTCCATAGCACCAGAGCTCCATGGCTTCAGAGCTCCATAGCACCATAGCTCCATACCTCCAGAGCTCCAGGGCTCCATAGCTCCATACCTCCAGAGCTCCATACCTCCAGAGCTCCATACCTCCAGAGCTCCAGAGCTCCATAGCACCAGAGCTCCATGGCTTCAGAGCTCCATAGCACCATAGCTCCATACCTCCAGAGCTCCAGGGCTCCATAGCTCCATACCTCCAGAGCTCCATACCTCCAGAGCTCCAGAGCTCCATAGCACCAGAGCTCCATGGCTTCAGAGCTCCATAGCACCATAGCTCCATACCTCCAGAGCTCCAGGGCTCCATAGCTCCATACCTCCAGAGCTCCATACCTCCAGAGCTCCAGAGCTCCATAGCACCAGAGCTCCATGGCTTCAGAGCTCCATAGCACCATAGCTCCATACCTCCAGAGCTCCAGGGCTCCAAAGCTCCATACCTCCAGAGCTCCATACCTCCAGAGCTCCATACCTCCAGAGCTCCATAGCTCCATAGCACCAGAGCTCCATAGCTCCATAGCACCAGAGCTCCATAGCACCAGAGCTCCATAGCACCAGAGCTCCATAGCTCCATAGCACCAGAGCTCCATAGCTCCATAGCACCAGAGCTCCATAGCTCCATAGCACCAGAGCTCCATACTTCCAGAGCTCCATAGCTCCATAGCTCCATAGCACCAGAGCTCCATAGCTCCATAGCACCAGAGCTCCATAGCTCCATAGCACCAGAGCTCCATACTTCCATAGCTCCATAGCTCCATACCTCCAGAGCTCCATAGCTCCATAGCTCCATACCTCCAGAGCTCCATAGCTCCAGAGCTCCATAGCTCCATAGCACCAGAGCTCCATAGCTCCATAGCACCAGAGCTCCATACTTCCATAGCTCCAGGGCTCCATAGCTCCAGGGCTCCATAGCTCCATACCTCCAGAGCTCCATAGCTCCATACTTCCAGAGCTCCATAGCTCCATAGCACCAGAGCTCCATAGCTCCATAGCACCAGAGCTCCATAGCTCCATAGCACCAGAGCTCCATAGCTCCATAGCACCAGAGCTCCATAGCTCCATAGCTCCAGGGCTCCATAGCTCCATAGCTCCAGGGCTCCATAGCTCCATAGCTCCAGGGCTCCATAGCTCCATAGCTCCATACCTCCAGAGCTCCATACCTCCAGAGCTCCATACCTCCATAGCACCAGAGCTCCATAGCTCCAGGGCTCCAGGGCTCCATAGCTCCATACCTCCAGAGCTCCATAGCTCCATACTTCCAGAGCTCCATAGCTCCATAGCTCCATACTTCCATAGCTCCATAGCTCCATACTTCCATAGCACCTGAGCTCCATACCTCCAGAGCTCCATAGCTCCAGCCTGGGTGGCTGGTGGCTCCATAGCTCCATACTTCCATAGCTCTAAGTCAGAGAGTTGGCGAAAATTGCACTAAGTGCGAAAGCCCATTCATTTACAACGGCGTGTCCGCCAGGCGGCGACATTTCCCCGTTACCGGTGGCTGCGCGGCGGGTGAGTGACAGAGCTTATCCGAGCGGCTGGAACTCTGCGCCGGCGTGGTCGAGCGTGAGGCCTCGGCCCTTTGGCTGCCTGGTACCTAAAACACTTCCATTGATCCAGCCACGGAGGGTGCTGGCTGGTGGCTCCATACCTCCATAGCTCCATAGCACCAGAGCTCCATAGCTCCATAGCACCAGAGCTCCATGGCTTCAGAGCTCCATAGCACCATAGCTCCATACCTCCAGAGCTCCAGGGCTCCATAGCTCCATACCTCCAGAGCTCCATACCTCCAGAGCTCCATACCTCCAGAGCTCCATAGCACCAGAGCTCCATGGCTTCAGAGCTCCATAGCACCATAGCTCCATACCTCCAGAGCTCCAGGGCTCCATAGCTCCATACCTCCAGAGCTCCATACCTCCAGAGCTCCATACCTCCAGAGCTCCATAGCACCAGAGCTCCATGGCTTCAGAGCTCCATAGCACCATAGCTCCATACCTCCAGAGCTCCAGGGCTCCATAGCTCCATACCTCCAGAGCTCCATACCTCCAGAGCTCCATACCTCCAGAGCTCCAGAGCTCCATAGCACCAGAGCTCCATGGCTTCAGAGCTCCATAGCTCCATACCTCCAGAGCTCCAGGGCTCCATAGCTCCATACCTCCAGAGCTCCATACCTCCAGAGCTCCAGAGCTCCATAGCACCAGAACTCCATGGCTTCAGAGCTCCATAGCACCATAGCTCCATACCTCCAGAGCTCCAGGGCTCCATAGCTCCATACCTCCAGAGCTCCATACCTCCAGAGCTCCATACCTCCAGAGCTCCATAGCTCCATAGCACCAGAGCTCCATAGCTCCATAGCACCAGAGCTCCATAGCACCAGAGCTCCATAGCACCAGAGCTCCATAGCTCCATAGCACCAGAGCTCCATAGCTCCATAGCACCAGAGCTCCATAGCTCCATAGCACCAGAGCTCCATACTTCCAGAGCTCCATAGCTCCATAGCTCCATAGCACCAGAGCTCCATAGCTCCATAGCACCAGAGCTCCATAGCTCCATAGCACCAGAGCTCCATACTTCCATAGCTCCATAGCTCCATACCTCCAGAGCTCCATAGCTCCATAGCTGCATACCTCCAGAGCTCCATAGCTCCAGAGCTCCATAGCTCCATAGCTCCATAGCACCAGAGCTCCATAGCTCCATAGCACCAGAGCTCCATACTTCCATAGCTCCAGGGCTCCATAGCTCCAGGGCTCCATACCTCCAGAGCTCCATAGCTCCATACTTCCAGAGCTCCATAGCTCCATACTTCCATAGCTCCATACTTCCATACCTCCATAGCTCCATACTTCCATAGCACCAGAGCTCCATACTTCCATAGCACCAGAGCTCCATACCTCCAGAGCTCCAGAGCTCCAGCCTGGGTGGCTGGTGGCTCCATAGCTCCATACTTCCATAGCTCTAAGTCAGAGAGTTGGCGAAAATTGCACTAAGTGCGAAAGCCCATTCATTTACAACGGCGTGTCCACAAGGCGGCGACATTTCCCCGTTACCGGTGGCTGCGCGGCGGGTGAGTGACAGAGCTTATCCGAGCGGCTGGAACTCTGCGCCGGCGTGGTCGAGCGTGAGGCCTCGGCCCTTTGGCTGCCTGGTACCTAAAACACTTCCATTGATCCAGCCACGGAGGGTGCTGGCTGGTGGCTCCATACCTCCATAGCTCCATAGCACCAGAGCTCCATAGCTCCATAGCACCAGAGCTCCATGGCTTCAGAGCTCCATAGCACCATAGCTCCATACCTCCAGAGCTCCAGGGCTCCATAGCTCCATACCTCCAGAGCTCCATACCTCCAGAGCTCCATACCTCCAGAGCTCCATAGCACCAGAGCTCCATGGCTTCAGAGCTCCATAGCACCATAGCTCCATACCTCCAGAGCTCCAGGGCTCCATAGCTCCATACCTCCAGAGCTCCATACCTCCAGAGCTCCATACCTCCAGAGCTCCATAGCACCAGAGCTCCATGGCTTCAGAGCTCCATAGCACCATAGCTCCATACCTCCAGAGCTCCAGGGCTCCATAGCTCCATACCTCCAGAGCTCCATACCTCCAGAGCTCCATACCTCCAGAGCTCCATAGCACCAGAGCTCCATGGCTTCAGAGCTCCATAGCACCATAGCTCCATACCTCCAGAGCTCCAGGGCTCCATAGCTCCATACCTCCAGAGCTCCATACCTCCAGAGCTCCATACCTCCAGAGCTCCAGAGCTCCATAGCACCAGAGCTCCATGGCTTCAGAGCTCCATAGCACCATAGCTCCATACCTCCAGAGCTCCAGGGCTCCATAGCTCCATACCTCCAGAGCTCCATACCTCCAGAGCTCCAGAGCTCCATAGCACCAGAGCTCCATGGCTTCAGAGCTCCATAGCACCATAGCTCCATACCTCCAGAGCTCCAGGGCTCCATAGCTCCATACCTCCAGAGCTCCATACCTCCAGAGCTCCAGAGCTCCATAGCACCAGAGCTCCATGGCTTCAGAGCTCCATAGCACCATAGCTCCATACCTCCAGAGCTCCAGGGCTCCAAAGCTCCATACCTCCAGAGCTCCATACCTCCAGAGCTCCATACCTCCAGAGCTCCATAGCTCCATAGCACCAGAGCTCCATAGCTCCATAGCACCAGAGCTCCATAGCACCAGAGCTCCATAGCACCAGAGCTCCATAGCTCCATAGCACCAGAGCTCCATAGCTCCATAGCACCAGAGCTCCATAGCTCCATAGCACCAGAGCTCCATACTTCCAGAGCTCCATAGCTCCATAGCTCCATAGCACCAGAGCTCCATAGCTCCATAGCACCAGAGCTCCATAGCTCCATAGCACCAGAGCTCCATACTTCCATAGCTCCATAGCTCCATACCTCCAGAGCTCCATAGCTCCATAGCTCCATACCTCCAGAGCTCCATAGCTCCAGAGCTCCATAGCTCCATAGCACCAGAGCTCCATAGCTCCATAGCACCAGAGCTCCATACTTCCATAGCTCCAGGGCTCCATAGCTCCAGGGCTCCATAGCTCCATACCTCCAGAGCTCCATAGCTCCATACTTCCAGAGCTCCATAGCTCCATAGCACCAGAGCTCCATAGCTCCATAGCACCAGAGCTCCATAGCTCCATAGCACCAGAGCTCCATAGCTCCATAGCACCAGAGCTCCATAGCTCCATAGCTCCAGGGCTCCATAGCTCCATAGCTCCAGGGCTCCATAGCTCCATAGCTCCAGGGCTCCATAGCTCCATAGCTCCATACCTCCAGAGCTCCATACCTCCAGAGCTCCATACCTCCATAGCACCAGAGCTCCATAGCTCCAGGGCTCCAGGGCTCTATAGCTCCATACCTCCAGAGCTCCATAGCTCCATACTTCCAGAGCTCCATAGCTCCATAGCTCCATACTTCCATAGCTCCATAGCTCCATACTTCCATAGCACCTGAGCTCCATACCTCCAGAGCTCCATAGCTCCAGCCTGGGTGGCTGGTGGCTCCATAGCTCCATACTTCCATAGCTCTAAGTCAGAGAGTTGGCGAAAATTGCACTAAGTGCGAAAGCCCATTCATTTACAACGGCGTGTCCGCCAGGCGGCGACATTTCCCCGTTACCGGTGGCTGCGCGGCGGGTGAGTGACAGAGCTTATCCGAGCGGCTGGAACTCTGCGCCGGCGTGGTCGAGCGTGAGGCCTCGGCCCTTTGGCTGCCTGGTACCTAAAACACTTCCATTGATCCAGCCACGGAGGGTGCTGGCTGGTGGCTCCATACCTCCATAGCTCCATAGCACCAGAGCTCCATAGCTCCATAGCACCAGAGCTCCATGGCTTCAGAGCTCCATAGCACCATAGCTCCATACCTCCAGAGCTCCAGGGCTCCATAGCTCCATACCTCCAGAGCTCCATACCTCCAGAGCTCCATAGCACCAGAGCTCCATGGCTTCAGAGCTCCATAGCACCATAGCTCCATACCTCCAGAGCTCCAGGGCTCCATAGCTCCATACCTCCAGAGCTCCATACCTCCAGAGCTCCATACCTCCAGAGCTCCATAGCACCAGAGCTCCATGGCTTCAGAGCTCCATAGCACCATAGCTCCATACCTCCAGAGCTCCAGGGCTCCATAGCTCCATACCTCCAGAGCTCCATACCTCCAGAGCTCCAGAGCTCCATAGCACCAGAGCTCCATGGCTTCAGAGCTCCATAGCTCCATACCTCCAGAGCTCCAGGGCTCCATAGCTCCATACCTCCAGAGCTCCATACCTCCAGAGCTCCAGAGCTCCATAGCACCAGAGCTCCATGGCTTCAGAGCTCCATAGCACCATAGCTCCATACCTCCAGAGCTCCAGGGCTCCATAGCTCCATACCTCCAGAGCTCCATACCTCCAGAGCTCCATACCTCCAGAGCTCCATAGCTCCATAGCACCAGAGCTCCATAGCTCCATAGCACCAGAGCTCCATAGCACCAGAGCTCCATAGCACCAGAGCTCCATAGCTCCATAGCACCAGAGCTCCATAGCTCCATAGCACCAGAGCTCCATACTTCCAGAGCTCCATAGCTCCATAGCTCCATAGCACCAGAGCTCCATAGCTCCATAGCACCAGAGCTCCATAGCTCCATAGCACCAGAGCTCCATACTTCCATAGCTCCATAGCTCCATACCTCCAGAGCTCCATAGCTCCATAGCTCCATACCTCCAGAGCTCCATAGCTCCAGAGCTCCATAGCTCCATAGCTCCATAGCACCAGAGCTCCATAGCTCCATAGCACCAGAGCTCCATACTTCCATAGCTCCAGGGCTCCATAGCTCCAGGGCTCCATACCTCCAGAGCTCCATAGCTCCATACTTCCAGAGCTCCATAGCTCCATACTTCCATAGCTCCATACTTCCATACCTCCATAGCTCCATACTTCCATAGCACCAGAGCTCCATACTTCCATAGCACCAGAGCTCCATACCTCCAGAGCTCCAGAGCTCCAGCCTGGGTGGCTGGTGGCTCCATAGCTCCATACTTCCATAGCTCTAAGTCAGAGAGTTGGCGAAAATTGCACTAAGTGCGAAAGCCCATTCATTTACAACGGCGTGTCCACAAGGCGGCGACATTTCCCCGTTACCGGTGGCTGCGCGGCGGGTGAGTGACAGAGCTTATCCGAGCGGCTGGAACTCTGCGCCGGCGTGGTCGAGCGTGAGGCCTCGGCCCTTTGGCTGCCTGGTACCTAAAACACTTCCATTGATCCAGCCACGGAGGGTGCTGGCTGGTGGCTCCATACCTCCATAGCTCCATAGCACCAGAGCTCCATAGCTCCATAGCACCAGAGCTCCATGGCTTCAGAGCTCCATAGCACCATAGCTCCATACCTCCAGAGCTCCATAGCTCCATAGCTCCAGGGCTCCATAGCTCCATAGCTCCAGGGCTCCATAGCTCCATAGCTCCAGGGCTCCATAGCTCCATAGCTCCATACCTCCAGAGCTCCATACCTCCAGAGCTCCATACCTCCATAGCACCAGAGCTCCATAGCTCCAGGGCTCCAGGGCTCTATAGCTCCATACCTCCAGAGCTCCATAGCTCCATACTTCCAGAGCTCCATAGCTCCATAGCTCCATACTTCCATAGCTCCATAGCTCCATACCTCCATAGAACCTGAGCTCCATACCTCCAGAGCTCCATAGCTCCAGCCTGGGTGGCTGGTGGCTCCATAGCTCCATACTTCCATAGCTCTAAGTCAGAGAGTTGGCGAAAATTGCACTAAGTGCGAAAGCCCATTCATTTACAACGGCGTGTCCGCCAGGCGGCGACATTTCCCCGTTACCGGTGGCTGCGCGGCGGGTGAGTGACAGAGCTTATCCGAGCGGCTGGAACTCTGCGCCGGCGTGGTCGAGCGTGAGGCCTCGGCCCTTTGGCTGCCTGGTACCTAAAACACTTCCATTGATCCAGCCACGGAGGGTGCTGGCTGGTGGCTCCATACCTCCATAGCTCCATAGCACCAGAGCTCCATAGCTCCATAGCACCAGAGCTCCATGGCTTCAGAGCTCCATAGCACCATAGCTCCATACCTCCAGAGCTCCAGGGCTCCATAGCTCCATACCTCCAGAGCTCCATACCTCCAGAGCTCCATAGCACCAGAGCTCCATGGCTTCAGAGCTCCATAGCACCATAGCTCCATACCTCCAGAGCTCCAGGGCTCCATAGCTCCATACCTCCAGAGCTCCATACCTCCAGAGCTCCAGAGCTCCATAGCACCAGAGCTCCATGGCTTCAGAGCTCCATAGCACCATAGCTCCATACCTCCAGAGCTCCAGGGCTCCATAGCTCCATACCTCCAGAGCTCCATACCTCCAGAGCTCCAGAGCTCCATAGCACCAGAGCTCCATGGCTTCAGAGCTCCATAGCTCCATACCTCCAGAGCTCCAGGGCTCCATAGCTCCATACCTCCAGAGCTCCATACCTCCAGAGCTCCAGAGCTCCATAGCACCAGAGCTCCATGGCTTCAGAGCTCCATAGCACCATAGCTCCATACCTCCAGAGCTCCAGGGCTCCATAGCTCCATACCTCCAGAGCTCCATACCTCCAGAGCTCCATACCTCCAGAGCTCCATAGCTCCATAGCACCAGAGCTCCATAGCTCCATAGCACCAGAGCTCCATAGCACCAGAGCTCCATAGCACCAGAGCTCCATAGCTCCATAGCACCAGAGCTCCATAGCTCCATAGCACCAGAGCTCCATACTTCCAGAGCTCCATAGCTCCATAGCTCCATAGCACCAGAGCTCCATAGCTCCATAGCACCAGAGCTCCATAGCTCCATAGCACCAGAGCTCCATACTTCCATAGCTCCATAGCTCCATACCTCCAGAGCTCCATAGCTCCATAGCTCCATACCTCCAGAGCTCCATAGCTCCAGAGCTCCATAGCTCCATAGCTCCATAGCACCAGAGCTCCATAGCTCCATAGCACCAGAGCTCCATACTTCCATAGCTCCAGGGCTCCATAGCTCCAGGGCTCCATACCTCCAGAGCTCCATAGCTCCATACTTCCAGAGCTCCATAGCTCCATACTTCCATAGCTCCATACTTCCATACCTCCATAGCTCCATACTTCCATAGCACCAGAGCTCCATACTTCCATAGCACCAGAGCTCCATATCTCCAGAGCTCCAGAGCTCCAGCCTGGGTGGCTGGTGGCTCCATAGCTCCATACTTCCATAGCTCTAAGTCAGAGAGTTGGCGAAAATTGCACTAAGTGCGAAAGCCCATTCATTTACAACGGCGTGTCCACAAGGCGGCGACATTTCCCCGTTACCGGTGGCTGCGCGGCGGGTGAGTGACAGAGCTTATCCGAGCTCCTGGAACTCTGCGCCGGCGTGGTCGAGCGTGAGGCCTCGGCCCTTTGGCTGCCTGGTACCTAAAACACTTCCATTGATCCAGCCACGGAGGGTGCTGGCTGGTGGCTCCATACCTCCATAGCTCCATAGCACCAGAGCTCCATAGCTCCATAGCACCAGAGCTCCATGGCTTCAGAGCTCCATAGCACCATAGCTCCATACCTCCAGAGCTCCAGGGCTCCATAGCTCCATACCTCCAGAGCTCCATACCTCCAGAGCTCCATACCTCCAGAGCTCCATAGCACCAGAGCTCCATGGCTTCAGAGCTCCATAGCACCATAGCTCCATACCTCCAGAGTTCCAGGGCTCCATAGCTCCATACCTCCAGAGCTCCATACCTCCAGAGCTCCATACCTCCAGAGCTCCATAGCACCAGAGCTCCATGGCTTCAGAGCTCCATAGCACCATAGCTCCATACCTCCAGAGCTCCAGGGCTCCATAGCTCCATACCTCCAGAGCTCCATACCTCCAGAGCTCCATACCTCCAGAGCTCCATAGCACCAGAGCTCCATGGCTTCAGAGCTCCATAGCACCATAGCTCCATACCTCCAGAGCTCCAGGGCTCCATAGCTCCATACCTCCAGAGCTCCATACCTCCAGAGCTCCATACCTCCAGAGCTCCAGAGCTCCATAGCACCAGAGCTCCATGGCTTCAGAGCTCCATAGCACCATAGCTCCATACCTCCAGAGCTCCAGGGCTCCATAGCTCCATACCTCCAGAGCTCCATACCTCCAGAGCTCCAGAGCTCCATAGCACCAGAGCTCCATGGCTTCAGAGCTCCATAGCACCATAGCTCCATACCTCCAGAGCTCCAGGGCTCCATAGCTCCATACCTCCAGAGCTCCATACCTCCAGAGCTCCAGAGCTCCATAGCACCAGAGCTCCATGGCTTCAGAGCTCCATAGCACCATAGCTCCATACCTCCAGAGCTCCAGGGCTCCAAAGCTCCATACCTCCAGAGCTCCATACCTCCAGAGCTCCATAGCTCCATAGCACCAGAGCTCCATAGCTCCATAGCACCAGAGCTCCATAGCACCAGAGCTCCTTAGCACCAGAGCTCCATAGCTCCATAGCACCAGAGCTCCATAGCTCCATAGCACCAGAGCTCCATAGCTCCATAGCACCAGAGCTCCATACTTCCAGAGCTCCATAGCTCCATAGCACCAGAGCTCCATAGCTCCATAGCACCAGAGCTCCATAGCTCCATAGCACCAGAGCTCCATACTTCCATAGCTCCATAGCTCCATACCTCCAGAGCTCCATAGCTCCATAGCTCCATACCTCCAGAGCTCCATAGCTCCAGAGCTCCAGGGCTCCATAGCTCCATAGCTCCAGGGCTCCATAGCTCCATACCTCCAGAGCTCCATACCTCCAGAGCTCCATACCTCCAGAGCTCCATAGCACCAGAGCTCCATGGCTTCAGAGCTCCATAGCACCATAGCTCCATACCTCCAGAGCTCCAGGGCTCCATAGCTCCATACCTCCAGAGCTCCATACCTCCAGAGCTCCATACCTCCAGAGCTCCATAGCACCAGAGCTCCATGGCTTCAGAGCTCCATAGCACCATAGCTCCATACCTCCAGAGCTCCAGGGCTCCATAGCTCCATACCTCCAGAGCTCCATACCTCCAGAGCTCCATACCTCCAGAGCTCCATAGCACCAGAGCTCCATGGCTTCAGAGCTCCATAGCACCATAGCTCCATACCTCCAGAGCTCCAGGGCTCCATAGCTCCATACCTCCAGAGCTCCATACCTCCAGAGCTCCATACCTCCAGAGCTCCAGAGCTCCATAGCACCAGAGCTCCATGGCTTCAGAGCTCCATAGCACCATAGCTCCATACCTCCAGAGCTCCAGGGCTCCATAGCTCCATACCTCCAGAGCTCCATACCTCCAGAGCTCCAGAGCTCCATAGCACCAGAGCTCCATGGCTTCAGAGCTCCATAGCACCATAGCTCCATACCTCCAGAGCTCCAGGGCTCCATAGCTCCATACCTCCAGAGCTCCATACCTCCAGAGCTCCAGAGCTCCATAGCACCAGAGCTCCATGGCTTCAGAGCTCCATAGCACCATAGCTCCATACCTCCAGAGCTCCAGGGCTCCAAAGCTCCATACCTCCAGAGCTCCATACCTCCAGAGCTCCATACCTCCAGAGCTCCATAGCTCCATAGCACCAGAGCTCCATAGCTCCATAGCACCAGAGCTCCATAGCACCAGAGCTCCATAGCACCAGAGCTCCATAGCTCCATAGCACCAGAGCTCCATAGCTCCATAGCACCAGAGCTCCATAGCTCCATAGCACCAGAGCTCCATACTTCCAGAGCTCCATAGCTCCATAGCACCAGAGCTCCATAGCTCCATAGCACCAGAGCTCCATAGCTCCATAGCACCAGAGCTCCATACTTCCATAGCTCCATAGCTCCATACCTCCAGAGCTCCATAGCTCCATAGCTCCATACCTCCAGAGCTCCATAGCTCCAGAGCTCCATAGCTCCATAGCACCAGAGCTCCATAGCTCCATAGCACCAGAGTTCCATACTTCCATAGCTCCAGGGCTCCATAGCTCCAGGGCTCCATAGCTCCATACCTCCAGAGCTCCATAGCTCCATACTTCCAGAGCTCCATAGCTCCATAGCACCAGAGCTCCATAGCTCCATAGCACCAGAGCTCCATAGCTCCATAGCACCAGAGCTCCATAGCTCCATAGCACCAGAGCTCCATAGCTCCATAGCTCCAGGGCTTCATAGCTCCATAGCTCCAGGGCTCCATAGCTCCATAGCTCCAGGGCTCCATAGCTCCATAGCTCCATACCTCCAGAGCTCCATACCTCCAGAGCTCCATACCTCCATAGCACCAGAGCTCCATAGCTCCAGGGCTCCAGGGCTCCATAGCTCCATACCTCCAGAGCTCCATAGCTCCATACTTCCAGAGCTCCATAGCTCCATAGCTCCATACTTCCATAGCTCCATAGCTCCATACTTCCATAGCACCTGAGCTCCATACCTCCAGAGCTCCATAGCTCCAGCCTGGGTGGCTGGTGGCTCCATAGCTCCATACTTCCATAGCTCTAAGTCAGAGAGTTGGCGAAAATTGCACTAAGTGCGAAAGCCCATTCATTTACAACGGCGTGTCCGCCAGGCGGCGACATTTCCCCGTTACCGGTGGCTGCGCGGCGGGTGAGTGACAGAGCTTATCCGAGCGGCTGGAACTCTGCGCCGGCGTGGTCGAGCGTGAGGCCTCGGCCCTTTGGCTGCCTGGTACCTAAAACACTTCCATTGATCCAGCCACGGAGGGTGCTGGCTGGTGGCTCCATACCTCCATAGCTCCATAGCACCAGAGCTCCATAGCTCCATAGCACCAGAGCTCCATGGCTTCAGAGCTCCATAGCACCATAGCTCCATACCTCCAGAGCTCCAGGGCTCCATAGCTCCATACCTCCAGAGCTCCATACCTCCAGAGCTCCATACCTCCAGAGCTCCATAGCACCAGAGCTCCATGGCTTCAGAGCTCCATAGCACCATAGCTCCATACCTCCAGAGCTCCAGGGCTCCATAGCTCCATACCTCCAGAGCTCCATACCTCCAGAGCTCCATACCTCCAGAGCTCCATAGCACCAGAGCTCCATGGCTTCAGAGCTCCATAGCACCATAGCTCCATACCTCCAGAGCTCCAGGGCTCCATAGCTCCATACCTCCAGAGCTCCATACCTCCAGAGCTCCATACCTCCAGAGCTCCAGAGCTCCATAGCACCAGAGCTCCATGGCTTCAGAGCTCCATAGCACCATAGCTCCATACCTCCAGAGCTCCAGGGCTCCATAGCTCCATACCTCCAGAGCTCCATACCTCCAGAGCTCCAGAGCTCCATAGCACCAGAGCTCCATGGCTTCAGAGCTCCATAGCACCATAGCTCCATACCTCCATAGCACCAGAGCTCCATAGCTCCATAGCACCAGAGCTCCATGGCTTCAGAGCTCCATAGCACCATAGCTCCATACCTCCAGAGCTCCAGGGCTCCATAGCTCCATACCTCCAGAGCTCCATACCTCCAGAGCTCCATACCTCCAGAGCTCCATAGCACCAGAGCTCCATGGCTTCAGAGCTCCATAGCACCATAGCTCCATACCTCCAGAGCTCCAGGGCTCCATAGCTCCATACCTCCAGAGCTCCATACCTCCAGAGCTCCATACCTCCAGAGCTCCATAGCACCAGAGCTCCATGGCTTCAGAGCTCCATAGCACCATAGCTCCATACCTCCAGAGCTCCAGGGCTCCATAGCTCCATACCTCCAGAGCTCCATACCTCCAGAGCTCCATACCTCCAGAGCTCCAGAGCTCCATAGCACCAGAGCTCCATGGCTTCAGAGCTCCATAGCACCATAGCTCCATACCTCCAGAGCTCCAGGGCTCCATAGCTCCATACCTCCAGAGCTCCATACCTCCAGAGCTCCAGAGCTCCATAGCACCAGAGCTCCATGGCTTCAGAGCTCCATAGCACCATAGCTCCATACCTCCAGAGCTCCAGGGCTCCATAGCTCCATACCTCCAGAGCTCCATACCTCCAGAGCTCCATACCTCCAGAGCTCCATAGCTCCATAGCACCAGAGCTCCATAGCTCCATAGCACCAGAGCTCCATAGCACCAGAGCTCCATAGCACCAGAGCTCCATAGCTCCATAGCACCAGAGCTCCATAGCTCCATAGCACCAGAGCTCCATAGCTCCATAGCACCATAGCTCCATAGCTCCATAGCACCAGAGCTCCATAGCTCCATAGCACCAGAGCTCCATGGCTTCAGAGCTCCATAGCACCATAGCTCCATACCTCCAGAGCTCCAGGGCTCCATAGCGCCATACCTCCAGAGCTCCATACCTCCAGAGCTCCATACCTCCAGAGCTCCATAGCACCAGAGCTCCATAGCTCCATAGCACCAGAGCTCCATAGCACCAGAGCTCCATAGCACCAGAGCTCCATAGCTCCATAGCACCAGAGCTCCATAGCTCCATAGCACCAGAGCTCCATACTTCCAGAGCTCCATAGCTCCATAGCTCCATAGCACCAGAGCTCCATAGCTCCATAGCACCAGAGCTCCATAGCTCCATAGCACCAGAGCTCCATACTTCCATAGCTCCATAGCTCCATACCTCCAGAGCTCCATAGCTCCATAGCTCCATACCTCCAGAGCTCCATAGCTCCAGAGCTCCATAGCTCCATAGCTCCATAGCACCAGAGCTCCATAGCTCCATAGCACCAGAGCTCCATACTTCCATAGCTCCAGGGCTCCATAGCTCCAGGGCTCCATACCTCCAGAGCTCCATAGCTCCATACTTCCAGAGCTCCATAGCTCCATACTTCCATAGCTCCATACTTCCATACCTCCATAGCTCCATACTTCCATAGCACCAGAGCTCCATACTTCCATAGCACCAGAGCTCCATACCTCCAGAGCTCCAGAGCTCCAGCCTGGGTGGCTGGTGGCTCCATAGCTCCATACTTCCATAGCTCTAAGTCAGAGAGTTGGCGAAAATTGCACTAAGTGCGAAAGCCCATTCATTTACAACGGCGTGTCCACAAGGCGGCGACATTTCCCCGTTACCGGTGGCTGCGCGGCGGGTGAGTGACAGAGCTTATCCGAGCGGCTGGAACTCTGCGCCGGCGTGGTCGAGCGTGAGGCCTCGGCCCTTTGGCTGCCTGGTACCTAAAACACTTCCATTGATCCAGCCACGGAGGGTGCTGGCTGGTGGCTCCATACCTCCATAGCTCCATAGCACCAGAGCTCCATAGCTCCATAGCACCAGAGCTCCATGGCTTCAGAGCTCCATAGCACCATAGCTCCATACCTCCAGAGCTCCAGGGCTCCATAGCTCCATACCTCCAGAGCTCCATACCTCCAGAGCTCCATACCTCCATAGCTCCATAGCACCAGAGCTCCATGGCTTCAGAGCTCCATAGCACCATAGCTCCATACCTCCAGAGCTCCAGGGCTCCATAGCTCCATACCTCCAGAGCTCCATACCTCCAGAGCTCCATACCTCCAGAGCTCCATAGCACCAGAGCTCCATGGCTTCAGAGCTCCATAGCACCATAGCTCCATACCTCCAGAGCTCCAGGGCTCCATAGCTCCATACCTCCAGAGCTCCATACCTCCAGAGCTCCATACCTCCAGAGCTCCATAGCACCAGAGCTCCATGGCTTCAGAGCTCCATAGCACCATAGCTCCATACCTCCAGAGCTCCAGGGCTCCATAGCTCCATACCTCCAGAGCTCCATACCTCCAGAGCTCCATACCTCCAGAGCTCCAGAGCTCCATAGCACCAGAGCTCCATGGCTTCAGAGCTCCATAGCACCATAGCTCCATACCTCCAGAGCTCCAGGGCTCCATAGCTCCATACCTCCAGAGCTCCATACCTCCAGAGCTCCAGAGCTCCATAGCACCAGAGCTCCATGGCTTCAGAGCTCCATAGCACCATAGCTCCATACCTCCAGAGCTCCAGGGCTCCATAGCTCCATACCTCCAGAGCTCCATACCTCCAGAGCTCCAGAGCTCCATAGCACCAGAGCTCCATGGCTTCAGAGCTCCATAGCACCATAGCTCCATACCTCCAGAGCTCCAGGGCTCCAAAGCTCCATACCTCCAGAGCTCCATACCTCCAGAGCTCCATACCTCCAGAGCTCCATAGCTCCATAGCACCAGAGCTCCATAGCTCCATAGCACCAGAGCTCCATAGCACCAGAGCTCCATAGCACCAGAGCTCCATAGCTCCATAGCACCAGAGCTCCATAGCTCCATAGCACCAGAGCTCCATAGCTCCATAGCACCAGAGCTCCATACTTCCAGAGCTCCATAGCTCCATAGCTCCATAGCACCAGAGCTCCATAGCTCCATAGCACCAGAGCTCCATAGCTCCATAGCACCAGAGCTCCATACTTCCATAGCTCCATAGCTCCATACCTCCAGAGCTCCATAGCTCCATAGCTCCATACCTCCAGAGCTCCATAGCTCCAGAGCTCCATAGCTCCATAGCACCAGAGCTCCATAGCTCCATAGCACCAGAGCTCCATACTTCCATAGCTCCAGGGCTCCATAGCTCCAGGGCTCCATAGCTCCATACCTCCAGAGCTCCATAGCTCCATACTTCCAGAGCTCCATAGCTCCATAGCACCAGAGCTCCATAGCTCCATAGCACCAGAGCTCCATAGCTCCATAGCACCAGAGCTCCATAGCTCCATAGCACCAGAGCTCCATAGCTCCATAGCTCCAGGGCTCCATAGCTCCATAGCTCCAGGGCTCCATAGCTCCATAGCTCCAGGGCTCCATAGCTCCATAGCTCCATACCTCCAGAGCTCCATACCTCCAGAGCTCCATACCTCCATAGCACCAGAGCTCCATAGCTCCAGGGCTCCAGGGCTCCATAGCTCCATACCTCCAGAGCTCCATAGCTCCATACTTCCAGAGCTCCATAGCTCCATAGCTCCATACTTCCATAGCTCCATAGCTCCATACTTCCATAGCACCTGAGCTCCATACCTCCAGAGCTCCATAGCTCCAGCCTGGGTGGCTGGTGGCTCCATAGCTCCATACTTCCATAGCTCTAAGTCAGAGAGTTGGCGAAAATTGCACTAAGTGCGAAAGCCCATTCATTTACAACGGCGTGTCCGCCAGGCGGCGACATTTCCCCGTTACCGGTGGCTGCGCGGCGGGTGAGTGACAGAGCTTATCCGAGCGGCTGGAACTCTGCGCCGGCGTGGTCGAGCGTGAGGCCTCGGCCCTTTGGCTGCCTGGTACCTAAAACACTTCCATTGATCCAGCCACGGAGGGTGCTGGCTGGTGGCTCCATACCTCCATAGCTCCATAGCACCAGAGCTCCATAGCTCCATAGCACCAGAGCTCCATGGCTTCAGAGCTCCATAGCACCATAGCTCCATACCTCCAGAGCTCCAGGGCTCCATAGCTCCATACCTCCAGAGCTCCATACCTCCAGAGCTCCATACCTCCAGAGCTCCATAGCACCAGAGCTCCATGGCTTCAGAGCTCCATAGCACCATAGCTCCATACCTCCAGAGCTCCAGGGCTCCATAGCTCCATACCTCCAGAGCTCCATACCTCCAGAGCTCCATACCTCCAGAGCTCCATAGCACCAGAGCTCCATGGCTTCAGAGCTCCATAGCACCATAGCTCCATACCTCCAGAGCTCCAGGGCTCCATAGCTCCATACCTCCAGAGCTCCATACCTCCAGAGCTCCATACCTCCAGAGCTCCAGAGCTCCATAGCACCAGAGCTCCATGGCTTCAGAGCTCCATAGCTCCATACCTCCAGAGCTCCAGGGCTCCATAGCTCCATACCTCCAGAGCTCCATACCTCCAGAGCTCCAGAGCTCCATAGCACCAGAACTCCATGGCTTCAGAGCTCCATAGCACCATAGCTCCATACCTCCAGAGCTCCAGGGCTCCATAGCTCCATACCTCCAGAGCTCCATACCTCCAGAGCTCCATACCTCCAGAGCTCCATAGCTCCATAGCACCAGAGCTCCATAGCTCCATAGCACCAGAGCTCCATAGCACCAGAGCTCCATAGCACCAGAGCTCCATAGCTCCATAGCACCAGAGCTCCATAGCTCCATAGCACCAGAGCTCCATAGCTCCATAGCACCAGAGCTCCATACTTCCAGAGCTCCATAGCTCCATAGCTCCATAGCACCAGAGCTCCATAGCTCCATAGCACCAGAGCTCCATAGCTCCATAGCACCAGAGCTCCATACTTCCATAGCTCCATAGCTCCATACCTCCAGAGCTCCATAGCTCCATAGCTGCATACCTCCAGAGCTCCATAGCTCCAGAGCTCCATAGCTCCATAGCTCCATAGCACCAGAGCTCCATAGCTCCATAGCACCAGAGCTCCATACTTCCATAGCTCCAGGGCTCCATAGCTCCAGGGCTCCATACCTCCAGAGCTCCATAGCTCCATACTTCCAGAGCTCCATAGCTCCATACTTCCATAGCTCCATACTTCCATACCTCCATAGCTCCATACTTCCATAGCACCAGAGCTCCATACTTCCATAGCACCAGAGCTCCATACCTCCAGAGCTCCAGAGCTCCAGCCTGGGTGGCTGGTGGCTCCATAGCTCCATACTTCCATAGCTCTAAGTCAGAGAGTTGGCGAAAATTGCACTAAGTGCGAAAGCCCATTCATTTACAACGGCGTGTCCACAAGGCGGCGACATTTCCCCGTTACCGGTGGCTGCGCGGCGGGTGAGTGACAGAGCTTATCCGAGCGGCTGGAACTCTGCGCCGGCGTGGTCGAGCGTGAGGCCTCGGCCCTTTGGCTGCCTGGTACCTAAAACACTTCCATTGATCCAGCCACGGAGGGTGCTGGCTGGTGGCTCCATACCTCCATAGCTCCATAGCACCAGAGCTCCATAGCTCCATAGCACCAGAGCTCCATGGCTTCAGAGCTCCATAGCACCATAGCTCCATACCTCCAGAGCTCCAGGGCTCCATAGCTCCATACCTCCAGAGCTCCATACCTCCAGAGCTCCATACCTCCAGAGCTCCATAGCACCAGAGCTCCATGGCTTCAGAGCTCCATAGCACCATAGCTCCATACCTCCAGAGCTCCAGGGCTCCATAGCTCCATACCTCCAGAGCTCCATACCTCCAGAGCTCCATACCTCCAGAGCTCCATAGCACCAGAGCTCCATGGCTTCAGAGCTCCATAGCACCATAGCTCCATACCTCCAGAGCTCCAGGGCTCCATAGCTCCATACCTCCAGAGCTCCATACCTCCAGAGCTCCATACCTCCAGAGCTCCATAGCACCAGAGCTCCATGGCTTCAGAGCTCCATAGCACCATAGCTCCATACCTCCAGAGCTCCAGGGCTCCATAGCTCCATACCTCCAGAGCTCCATACCTCCAGAGCTCCATACCTCCAGAGCTCCAGAGCTCCATAGCACCAGAGCTCCATGGCTTCAGAGCTCCATAGCACCATAGCTCCATACCTCCAGAGCTCCAGGGCTCCATAGCTCCATACCTCCAGAGCTCCATACCTCCAGAGCTCCAGAGCTCCATAGCACCAGAGCTCCATGGCTTCAGAGCTCCATAGCACCATAGCTCCATACCTCCAGAGCTCCAGGGCTCCATAGCTCCATACCTCCAGAGCTCCATACCTCCAGAGCTCCAGAGCTCCATAGCACCAGAGCTCCATGGCTTCAGAGCTCCATAGCACCATAGCTCCATACCTCCAGAGCTCCAGGGCTCCAAAGCTCCATACCTCCAGAGCTCCATACCTCCAGAGCTCCATACCTCCAGAGCTCCATAGCTCCATAGCACCAGAGCTCCATAGCTCCATAGCACCAGAGCTCCATAGCACCAGAGCTCCATAGCACCAGAGCTCCATAGCTCCATAGCACCAGAGCTCCATAGCTCCATAGCACCAGAGCTCCATAGCTCCATAGCACCAGAGCTCCATACTTCCAGAGCTCCATAGCTCCATAGCTCCATAGCACCAGAGCTCCATAGCTCCATAGCACCAGAGCTCCATAGCTCCATAGCACCAGAGCTCCATACTTCCATAGCTCCATAGCTCCATACCTCCAGAGCTCCATAGCTCCATAGCTCCATACCTCCAGAGCTCCATAGCTCCAGAGCTCCATAGCTCCATAGCACCAGAGCTCCATAGCTCCATAGCACCAGAGCTCCATACTTCCATAGCTCCAGGGCTCCATAGCTCCAGGGCTCCATAGCTCCATACCTCCAGAGCTCCATAGCTCCATACTTCCAGAGCTCCATAGCTCCATAGCACCAGAGCTCCATAGCTCCATAGCACCAGAGCTCCATAGCTCCATAGCACCAGAGCTCCATAGCTCCATAGCACCAGAGCTCCATAGCTCCATAGCTCCAGGGCTCCATAGCTCCATAGCTCCAGGGCTCCATAGCTCCATAGCTCCAGGGCTCCATAGCTCCATAGCTCCATACCTCCAGAGCTCCATACCTCCAGAGCTCCATACCTCCATAGCACCAGAGCTCCATAGCTCCAGGGCTCCAGGGCTCTATAGCTCCATACCTCCAGAGCTCCATAGCTCCATACTTCCAGAGCTCCATAGCTCCATAGCTCCATACTTCCATAGCTCCATAGCTCCATACTTCCATAGCACCTGAGCTCCATACCTCCAGAGCTCCATAGCTCCAGCCTGGGTGGCTGGTGGCTCCATAGCTCCATACTTCCATAGCTCTAAGTCAGAGAGTTGGCGAAAATTGCACTAAGTGCGAAAGCCCATTCATTTACAACGGCGTGTCCGCCAGGCGGCGACATTTCCCCGTTACCGGTGGCTGCGCGGCGGGTGAGTGACAGAGCTTATCCGAGCGGCTGGAACTCTGCGCCGGCGTGGTCGAGCGTGAGGCCTCGGCCCTTTGGCTGCCTGGTACCTAAAACACTTCCATTGATCCAGCCACGGAGGGTGCTGGCTGGTGGCTCCATACCTCCATAGCTCCATAGCACCAGAGCTCCATAGCTCCATAGCACCAGAGCTCCATGGCTTCAGAGCTCCATAGCACCATAGCTCCATACCTCCAGAGCTCCAGGGCTCCATAGCTCCATACCTCCAGAGCTCCATACCTCCAGAGCTCCATAGCACCAGAGCTCCATGGCTTCAGAGCTCCATAGCACCATAGCTCCATACCTCCAGAGCTCCAGGGCTCCATAGCTCCATACCTCCAGAGCTCCATACCTCCAGAGCTCCATACCTCCAGAGCTCCATAGCACCAGAGCTCCATGGCTTCAGAGCTCCATAGCACCATAGCTCCATACCTCCAGAGCTCCAGGGCTCCATAGCTCCATACCTCCAGAGCTCCATACCTCCAGAGCTCCAGAGCTCCATAGCACCAGAGCTCCATGGCTTCAGAGCTCCATAGCTCCATACCTCCAGAGCTCCAGGGCTCCATAGCTCCATACCTCCAGAGCTCCATACCTCCAGAGCTCCAGAGCTCCATAGCACCAGAGCTCCATGGCTTCAGAGCTCCATAGCACCATAGCTCCATACCTCCAGAGCTCCAGGGCTCCATAGCTCCATACCTCCAGAGCTCCATACCTCCAGAGCTCCATACCTCCAGAGCTCCATAGCTCCATAGCACCAGAGCTCCATAGCTCCATAGCACCAGAGCTCCATAGCACCAGAGCTCCATAGCACCAGAGCTCCATAGCTCCATAGCACCAGAGCTCCATAGCTCCATAGCACCAGAGCTCCATACTTCCAGAGCTCCATAGCTCCATAGCTCCATAGCACCAGAGCTCCATAGCTCCATAGCACCAGAGCTCCATAGCTCCATAGCACCAGAGCTCCATACTTCCATAGCTCCATAGCTCCATACCTCCAGAGCTCCATAGCTCCATAGCTCCATACCTCCAGAGCTCCATAGCTCCAGAGCTCCATAGCTCCATAGCTCCATAGCACCAGAGCTCCATAGCTCCATAGCACCAGAGCTCCATACTTCCATAGCTCCAGGGCTCCATAGCTCCAGGGCTCCATACCTCCAGAGCTCCATAGCTCCATACTTCCAGAGCTCCATAGCTCCATACTTCCATAGCTCCATACTTCCATACCTCCATAGCTCCATACTTCCATAGCACCAGAGCTCCATACTTCCATAGCACCAGAGCTCCATACCTCCAGAGCTCCAGAGCTCCAGCCTGGGTGGCTGGTGGCTCCATAGCTCCATACTTCCATAGCTCTAAGTCAGAGAGTTGGCGAAAATTGCACTAAGTGCGAAAGCCCATTCATTTACAACGGCGTGTCCACAAGGCGGCGACATTTCCCCGTTACCGGTGGCTGCGCGGCGGGTGAGTGACAGAGCTTATCCGAGCGGCTGGAACTCTGCGCCGGCGTGGTCGAGCGTGAGGCCTCGGCCCTTTGGCTGCCTGGTACCTAAAACACTTCCATTGATCCAGCCACGGAGGGTGCTGGCTGGTGGCTCCATACCTCCATAGCTCCATAGCACCAGAGCTCCATAGCTCCATAGCACCAGAGCTCCATGGCTTCAGAGCTCCATAGCACCATAGCTCCATACCTCCAGAGCTCCATAGCTCCATAGCTCCAGGGCTCCATAGCTCCATAGCTCCAGGGCTCCATAGCTCCATAGCTCCAGGGCTCCATAGCTCCATAGCTCCATACCTCCAGAGCTCCATACCTCCAGAGCTCCATACCTCCATAGCACCAGAGCTCCATAGCTCCAGGGCTCCAGGGCTCTATAGCTCCATACCTCCAGAGCTCCATAGCTCCATACTTCCAGAGCTCCATAGCTCCATAGCTCCATACTTCCATAGCTCCATAGCTCCATACCTCCATAGCACCTGAGCTCCATACCTCCAGAGCTCCATAGCTCCAGCCTGGGTGGCTGGTGGCTCCATAGCTCCATACTTCCATAGCTCTAAGTCAGAGAGTTGGCGAAAATTGCACTAAGTGCGAAAGCCCATTCATTTACAACGGCGTGTCCGCCAGGCGGCGACATTTCCCCGTTACCGGTGGCTGCGCGGCGGGTGAGTGACAGAGCTTATCCGAGCGGCTGGAACTCTGCGCCGGCGTGGTCGAGCGTGAGGCCTCGGCCCTTTGGCTGCCTGGTACCTAAAACACTTCCATTGATCCAGCCACGGAGGGTGCTGGCTGGTGGCTCCATACCTCCATAGCTCCATAGCACCAGAGCTCCATAGCTCCATAGCACCAGAGCTCCATGGCTTCAGAGCTCCATAGCACCATAGCTCCATACCTCCAGAGCTCCAGGGCTCCATAGCTCCATACCTCCAGAGCTCCATACCTCCAGAGCTCCATAGCACCAGAGCTCCATGGCTTCAGAGCTCCATAGCACCATAGCTCCATACCTCCAGAGCTCCAGGGCTCCATAGCTCCATACCTCCAGAGCTCCATACCTCCAGAGCTCCAGAGCTCCATAGCACCAGAGCTCCATGGCTTCAGAGCTCCATAGCACCATAGCTCCATACCTCCAGAGCTCCAGGGCTCCATAGCTCCATACCTCCAGAGCTCCATACCTCCAGAGCTCCAGAGCTCCATAGCACCAGAGCTCCATGGCTTCAGAGCTCCATAGCTCCATACCTCCAGAGCTCCAGGGCTCCATAGCTCCATACCTCCAGAGCTCCATACCTCCAGAGCTCCAGAGCTCCATAGCACCAGAGCTCCATGGCTTCAGAGCTCCATAGCACCATAGCTCCATACCTCCAGAGCTCCAGGGCTCCATAGCTCCATACCTCCAGAGCTCCATACCTCCAGAGCTCCATACCTCCAGAGCTCCATAGCTCCATAGCACCAGAGCTCCATAGCTCCATAGCACCAGAGCTCCATAGCACCAGAGCTCCATAGCACCAGAGCTCCATAGCTCCATAGCACCAGAGCTCCATAGCTCCATAGCACCAGAGCTCCATACTTCCAGAGCTCCATAGCTCCATAGCTCCATAGCACCAGAGCTCCATAGCTCCATAGCACCAGAGCTCCATAGCTCCATAGCACCAGAGCTCCATACTTCCATAGCTCCATAGCTCCATACCTCCAGAGCTCCATAGCTCCATAGCTCCATACCTCCAGAGCTCCATAGCTCCAGAGCTCCATAGCTCCATAGCTCCATAGCACCAGAGCTCCATAGCTCCATAGCACCAGAGCTCCATACTTCCATAGCTCCAGGGCTCCATAGCTCCAGGGCTCCATACCTCCAGAGCTCCATAGCTCCATACTTCCAGAGCTCCATAGCTCCATACTTCCATAGCTCCATACTTCCATACCTCCATAGCTCCATACTTCCATAGCACCAGAGCTCCATACTTCCATAGCACCAGAGCTCCATATCTCCAGAGCTCCAGAGCTCCAGCCTGGGTGGCTGGTGGCTCCATAGCTCCATACTTCCATAGCTCTAAGTCAGAGAGTTGGCGAAAATTGCACTAAGTGCGAAAGCCCATTCATTTACAACGGCGTGTCCACAAGGCGGCGACATTTCCCCGTTACCGGTGGCTGCGCGGCGGGTGAGTGACAGAGCTTATCCGAGCTCCTGGAACTCTGCGCCGGCGTGGTCGAGCGTGAGGCCTCGGCCCTTTGGCTGCCTGGTACCTAAAACACTTCCATTGATCCAGCCACGGAGGGTGCTGGCTGGTGGCTCCATACCTCCATAGCTCCATAGCACCAGAGCTCCATAGCTCCATAGCACCAGAGCTCCATGGCTTCAGAGCTCCATAGCACCATAGCTCCATACCTCCAGAGCTCCAGGGCTCCATAGCTCCATACCTCCAGAGCTCCATACCTCCAGAGCTCCATACCTCCAGAGCTCCATAGCACCAGAGCTCCATGGCTTCAGAGCTCCATAGCACCATAGCTCCATACCTCCAGAGTTCCAGGGCTCCATAGCTCCATACCTCCAGAGCTCCATACCTCCAGAGCTCCATACCTCCAGAGCTCCATAGCACCAGAGCTCCATGGCTTCAGAGCTCCATAGCACCATAGCTCCATACCTCCAGAGCTCCAGGGCTCCATAGCTCCATACCTCCAGAGCTCCATACCTCCAGAGCTCCATACCTCCAGAGCTCCATAGCACCAGAGCTCCATGGCTTCAGAGCTCCATAGCACCATAGCTCCATACCTCCAGAGCTCCAGGGCTCCATAGCTCCATACCTCCAGAGCTCCATACCTCCAGAGCTCCATACCTCCAGAGCTCCAGAGCTCCATAGCACCAGAGCTCCATGGCTTCAGAGCTCCATAGCACCATAGCTCCATACCTCCAGAGCTCCAGGGCTCCATAGCTCCATACCTCCAGAGCTCCATACCTCCAGAGCTCCAGAGCTCCATAGCACCAGAGCTCCATGGCTTCAGAGCTCCATAGCACCATAGCTCCATACCTCCAGAGCTCCAGGGCTCCATAGCTCCATACCTCCAGAGCTCCATACCTCCAGAGCTCCAGAGCTCCATAGCACCAGAGCTCCATGGCTTCAGAGCTCCATAGCACCATAGCTCCATACCTCCAGAGCTCCAGGGCTCCAAAGCTCCATACCTCCAGAGCTCCATACCTCCAGAGCTCCATAGCTCCATAGCACCAGAGCTCCATAGCTCCATAGCACCAGAGCTCCATAGCACCAGAGCTCCTTAGCACCAGAGCTCCATAGCTCCATAGCACCAGAGCTCCATAGCTCCATAGCACCAGAGCTCCATAGCTCCATAGCACCAGAGCTCCATACTTCCAGAGCTCCATAGCTCCATAGCACCAGAGCTCCATAGCTCCATAGCACCAGAGCTCCATAGCTCCATAGCACCAGAGCTCCATACTTCCATAGCTCCATAGCTCCATACCTCCAGAGCTCCATAGCTCCATAGCTCCATACCTCCAGAGCTCCATAGCTCCAGAGCTCCAGGGCTCCATAGCTCCATAGCTCCAGGGCTCCATAGCTCCATACCTCCAGAGCTCCATACCTCCAGAGCTCCATACCTCCAGAGCTCCATAGCACCAGAGCTCCATGGCTTCAGAGCTCCATAGCACCATAGCTCCATACCTCCAGAGCTCCAGGGCTCCATAGCTCCATACCTCCAGAGCTCCATACCTCCAGAGCTCCATACCTCCAGAGCTCCATAGCACCAGAGCTCCATGGCTTCAGAGCTCCATAGCACCATAGCTCCATACCTCCAGAGCTCCAGGGCTCCATAGCTCCATACCTCCAGAGCTCCATACCTCCAGAGCTCCATACCTCCAGAGCTCCATAGCACCAGAGCTCCATGGCTTCAGAGCTCCATAGCACCATAGCTCCATACCTCCAGAGCTCCAGGGCTCCATAGCTCCATACCTCCAGAGCTCCATACCTCCAGAGCTCCATACCTCCAGAGCTCCAGAGCTCCATAGCACCAGAGCTCCATGGCTTCAGAGCTCCATAGCACCATAGCTCCATACCTCCAGAGCTCCAGGGCTCCATAGCTCCATACCTCCAGAGCTCCATACCTCCAGAGCTCCAGAGCTCCATAGCACCAGAGCTCCATGGCTTCAGAGCTCCATAGCACCATAGCTCCATACCTCCAGAGCTCCAGGGCTCCATAGCTCCATACCTCCAGAGCTCCATACCTCCAGAGCTCCAGAGCTCCATAGCACCAGAGCTCCATGGCTTCAGAGCTCCATAGCACCATAGCTCCATACCTCCAGAGCTCCAGGGCTCCAAAGCTCCATACCTCCAGAGCTCCATACCTCCAGAGCTCCATACCTCCAGAGCTCCATAGCTCCATAGCACCAGAGCTCCATAGCTCCATAGCACCAGAGCTCCATAGCACCAGAGCTCCATAGCACCAGAGCTCCATAGCTCCATAGCACCAGAGCTCCATAGCTCCATAGCACCAGAGCTCCATAGCTCCATAGCACCAGAGCTCCATACTTCCAGAGCTCCATAGCTCCATAGCACCAGAGCTCCATAGCTCCATAGCACCAGAGCTCCATAGCTCCATAGCACCAGAGCTCCATACTTCCATAGCTCCATAGCTCCATACCTCCAGAGCTCCATAGCTCCATAGCTCCATACCTCCAGAGCTCCATAGCTCCAGAGCTCCATAGCTCCATAGCACCAGAGCTCCATAGCTCCATAGCACCAGAGTTCCATACTTCCATAGCTCCAGGGCTCCATAGCTCCAGGGCTCCATAGCTCCATACCTCCAGAGCTCCATAGCTCCATACTTCCAGAGCTCCATAGCTCCATAGCACCAGAGCTCCATAGCTCCATAGCACCAGAGCTCCATAGCTCCATAGCACCAGAGCTCCATAGCTCCATAGCACCAGAGCTCCATAGCTCCATAGCTCCAGGGCTCCATAGCTCCATAGCTCCAGGGCTCCATAGCTCCATAGCTCCAGGGCTCCATAGCTCCATAGCTCCATACCTCCAGAGCTCCATACCTCCAGAGCTCCATACCTCCATAGCACCAGAGCTCCATAGCTCCAGGGCTCCAGGGCTCCATAGCTCCATACCTCCAGAGCTCCATAGCTCCATACTTCCAGAGCTCCATAGCTCCATAGCTCCATACTTCCATAGCTCCATAGCTCCATACTTCCATAGCACCTGAGCTCCATACCTCCAGAGCTCCATAGCTCCAGCCTGGGTGGCTGGTGGCTCCATAGCTCCATACTTCCATAGCTCTAAGTCAGAGAGTTGGCGAAAATTGCACTAAGTGCGAAAGCCCATTCATTTACAACGGCGTGTCCGCCAGGCGGCGACATTTCCCCGTTACCGGTGGCTGCGCGGCGGGTGAGTGACAGAGCTTATCCGAGCGGCTGGAACTCTGCGCCGGCGTGGTCGAGCGTGAGGCCTCGGCCCTTTGGCTGCCTGGTACCTAAAACACTTCCATTGATCCAGCCACGGAGGGTGCTGGCTGGTGGCTCCATACCTCCATAGCTCCATAGCACCAGAGCTCCATAGCTCCATAGCACCAGAGCTCCATGGCTTCAGAGCTCCATAGCACCATAGCTCCATACCTCCAGAGCTCCAGGGCTCCATAGCTCCATACCTCCAGAGCTCCATACCTCCAGAGCTCCATACCTCCAGAGCTCCATAGCACCAGAGCTCCATGGCTTCAGAGCTCCATAGCACCATAGCTCCATACCTCCAGAGCTCCAGGGCTCCATAGCTCCATACCTCCAGAGCTCCATACCTCCAGAGCTCCATACCTCCAGAGCTCCATAGCACCAGAGCTCCATGGCTTCAGAGCTCCATAGCACCATAGCTCCATACCTCCAGAGCTCCAGGGCTCCATAGCTCCATACCTCCAGAGCTCCATACCTCCAGAGCTCCATACCTCCAGAGCTCCAGAGCTCCATAGCACCAGAGCTCCATGGCTTCAGAGCTCCATAGCACCATAGCTCCATACCTCCAGAGCTCCAGGGCTCCATAGCTCCATACCTCCAGAGCTCCATACCTCCAGAGCTCCAGAGCTCCATAGCACCAGAGCTCCATGGCTTCAGAGCTCCATAGCACCATAGCTCCATACCTCCATAGCACCAGAGCTCCATAGCTCCATAGCACCAGAGCTCCATGGCTTCAGAGCTCCATAGCACCATAGCTCCATACCTCCAGAGCTCCAGGGCTCCATAGCTCCATACCTCCAGAGCTCCATACCTCCAGAGCTCCATACCTCCAGAGCTCCATAGCACCAGAGCTCCATGGCTTCAGAGCTCCATAGCACCATAGCTCCATACCTCCAGAGCTCCAGGGCTCCATAGCTCCATACCTCCAGAGCTCCATACCTCCAGAGCTCCATACCTCCAGAGCTCCATAGCACCAGAGCTCCATGGCTTCAGAGCTCCATAGCACCATAGCTCCATACCTCCAGAGCTCCAGGGCTCCATAGCTCCATACCTCCAGAGCTCCATACCTCCAGAGCTCCATACCTCCAGAGCTCCAGAGCTCCATAGCACCAGAGCTCCATGGCTTCAGAGCTCCATAGCACCATAGCTCCATACCTCCAGAGCTCCAGGGCTCCATAGCTCCATACCTCCAGAGCTCCATACCTCCAGAGCTCCAGAGCTCCATAGCACCAGAGCTCCATGGCTTCAGAGCTCCATAGCACCATAGCTCCATACCTCCAGAGCTCCAGGGCTCCATAGCTCCATACCTCCAGAGCTCCATACCTCCAGAGCTCCATACCTCCAGAGCTCCATAGCTCCATAGCACCAGAGCTCCATAGCTCCATAGCACCAGAGCTCCATAGCACCAGAGCTCCATAGCACCAGAGCTCCATAGCTCCATAGCACCAGAGCTCCATAGCTCCATAGCACCAGAGCTCCATAGCTCCATAGCACCATAGCTCCATAGCTCCATAGCACCAGAGCTCCATAGCTCCATAGCACCAGAGCTCCATGGCTTCAGAGCTCCATAGCACCATAGCTCCATACCTCCAGAGCTCCAGGGCTCCATAGCGCCATACCTCCAGAGCTCCATACCTCCAGAGCTCCATACCTCCAGAGCTCCATAGCACCAGAGCTCCATAGCTCCATAGCACCAGAGCTCCATAGCACCAGAGCTCCATAGCACCAGAGCTCCATAGCTCCATAGCACCAGAGCTCCATAGCTCCATAGCACCAGAGCTCCATACTTCCAGAGCTCCATAGCTCCATAGCTCCATAGCACCAGAGCTCCATAGCTCCATAGCACCAGAGCTCCATAGCTCCATAGCACCAGAGCTCCATACTTCCATAGCTCCATAGCTCCATACCTCCAGAGCTCCATAGCTCCATAGCTCCATACCTCCAGAGCTCCATAGCTCCAGAGCTCCATAGCTCCATAGCTCCATAGCACCAGAGCTCCATAGCTCCATAGCACCAGAGCTCCATACTTCCATAGCTCCAGGGCTCCATAGCTCCAGGGCTCCATACCTCCAGAGCTCCATAGCTCCATACTTCCAGAGCTCCATAGCTCCATACTTCCATAGCTCCATACTTCCATACCTCCATAGCTCCATACTTCCATAGCACCAGAGCTCCATACTTCCATAGCACCAGAGCTCCATACCTCCAGAGCTCCAGAGCTCCAGCCTGGGTGGCTGGTGGCTCCATAGCTCCATACTTCCATAGCTCTAAGTCAGAGAGTTGGCGAAAATTGCACTAAGTGCGAAAGCCCATTCATTTACAACGGCGTGTCCACAAGGCGGCGACATTTCCCCGTTACCGGTGGCTGCGCGGCGGGTGAGTGACAGAGCTTATCCGAGCGGCTGGAACTCTGCGCCGGCGTGGTCGAGCGTGAGGCCTCGGCCCTTTGGCTGCCTGGTACCTAAAACACTTCCATTGATCCAGCCACGGAGGGTGCTGGCTGGTGGCTCCATACCTCCATAGCTCCATAGCACCAGAGCTCCATAGCTCCATAGCACCAGAGCTCCATGGCTTCAGAGCTCCATAGCACCATAGCTCCATACCTCCAGAGCTCCAGGGCTCCATAGCTCCATACCTCCAGAGCTCCATACCTCCAGAGCTCCATACCTCCATAGCTCCATAGCACCAGAGCTCCATGGCTTCAGAGCTCCATAGCACCATAGCTCCATACCTCCAGAGCTCCAGGGCTCCATAGCTCCATACCTCCAGAGCTCCATACCTCCAGAGCTCCATACCTCCAGAGCTCCATAGCACCAGAGCTCCATGGCTTCAGAGCTCCATAGCACCATAGCTCCATACCTCCAGAGCTCCAGGGCTCCATAGCTCCATACCTCCAGAGCTCCATACCTCCAGAGCTCCATACCTCCAGAGCTCCATAGCACCAGAGCTCCATGGCTTCAGAGCTCCATAGCACCATAGCTCCATACCTCCAGAGCTCCAGGGCTCCATAGCTCCATACCTCCAGAGCTCCATACCTCCAGAGCTCCATACCTCCAGAGCTCCAGAGCTCCATAGCACCAGAGCTCCATGGCTTCAGAGCTCCATAGCACCATAGCTCCATACCTCCAGAGCTCCAGGGCTCCATAGCTCCATACCTCCAGAGCTCCATACCTCCAGAGCTCCAGAGCTCCATAGCACCAGAGCTCCATGGCTTCAGAGCTCCATAGCACCATAGCTCCATACCTCCAGAGCTCCAGGGCTCCATAGCTCCATACCTCCAGAGCTCCATACCTCCAGAGCTCCAGAGCTCCATAGCACCAGAGCTCCATGGCTTCAGAGCTCCATAGCACCATAGCTCCATACCTCCAGAGCTCCAGGGCTCCAAAGCTCCATACCTCCAGAGCTCCATACCTCCAGAGCTCCATACCTCCAGAGCTCCATAGCTCCATAGCACCAGAGCTCCATAGCTCCATAGCACCAGAGCTCCATAGCACCAGAGCTCCATAGCACCAGAGCTCCATAGCTCCATAGCACCAGAGCTCCATAGCTCCATAGCACCAGAGCTCCATAGCTCCATAGCACCAGAGCTCCATACTTCCAGAGCTCCATAGCTCCATAGCTCCATAGCACCAGAGCTCCATAGCTCCATAGCACCAGAGCTCCATAGCTCCATAGCACCAGAGCTCCATACTTCCATAGCTCCATAGCTCCATACCTCCAGAGCTCCATAGCTCCATAGCTCCATACCTCCAGAGCTCCATAGCTCCAGAGCTCCATAGCTCCATAGCACCAGAGCTCCATAGCTCCATAGCACCAGAGCTCCATACTTCCATAGCTCCAGGGCTCCATAGCTCCAGGGCTCCATAGCTCCATACCTCCAGAGCTCCATAGCTCCATACTTCCAGAGCTCCATAGCTCCATAGCACCAGAGCTCCATAGCTCCATAGCACCAGAGCTCCATAGCTCCATAGCACCAGAGCTCCATAGCTCCATAGCACCAGAGCTCCATAGCTCCATAGCTCCAGGGCTCCATAGCTCCATAGCTCCAGGGCTCCATAGCTCCATAGCTCCAGGGCTCCATAGCTCCATAGCTCCATACCTCCAGAGCTCCATACCTCCAGAGCTCCATACCTCCATAGCACCAGAGCTCCATAGCTCCAGGGCTCCAGGGCTCCATAGCTCCATACCTCCAGAGCTCCATAGCTCCATACTTCCAGAGCTCCATAGCTCCATAGCTCCATACTTCCATAGCTCCATAGCTCCATACTTCCATAGCACCTGAGCTCCATACCTCCAGAGCTCCATAGCTCCAGCCTGGGTGGCTGGTGGCTCCATAGCTCCATACTTCCATAGCTCTAAGTCAGAGAGTTGGCGAAAATTGCACTAAGTGCGAAAGCCCATTCATTTACAACGGCGTGTCCGCCAGGCGGCGACATTTCCCCGTTACCGGTGGCTGCGCGGCGGGTGAGTGACAGAGCTTATCCGAGCGGCTGGAACTCTGCGCCGGCGTGGTCGAGCGTGAGGCCTCGGCCCTTTGGCTGCCTGGTACCTAAAACACTTCCATTGATCCAGCCACGGAGGGTGCTGGCTGGTGGCTCCATACCTCCATAGCTCCATAGCACCAGAGCTCCATAGCTCCATAGCACCAGAGCTCCATGGCTTCAGAGCTCCATAGCACCATAGCTCCATACCTCCAGAGCTCCAGGGCTCCATAGCTCCATACCTCCAGAGCTCCATACCTCCAGAGCTCCATACCTCCAGAGCTCCATAGCACCAGAGCTCCATGGCTTCAGAGCTCCATAGCACCATAGCTCCATACCTCCAGAGCTCCAGGGCTCCATAGCTCCATACCTCCAGAGCTCCATACCTCCAGAGCTCCATACCTCCAGAGCTCCATAGCACCAGAGCTCCATGGCTTCAGAGCTCCATAGCACCATAGCTCCATACCTCCAGAGCTCCAGGGCTCCATAGCTCCATACCTCCAGAGCTCCATACCTCCAGAGCTCCATACCTCCAGAGCTCCAGAGCTCCATAGCACCAGAGCTCCATGGCTTCAGAGCTCCATAGCTCCATACCTCCAGAGCTCCAGGGCTCCATAGCTCCATACCTCCAGAGCTCCATACCTCCAGAGCTCCAGAGCTCCATAGCACCAGAACTCCATGGCTTCAGAGCTCCATAGCACCATAGCTCCATACCTCCAGAGCTCCAGGGCTCCATAGCTCCATACCTCCAGAGCTCCATACCTCCAGAGCTCCATACCTCCAGAGCTCCATAGCTCCATAGCACCAGAGCTCCATAGCTCCATAGCACCAGAGCTCCATAGCACCAGAGCTCCATAGCTCCATAGCACCAGAGCTCCATAGCTCCATAGCACCAGAGCTCCATAGCTCCATAGCACCAGAGCTCCATACTTCCAGAGCTCCATAGCTCCATAGCTCCATAGCACCAGAGCTCCATAGCTCCATAGCACCAGAGCTCCATAGCTCCATAGCACCAGAGCTCCATACTTCCATAGCTCCATAGCTCCATACCTCCAGAGCTCCATAGCTCCATAGCTGCATACCTCCAGAGCTCCATAGCTCCAGAGCTCCATAGCTCCATAGCTCCATAGCACCAGAGCTCCATAGCTCCATAGCACCAGAGCTCCATACTTCCATAGCTCCAGGGCTCCATAGCTCCAGGGCTCCATACCTCCAGAGCTCCATAGCTCCATACTTCCAGAGCTCCATAGCTCCATACTTCCATAGCTCCATACTTCCATACCTCCATAGCTCCATACTTCCATAGCACCAGAGCTCCATACTTCCATAGCACCAGAGCTCCATACCTCCAGAGCTCCAGAGCTCCAGCCTGGGTGGCTGGTGGCTCCATAGCTCCATACTTCCATAGCTCTAAGTCAGAGAGTTGGCGAAAATTGCACTAAGTGCGAAAGCCCATTCATTTACAACGGCGTGTCCACAAGGCGGCGACATTTCCCCGTTACCGGTGGCTGCGCGGCGGGTGAGTGACAGAGCTTATCCGAGCGGCTGGAACTCTGCGCCGGCGTGGTCGAGCGTGAGGCCTCGGCCCTTTGGCTGCCTGGTACCTAAAACACTTCCATTGATCCAGCCACGGAGGGTGCTGGCTGGTGGCTCCATACCTCCATAGCTCCATAGCACCAGAGCTCCATAGCTCCATAGCACCAGAGCTCCATGGCTTCAGAGCTCCATAGCACCATAGCTCCATACCTCCAGAGCTCCAGGGCTCCATAGCTCCATACCTCCAGAGCTCCATACCTCCAGAGCTCCATACCTCCAGAGCTCCATAGCACCAGAGCTCCATGGCTTCAGAGCTCCATAGCACCATAGCTCCATACCTCCAGAGCTCCAGGGCTCCATAGCTCCATACCTCCAGAGCTCCATACCTCCAGAGCTCCATACCTCCAGAGCTCCATAGCACCAGAGCTCCATGGCTTCAGAGCTCCATAGCACCATAGCTCCATACCTCCAGAGCTCCAGGGCTCCATAGCTCCATACCTCCAGAGCTCCATACCTCCAGAGCTCCATACCTCCAGAGCTCCATAGCACCAGAGCTCCATGGCTTCAGAGCTCCATAGCACCATAGCTCCATACCTCCAGAGCTCCAGGGCTCCATAGCTCCATACCTCCAGAGCTCCATACCTCCAGAGCTCCATACCTCCAGAGCTCCAGAGCTCCATAGCACCAGAGCTCCATGGCTTCAGAGCTCCATAGCACCATAGCTCCATACCTCCAGAGCTCCAGGGCTCCATAGCTCCATACCTCCAGAGCTCCATACCTCCAGAGCTCCAGAGCTCCATAGCACCAGAGCTCCATGGCTTCAGAGCTCCATAGCACCATAGCTCCATACCTCCAGAGCTCCAGGGCTCCATAGCTCCATACCTCCAGAGCTCCATACCTCCAGAGCTCCAGAGCTCCATAGCACCAGAGCTCCATGGCTTCAGAGCTCCATAGCACCATAGCTCCATACCTCCAGAGCTCCAGGGCTCCAAAGCTCCATACCTCCAGAGCTCCATACCTCCAGAGCTCCATACCTCCAGAGCTCCATAGCTCCATAGCACCAGAGCTCCATAGCTCCATAGCACCAGAGCTCCATAGCACCAGAGCTCCATAGCACCAGAGCTCCATAGCTCCATAGCACCAGAGCTCCATAGCTCCATAGCACCAGAGCTCCATAGCTCCATAGCACCAGAGCTCCATACTTCCAGAGCTCCATAGCTCCATAGCTCCATAGCACCAGAGCTCCATAGCTCCATAGCACCAGAGCTCCATAGCTCCATAGCACCAGAGCTCCATACTTCCATAGCTCCATAGCTCCATACCTCCAGAGCTCCATAGCTCCATAGCTCCATACCTCCAGAGCTCCATAGCTCCAGAGCTCCATAGCTCCATAGCACCAGAGCTCCATAGCTCCATAGCACCAGAGCTCCATACTTCCATAGCTCCAGGGCTCCATAGCTCCAGGGCTCCATAGCTCCATACCTCCAGAGCTCCATAGCTCCATACTTCCAGAGCTCCATAGCTCCATAGCACCAGAGCTCCATAGCTCCATAGCACCAGAGCTCCATAGCTCCATAGCACCAGAGCTCCATAGCTCCATAGCACCAGAGCTCCATAGCTCCATAGCTCCAGGGCTCCATAGCTCCATAGCTCCAGGGCTCCATAGCTCCATAGCTCCAGGGCTCCATAGCTCCATAGCTCCATACCTCCAGAGCTCCATACCTCCAGAGCTCCATACCTCCATAGCACCAGAGCTCCATAGCTCCAGGGCTCCAGGGCTCCATAGCTCCATACCTCCAGAGCTCCATAGCTCCATACTTCCAGAGCTCCATAGCTCCATAGCTCCATACTTCCATAGCTCCATAGCTCCATACTTCCATAGCACCTGAGCTCCATACCTCCAGAGCTCCATAGCTCCAGCCTGGGTGGCTGGTGGCTCCATAGCTCCATACTTCCATAGCTCTAAGTCAGAGAGTTGGCGAAAATTGCACTAAGTGCGAAAGCCCATTCATTTACAACGGCGTGTCCGCCAGGCGGCGACATTTCCCCGTTACCGGTGGCTGCGCGGCGGGTGAGTGACAGAGCTTATCCGAGCGGCTGGAACTCTGCGCCGGCGTGGTCGAGCGTGAGGCCTCGGCCCTTTGGCTGCCTGGTACCTAAAACACTTCCATTGATCCAGCCACGGAGGGTGCTGGCTGGTGGCTCCATACCTCCATAGCTCCATAGCACCAGAGCTCCATAGCTCCATAGCACCAGAGCTCCATGGCTTCAGAGCTCCATAGCACCATAGCTCCATACCTCCAGAGCTCCAGGGCTCCATAGCTCCATACCTCCAGAGCTCCATACCTCCAGAGCTCCATACCTCCAGAGCTCCATAGCACCAGAGCTCCATGGCTTCAGAGCTCCATAGCACCATAGCTCCATACCTCCAGAGCTCCAGGGCTCCATAGCTCCATACCTCCAGAGCTCCATACCTCCAGAGCTCCATACCTCCAGAGCTCCATAGCACCAGAGCTCCATGGCTTCAGAGCTCCATAGCACCATAGCTCCATACCTCCAGAGCTCCAGGGCTCCATAGCTCCATACCTCCAGAGCTCCATACCTCCAGAGCTCCATACCTCCAGAGCTCCAGAGCTCCATAGCACCAGAGCTCCATGGCTTCAGAGCTCCATAGCTCCATACCTCCAGAGCTCCAGGGCTCCATAGCTCCATACCTCCAGAGCTCCATACCTCCAGAGCTCCAGAGCTCCATAGCACCAGAACTCCATGGCTTCAGAGCTCCATAGCACCATAGCTCCATACCTCCAGAGCTCCAGGGCTCCATAGCTCCATACCTCCAGAGCTCCATACCTCCAGAGCTCCATACCTCCAGAGCTCCATAGCTCCATAGCACCAGAGCTCCATAGCTCCATAGCACCAGAGCTCCATAGCACCAGAGCTCCATAGCACCAGAGCTCCATAGCTCCATAGCACCAGAGCTCCATAGCTCCATAGCACCAGAGCTCCATAGCTCCATAGCACCAGAGCTCCATACTTCCAGAGCTCCATAGCTCCATAGCTCCATAGCACCAGAGCTCCATAGCTCCATAGCACCAGAGCTCCATAGCTCCATAGCACCAGAGCTCCATACTTCCATAGCTCCATAGCTCCATACCTCCAGAGCTCCATAGCTCCATAGCTGCATACCTCCAGAGCTCCATAGCTCCAGAGCTCCATAGCTCCATAGCTCCATAGCACCAGAGCTCCATAGCTCCATAGCACCAGAGCTCCATACTTCCATAGCTCCAGGGCTCCATAGCTCCAGGGCTCCATACCTCCAGAGCTCCATAGCTCCATACTTCCAGAGCTCCATAGCTCCATACTTCCATAGCTCCATACTTCCATACCTCCATAGCTCCATACTTCCATAGCACCAGAGCTCCATACTTCCATAGCACCAGAGCTCCATACCTCCAGAGCTCCAGAGCTCCAGCCTGGGTGGCTGGTGGCTCCATAGCTCCATACTTCCATAGCTCTAAGTCAGAGAGTTGGCGAAAATTGCACTAAGTGCGAAAGCCCATTCATTTACAACGGCGTGTCCACAAGGCGGCGACATTTCCCCGTTACCGGTGGCTGCGCGGCGGGTGAGTGACAGAGCTTATCCGAGCGGCTGGAACTCTGCGCCGGCGTGGTCGAGCGTGAGGCCTCGGCCCTTTGGCTGCCTGGTACCTAAAACACTTCCATTGATCCAGCCACGGAGGGTGCTGGCTGGTGGCTCCATACCTCCATAGCTCCATAGCACCAGAGCTCCATAGCTCCATAGCACCAGAGCTCCATGGCTTCAGAGCTCCATAGCACCATAGCTCCATACCTCCAGAGCTCCAGGGCTCCATAGCTCCATACCTCCAGAGCTCCATACCTCCAGAGCTCCATACCTCCAGAGCTCCATAGCACCAGAGCTCCATGGCTTCAGAGCTCCATAGCACCATAGCTCCATACCTCCAGAGCTCCAGGGCTCCATAGCTCCATACCTCCAGAGCTCCATACCTCCAGAGCTCCATACCTCCAGAGCTCCATAGCACCAGAGCTCCATGGCTTCAGAGCTCCATAGCACCATAGCTCCATACCTCCAGAGCTCCAGGGCTCCATAGCTCCATACCTCCAGAGCTCCATACCTCCAGAGCTCCATACCTCCAGAGCTCCATAGCACCAGAGCTCCATGGCTTCAGAGCTCCATAGCACCATAGCTCCATACCTCCAGAGCTCCAGGGCTCCATAGCTCCATACCTCCAGAGCTCCATACCTCCAGAGCTCCATACCTCCAGAGCTCCAGAGCTCCATAGCACCAGAGCTCCATGGCTTCAGAGCTCCATAGCACCATAGCTCCATACCTCCAGAGCTCCAGGGCTCCATAGCTCCATACCTCCAGAGCTCCATACCTCCAGAGCTCCAGAGCTCCATAGCACCAGAGCTCCATGGCTTCAGAGCTCCATAGCACCATAGCTCCATACCTCCAGAGCTCCAGGGCTCCATAGCTCCATACCTCCAGAGCTCCATACCTCCAGAGCTCCAGAGCTCCATAGCACCAGAGCTCCATGGCTTCAGAGCTCCATAGCACCATAGCTCCATACCTCCAGAGCTCCAGGGCTCCAAAGCTCCATACCTCCAGAGCTCCATACCTCCAGAGCTCCATACCTCCAGAGCTCCATAGCTCCATAGCACCAGAGCTCCATAGCTCCATAGCACCAGAGCTCCATAGCACCAGAGCTCCATAGCTCCATAGCACCAGAGCTCCATAGCTCCATAGCACCAGAGCTCCATAGCTCCATAGCACCAGAGCTCCATACTTCCAGAGCTCCATAGCTCCATAGCTCCATAGCACCAGAGCTCCATAGCTCCATAGCACCAGAGCTCCATAGCTCCATAGCACCAGAGCTCCATACTTCCATAGCTCCATAGCTCCATACCTCCAGAGCTCCATAGCTCCATAGCTCCATACCTCCAGAGCTCCATAGCTCCAGAGCTCCATAGCTCCATAGCACCAGAGCTCCATAGCTCCATAGCACCAGAGCTCCATACTTCCATAGCTCCAGGGCTCCATAGCTCCAGGGCTCCATAGCTCCATACCTCCAGAGCTCCATAGCTCCATACTTCCAGAGCTCCATAGCTCCATAGCACCAGAGCTCCATAGCTCCATAGCACCAGAGCTCCATAGCTCCATAGCACCAGAGCTCCATAGCTCCATAGCACCAGAGCTCCATAGCTCCATAGCTCCAGGGCTCCATAGCTCCATAGCTCCAGGGCTCCATAGCTCCATAGCTCCAGGGCTCCATAGCTCCATAGCTCCATACCTCCAGAGCTCCATACCTCCAGAGCTCCATACCTCCATAGCACCAGAGCTCCATAGCTCCAGGGCTCCAGGGCTCCATAGCTCCATACCTCCAGAGCTCCATAGCTCCATACTTCCAGAGCTCCATAGCTCCATAGCTCCATACTTCCATAGCTCCATAGCTCCATACTTCCATAGCACCTGAGCTCCATACCTCCAGAGCTCCATAGCTCCAGCCTGGGTGGCTGGTGGCTCCATAGCTCCATACTTCCATAGCTCTAAGTCAGAGAGTTGGCGAAAATTGCACTAAGTGCGAAAGCCCATTCATTTACAACGGCGTGTCCGCCAGGCGGCGACATTTCCCCGTTACCGGTGGCTGCGCGGCGGGTGAGTGACAGAGCTTATCCGAGCGGCTGGAACTCTGCGCCGGCGTGGTCGAGCGTGAGGCCTCGGCCCTTTGGCTGCCTGGTACCTAAAACACTTCCATTGATCCAGCCACGGAGGGTGCTGGCTGGTGGCTCCATACCTCCATAGCTCCATAGCACCAGAGCTCCATAGCTCCATAGCACCAGAGCTCCATGGCTTCAGAGCTCCATAGCACCATAGCTCCATACCTCCAGAGCTCCAGGGCTCCATAGCTCCATACCTCCAGAGCTCCATACCTCCAGAGCTCCATACCTCCAGAGCTCCATAGCACCAGAGCTCCATGGCTTCAGAGCTCCATAGCACCATAGCTCCATACCTCCAGAGCTCCAGGGCTCCATAGCTCCATACCTCCAGAGCTCCATACCTCCAGAGCTCCATACCTCCAGAGCTCCATAGCACCAGAGCTCCATGGCTTCAGAGCTCCATAGCACCATAGCTCCATACCTCCAGAGCTCCAGGGCTCCATAGCTCCATACCTCCAGAGCTCCATACCTCCAGAGCTCCATACCTCCAGAGCTCCAGAGCTCCATAGCACCAGAGCTCCATGGCTTCAGAGCTCCATAGCACCATAGCTCCATACCTCCAGAGCTCCAGGGCTCCATAGCTCCATACCTCCAGAGCTCCATACCTCCAGAGCTCCAGAGCTCCATAGCACCAGAGCTCCATGGCTTCAGAGCTCCATAGCACCATAGCTCCATACCTCCAGAGCTCCAGGGCTCCATAGCTCCATACCTCCAGAGCTCCATACCTCCAGAGCTCCATACCTCCAGAGCTCCATAGCTCCATAGCACCAGAGCTCCATAGCTCCATAGCACCAGAGCTCCATAGCACCAGAGCTCCATAGCACCAGAGCTCCATAGCTCCATAGCACCAGAGCTCCATAGCTCCATAGCACCAGAGCTCCATAGCTCCATAGCACCAGAGCTCCATACTTCCAGAGCTCCATAGCTCCATAGCTCCATAGCACCAGAGCTCCATAGCTCCATAGCACCAGAGCTCCATGGCTTCAGAGCTCCATAGCACCATAGCTCCATACCTCCAGAGCTCCAGGGCTCCATAGCTCCATACCTCCAGAGCGGCCCGTTAAAATTGCTTAGCCGAGGTCCTGGAAGCCTAACACGGCGTGATCTTGTGCAAAAAGCCGCTCCCGAGCTCCAGCTGGAAGTGTAAAAAGAACCGGGCTGGATAAAAAAAAGAACCGGGCGGCCCGTTAAAATTGCTTAGCCGAGGTCCTGGAAGCCTAACACGGCGTGATCTTGTGCAAAAAGCCGCTCCCGAGCTCCAGCTGGAAGTGTAAAAAGAACCGGGCTGGATAAAAAAAAGAACCGGGCGGCCCGTTAAAATTGCTTAGCCGAGGTCCTGGAAGCCTAACCCGGCGTGATCTTGTGCAAATAGCCGCTGCCGAGCTCCAGCTGGAAGTGTGAAAAGAACCGGGCTGGATAAAAAAAAGAACCGGGCTGGATCAAAAAAGAACCGGGCGACCCGTTAAAATTGCTTAGCCGAGGTCCTGGAAGCCTAACACGGCGTGATCTTGTGCAAAAAGCCGCTCCCGAGCTCCAGCTGGAAGTGTAAAAAGAACCGGGCTGGATAAAAAAAGAACCGGGCTGGATCAAAAAAAGAACCGGGCGACCCGTTAAAATTGCTTAGCCGAGGTCCTGGAAGCCTAACCCGGCGTGATCTTGTGCAAAAAGCCGCTCCCGAGCTCCAGCTGGAAGTGTAAAAAGAACCGGGCTGGATAAAAAAAAGAACCGGGCGGCCCGTTAAAATTGCTTAGCCGAGGTCCTGGAAGCCTAACCCGGCGTGATCTTGTGCAAAAAGCCGCTCCCGAGCTCCAGCTGGAAGTGTAAAAAGAACCGGGCTGGATAAAAAAAAAGAACCGGGCTGGATCAAAAAAGAACCGGGCGACCCGTTAAAATTGCTTAGCCGAGGTCCTGGAAGCCTAACCCGGCGTGATCTTGTGCAAATAGCCGCTGCCGAGCTCCAGCTGGAAGTGTGAAAAGAACCGGGCTGGATAAAAAAAAGAACCGGGCTGGATCAAAAAAGAACCGGGCGACCCGTTAAAATTGCTTAGCCGAGGTCCTGGAAGCCTAACACGGCGTGATCTTGTGCAAAAAGCCGCTCCCGAGCTCCAGCTGGAAGTGTAAAAAGAACCGGGCTGGATAAAAAAAGAACCGGGCTGGATCAAAAAAGAACCGGGCGACCCGTTAAAATTGCTTAGCCGAGGTCCTGGAAGCCTAACCCGGCGTGATCTTGTGCAAAAAGCCGCTCCCGAGCTCCAGCTGGAAGTGTAAAAAGAACCGGGCTGTATAAAAAAAAGAACCGGGCGGCCCGTTAAAATTGCTTAGCCGAGGTCCTGGAAGCCTAACCCGGCGTGATCTTGTGCAAAAAGCCGCTCCCGAGCTCCAGCTGGAAGTGTAAAAAGAACCGGGCTGGATAAAAAAAAGAACCGGGCTGGATCAAAAAAGAACCGGGCGACCCGTTAAAATTGCTTAGCCGAGGTCCTGGAAGCCTAACACGGCGTGATCTTGTGCAAAAAGCCGCTCCCGAGCTCCAGCTGGAAGTGTAAAAAGAACCGGGCTGGATAAAAAAAGAACCGGGCTGGATCAAAAAAGAACCGGGCGACCCGTTAAAATTGCTTAGCCGAGGTCCTGGAAGCCTAACACGGCGTGATCTTGTGCAAAAAGCCGCTCCCGAGCTCCAGCTGGAAGTGTAAAAAGAACCAGGCTGGATAAAAAAAAGAACCGGGCTGGATAAAAAAAAAGAACCAGGCGACCCGTTAAAATTGCTTAGCCGAGGTCCTGGAAGCCTAACCCGGCGTGATCTTGTGCAAAAAGCCGCTCCCGAGCTCCAGCTGGAAGTGTAAAAAGAACCAGGCTGGATAAAAAAAAGAACCGGGCTGGATCAAAAAAGAACCGGGCGGCCCGTTAAAATTGCTTAGCCGAGGTCCTGGAAGCCTAACACGGCGTGATCTTGTGCAAAAAGCCGCTCCCGAGCTCCAGCTGGAAGTGTAAAAAGAACCGGGCTGGATAAAAAAAGAACCGGGCTAGATCAAAAAAGAACCGGGCGACCCGTTAAAATTGCTTAGCCGAGGTCCTGGAAGCCTAACACGGCGTGATCTTGCCCGAAAGTCGGCCTCTATACTTCCATTTTAGGTACCAGGCGCTCATAGTGTGTTGGTCCCACTAGTCAGTGTACTGGTCCCACTCGCTAGTGTACTGGTCCCCCTAGTCAGTGTACTCATCCAGTTACCCCCCGTTTTCCAAAACACAATCGGCACGTATAAGGGGGGGACTCCTGAGAGAGATGAGGTATATGCCAGCGCAACACCAATCCGCTCCGCGCTGGTTCCCATGTCGGCTACGGATGAATAAAACCAGCCTGTCCCCCCTGGAGCTCACGAGACACGGAATTTTTTCTAAGTGCCAACGGCTCTTCCGAGCAAACGTGTCCGCTCCGGCTGGTTCCCCCGTCGGCCTCGAATGACGAAAAATGCCGGTCTCCGCCCGGAGCTCATGACAAACGAAAAATTTTCTAAGTGCCAACGGCACTTGCGAGCGAATGTGTCCGCTCGGCGCTGGTTCCCGGGTCGAACCCGGAAGACGAAAAACGCCGGTCTCCGCCCGGAGCTCATGACAAACGAAAAATTTTCTAAGTGCCAACGGCACTTGCGAGCGAATGTGTCCGCTCGGCGCTGGTTCCCGGGTCGAACCCGGAAGACGAAAAACGCCGGTCCTCGCCCGGAGCTCATGACAAACGAAAAATTTTCTAAGTGCCAACGGCACTTGCGAGCGAATGTGTCCGCTCGGCGCTGGTTCCCGGGTCGAACCCGGAAGACGAAAAACGCCGGTCTCCGCCCGGAGCTCATGACAAACGAAAAATTTTCCAAGTGCCAACGGCACTTGCGAGCGAATGTGTCCGCTCGGCGCTGGTTCCCGGGTCGAACCCGGAAGACGAAAAACGCCGGTCCTCGCCCGGAGCTCATGACAAACGAAAAATTTTCTAAGTGCCAACGGCACTTGCGAGCGAATGTGTCCGCTCGGCGCTGGTTCCCGGGTCGGACCCGGAAGACGAAAAACGCCGGTCTCCGCCCGGAGCTCATGACAAACGAAAAATTTTCTAAGTGCCAACGGCACTTGCGAGCGAATGTGTCCGCTCGGCGCTGGTTCCCGGGTCGAACCCGGAAGACGAAAAACGCCGGTCCTCGCCCGGAGCTCATGACAAACGAAAAATTTTCTAAGTGCCAACGGCACTTGCGAGCGAATGTGTCCGCTCGGCGCTGGTTCCCGGGTCGGACCCGGAAGACGAAAAACGCCGGTCCTCGCCTGGAGGTCCCAGCAAAATCGGCGAAAAAACGACTAAGTGTCAACTTTCGAAAAAACGGCTAAGTGTCGACTTTCGAAAAAACGGCTAAGTGTCAACTTTCGAAAAAACGGCTAAGTGTCAACTTTCGAAAAAACGACTAAGTGTCGCCTCTCTGAAAAAACGGCAGAGTGCCCACGGCTCTGCGGGGCTTGTGAGTCCGCCCCGCGCCGGTTCGGCGGTCGGCCTCAAAAAGCGAAAAATCAGCCTCTCTCCCTGGAGCTCACCAAAAATTTGTCGAAATTTTTCTTAGTTCTCCTCGAGGTACCAGGGGGTGAGGTACCCGGGCTAAGATGCAGTACCTTTTTTGGTCTTCAGGTGCGCCAGAGTACAATGAAATGGTCCCAGTAGTCAGTGTACTCATCGACTTTCCCCCCGTTTTCCAAAGCACCTCGTTTACGAGTATGGAGGAGATGGTGCTGGTCTCCCCACGGCGTCGGACACGCCGTCCTCGACAGCACAAGGTCGGATAGAAGACCTGGAAAGCGCCGTGGCACGCGCTGGAGGTGGGCACTGTGGCGAAAAAACGACTAAGTGTCAACTTTCGAAAAAACGACTAAGTGTCAACTTTCGAAAAAACGGCTAAGTGTCAACTTTCGAAAAAACGACTAAGTGTCACCTCTCTGAAAAAATGGCAAAGTGTCGCCTCTCTGAAAATTTTCTAAGTGCCCACGGCTCTGCGGGCTCGTGCATCCGAGCCGCGCCGGTTCTGCAACCGGCCTAGAATGACGAAAAATAACGGTCTCCTCCTGGAGCTCACAGCCAATTGTGGCGAAAAAGTGGCAAAGTGCCCACGGCTCTGCGGGCTCGTGCATCCGACCCGCGCCGGTTCTGCAGCCGGCCTCGAATGACGAAAAATGACGGTCTCCTCCTGGAGCTCACAGCCAACTTGGCAAAAAGTTTCTAAGTGCCCACGGCCCTGCCGAGCTTTGGCGTCCGCCCAGCGCCGGTTCCGCAGTCGGCCTCGAATGACGAAAAATAACGGTCTCCTCCTGGAGCTCACAGCCAACTTGGCAAAAAGTTTCTAAGTGCCCACGGCCCTGCCGAGCTTTGGCGTCCGCCCAGCGCCGGTTCCGCAGTCGGCCTCGAATGACGAAAAATAACGGTCTCCTCCTGGAGCTCACAGCCAACTTGGCAAAAAGTTTCTAAGTGCCCACGGCCCTGCCGAGCTTTGGCGTCCGCCCAGCGCCGGTTCCGCAGTCGGCCTCGAATGACGAAAAATAACGGTCTCCTCCTGGAGCTTACAGCCAACTTGGCAAAAAGTTTCTAAGTGCCCACGGCCCTGCCGAGCTTTGGCGTCCGCCCAGCGCCGGTTCCGCAGTCGGCCTCGAATGACGAAAAATAACGGTCTCCTCCTGGAGCTCACAGCCAACTTGGCAAAAAGTTTCTAAGTGCCCACGGCCCTGCCGAGCTTTGGCATCCGCCCAGCGCCGGTTCCGCAGTCGGCCTCGAATGACGAAAAATAACGGTCTCCTCCTGGAGCTCACAGCCAACTTGGCAAAAAGTTTCTAAGTGCCCACGGCCCTGCCGAGCTTTGGCGTCCGCCCAGCGCCGGTTCCGCAGTCGGCCTCGAATGACGAAAAATAACGGTCTCCTCCTGGAGCTCACAGCCAACTTGGCAAAAAGTTTCTAAGTGTCACATCTCTGAAAAAACGGCTAAGTGTCGACTTTCGAAAAAACGGCAAAGTGTCACATCTCTGAAAAAACGGCTAAGTGTCGACTTTCGAAAAAACGGCTAAGTGTCAACTTTCGAAAAAACGGCTAAGTGTCGCCTCTCTGAAAAAACGGCAAAGTGTCAACTTTCGAAAAAACGACAGAGTGTCGCCTCTCTGAAAAAACGACTAAGTGTCGACTCTGAGAAAATGGCAAAGTGCCCACGGCTCTGCGGGCTCGTGCATCCGACCCGCGCCGGTTCCCCAGCCGGCCTGAAATAAGGCAAAACCAGCCTCTCCGCCTGGAGCTCAGAGCCAACTTGGCGAATATTTTCTAAGTGCCCACGGCTCTGCGTGGCTACGGCGTCTGCCCAGCGCCGGTTCCTGGGTCGAACCCCGAGGACGAGGAATGCCGGTCTCCGCCTGGAGGTCCCAGCTTAATCGGCGAAAATTTTCTAAGTGCCCACGGCTCTGCCGGGCTCGTGCATCCGACCCGCGCCGGTTCCCCAGCCGGCCTGAAATAAGGCAAAACCAGCCTCTCCCCCTGGAGCTCAGAGCCAATTGTGGCGAAAAAACGATTAAGTGTCAACTTTCGAAAAAACGACTAAGTGTCAACTTTCCAAAAAAACGGCTAAGTGTCGACTTTCGAAAAAACGGCTAAGTGTCAACTTTCGAAAAAACGACTAAGTGTCGCCTCCGAAAAAACGACTAAGTGTCGCCTCTCTGAAAAAACGACTAAGTGCCCACGGCTCTGCGGGGCTTGTGAGTCCGCCCCGCGCCGGTTCGGCGGTCGGCCTCAAAAAGCGAAAAATCAGCCTCTCTCCCTGGAGCTCACCAAAAATTTGTCGAAATTTTTCTAAGTTCTCCTCGAGGTACCAGGGGGTGAGGTACCCGGGCTAAGATGCAGTACCTTTTTTGGTCTTCAGGTGCGCCAGAGTACAATGAAATGGTCCCAGTAGTCAGTGTACTCATCGACTTTCCCCCCGTTTTCCAAAGCACCTCGTTTACGAGTATGGAGGAGATGGTGCTGGTCTCCCCACGGCGTCGGACACGCCGTCCTCGACAGCACAAGGTCGGATAGAAGACCTGAAAAGCGCCGTGGCACGTGTTGGAGGTGTCACTGTGGCGAAAAAGTGACTAAGTGTCAACTTTCGAAAAAACGGCTAAGTGTCAACTTTCGAAAAAACGGCTAAGTGTCAACTTTCGAAAAAACGACAAAGTGTCACCTCTCTGAAAAAACGGCAAAGTGTCAACTTTTGAAAAAAACGACTAAGTGTCAACTTTCGAAAAAACGACTAGTGTCGCCCTTAACACAGACCAAGCGGAGGACGGCCGCCTCCCTAAATACAGGCCGAACCGGAGCGCGAGGGCCGCTCCTTAAACACGGACCGAGTGTCGCCCTTAACACAGACCAAGCGGAGGACGGCCGCCTCCCTAAATACAGGCCGAACCGGAGCGCGAGGGCCGCTCCTTAAACACGGACCGAGTGTCGCCCTTAACACAGACCAAGGGGAGGACGGCCGCCTCCTTAAACACAGGCCGGAGAGGAGCGTCAGGGCCAGGCTCCTTAAACACGGACCGAGTGTCGCCCTTAACACAGACCAAGCGGAGGACGGCCGCCTCCCTAAATACAGGCCGAACCGGAGCGCGAGGGCCAGGCTCCTTAAACACGGACCGAGTGTCGCCCTTAACACAGACCAAGGGGAGGACGGCCGCCTCCTTAAACACAGGCCGGAGAGGAGCGTCAGGGCCAGGCTCCTTAAACACGGACCGAGTGTCGCCCTTAACACAGACCAAGCGGAGGACGGCCGCCTCCCTAAATACAGGCCGAACCGGAGCGCGAGGGCCAGGCTCCTTAAACACGGACCGAGTGTCGCCCTTAACACAGACCAAGGGGAGGACGGCCGCCTCCTTAAACACAGGCCGAACCGGAGCGCGAGTGTTGCTCCTTAAACACGGACCGAGTGGAGGACGGCCGCCTCCTTAAACACAGGCCGAACAAAATGACACAAAGTGTCAACTGCGAATGTTGTCCATCCAAGGAAGGAGCGTGATGCCCGGCCGGCTCCTTAAACACAGGCCGAGAGTCGCCCCGGACGGTCCGCCTCGCGGCGCCCGCCCGCTCGGATAAAATGACACAAAGTGTCAACTGCGAATGTTGTCCATCCAAGGAAGGAGCGTGATGCCCGGCCGGCTCCTTAAACACAGGCCGAGAGTCGCCCCGGACGGTCCGCCTCGCGGCGCCCGTCCGCTCGGATAAAATGACACAAAGTGTCAACTGCGAATGTTGTCCATCCAAGGAAGGAGCGTGATGCCCGGCCGGCTCCTTAAACATAGGCCGAGAGTCGCCCCGGACGGTCCGCCTCGCGGCGCCCGCCCGCTCGGATAAAATGACACAAAGTGTCAACTATGAATGTTGTCCATCCAAGGAGGGAGCGTGAGGCCCGGCCGGCTCCGAAAACACAGGCCGAGAGTCGCCCCGGACGGTCCGCCTCGCGGCGCCCGTCTGCTCGGATAAAATGACACAAAGTGTCAACTGCGAATGTTGTCCATCCAAGGAAGGAGCGTGATGCCCGGCCGGCTCCTTAAACACAGGCCGAGAGTCGCCCCGGACGGTCCGCCTCGCGGCGCCCGCCCGCTCGGATAAAATGACACAAAGTGTCAACTACGAATGTTGTCCATCCAAGGAGGGAGCGTGAGGCCCGGCCGGCTCCGAAAACACAGGCCGAGAGTCGCCCCGGACGGTCCGCCTCGCGGCGCCCGTCTGCTCGGATAAAATGACACAAAGTGTCAACTGCGAATGTTGTCCATCCAAGGAAGGAGCGTGATGCCCGGCCGGCTCCTTAAACACAGGCCGAGAGTCGCCCCGGACGGTCCGCCTCGCGGCGCCCGCCCGCTCGGATAAAATGACACAAAGTGTCAACTACGAATGTTGTCCATCCAAGGAAGGAGCGTGATGCCCGGCCGGCTCCTTAAACAAAGGCCGAGAGTCGCCCCGGACGGTCCGCCTCTCGAGGCGCCCGCCCGCTCGGATAAAATGAAACAAAGTGTCAACTACGAATGTTGGCGCTCCCCGCGCCGCCCCGCAGGCCCCGGCGCGACCGTACTGCGGCGAGACCGAGACGACCCGGAAAAAGCATCCATCCCACCTAGCCACGATCCACGGAGGCCGAGCGAGCGGCTGAGTGTCGGGCGCCGCGCGTGCGAGCGTCCGCCGGCCGCGCCGGTCCTTCTGCGAATGACGTTTCTCAAACCCTCCGGCTTGATAGCGGCGGCACCACGGGAAGCCGTCCACACACACCGTCCGACCTCTATCCGAAAAGCCTTCCCGACCAACCGCGGTCGCGGGGGCGTCTGTCGCTCCGCATCGGGGGGGCGTATGGCTTCCGCGCTACGCGCTGCGGGCTCGGGGGGGCCGCAACGGCTGAGTCTGACTCGGCCGGGGCGCAGCTTCCCTCCCGGCAGTCAGCAATAGTGCCGATCGCGCCTGCCACCAGCCCCCTCCCCGACGGGTTCGTCGGCGCCGGCTGGCCACCGTCCGCCTTCGTTCCCCGAGGGTTCCCAACCAGCGCCGATCCAACTCCGCATCCTGGCCGCACGCAGTGCGTGCCTCGCGCGGGTAAGTCGCCGGCGCAGCGCCGCAGCTCCCGACCCCCGCGTACGGGAATAGTTGAGGGCCTCAGCGGGCCGCACCGACCGAGTCCGACTCGGGCCGGGGCGCAGATTCCCGCCTGGGTGACCGAACGTTCTCTGCTCGGGCCGGAGGGCCGACGCCCGTCCCCCCCCGTCGTCCCCCACGGACCGCCTCCGAGGCCACTTCGCACGGCTCATCCTCGGCCCCCTACCAATGCTTAATCGATGGGGCCGCCCGGCCGGATTCGCGCCCCCCTGTCCACCGCCAGTCTCCCCAGACTAACCCGAGTTACCGCCCAGCTCGCCTAACCTTGCACTCGCTCTGCCAAACGGTCGTGTAGTCGGCGGGCCGTCCTACGGGTCGCCCTCCGGCCCCAAACGCGCGGCGGGATAGCGGCAAGGCGGCGGCGGCGGCCAGCGGCGTCGGGGCGCTCGCACCGGAGAAGAGGCGTCTTACGAGGCCGGGCGCAGCTCCCTCTCGTTTACTTGCTGAGTAGCGGCGCTCGAAGGTTCCGCGGCGAGCGCGGCTCAACCCACCGAACGTCCCCCTGCAGCGGGCTCCATCGAAGGGCCGTCCCGCCGGATTCGCACCACCCTGTCCACCGCAAAGTCGTCCAACCGACTGCACGAGTTACCGCCCGGTTCGCCTAACCTTGCATCGCCCCGCCAAACGAGCGAGTTGCCGGCCGTCCTACGGGTCGCGCACCGGCCCCACACGTGCGGAGGGCTAGCGGCAAGGCGGCGGCGGCGGTCAGCGGCGTCGGGGTCAAACTCAGCACCGGACAGGGGGTGTCTTACGAGGCCGGGCGCAGCTCCTCTCGTTTAGGGGTCCGCGAGGGTCGCGTTCGAGGTTCCGCGTCCTCGGCTTCGGCTGCGCCGGGTCCAGCCCGATCCATCTCACCCCGCGGCAGCCTCAGACCACCTAGAGCCCCCGCGAACCGCGGCCGGCGTCCGGAAAACAGTCGCGCGAGCCCCCGCTCCGGCGGGCCGGCGAGCGAGAGGCGCTACCCAGCCACCCTCTCTCCTACCTGGTTGATCCTGCCAGTAGCATATGCTTGTCTCAAAGATTAAGCCATGCAAGTCTAAGTGCACACGGCCCGTACAGCGAAACTGCGAATGGCTCATTAAATCAGTTATGGTTCCTTTGATCGCTCCTCAGTTACTTGGATAACTGTGGCAATTCTAGAGCTAATACATGCAAACGGGCGCCGACCTCCGGGGACGCGCGCATTTATCAGACCCAAAACCCACGCGGTGCCCGGGCGCGCGGGCCCAGGGGTCGCGCCGGCGTTCACGCGCCGCGCCGCGGCCCTCCGCGCGTCCGGCCCGGCCTCCCTTGGTGATCCTCGATAACTTCCAGCCGATCGCCGGCCCTCCGCGGCGGCGACGTCTCATTCGAATGTCTGCCCTATCACCTCCGACAGGGAGGCAGCCTATCAGGTCTAAATGACTTGCATACGACCTGATTCTGGGTCAGGGTCTCGTAAGTAGCAGAGCAGCTACATCGCTGCGATCTATTGAGAGTCAGCCCTCGATCCAACCTTTTGTCGGCCGGTGTCACCTCCGGGGGCCGGTCGGCATCCCCCCTCCGGGGTGGGCCGCTACCAGGGGCGTCATCGGACTTTGAAGAAATTACGCCGCGGCGGAAGACAGCGGGCGCGCCCGGGGATGAGGCAGCATCCCTGGGCCGCGGAGGGGAGGAGGCAGCCTCCCCGGGGCGGAACTTAGTCTCCGTAGAATGACGGCGGGCGTGCGTAAAGGGCGCGTCCGGGGATGAGGCAGCATCCCCGGGCCGCGGAGGGGAGGAGGCAGCCTCCCCGGGGCGGAACTTAGTCTCGGTAGAATGACGGCGGGCGTGCGTAAAGTGCGCGCCCGGGGATAGCCCATTCATTTACAACGGCGTGTCCGCCAGGCGGCGACATTTCCCCGTTACCGGTGGCTGCGCGGCGGGTGAGTGACAGAGCTTATCCGAGCGGCTGGAACTCTGCGCCGGCGTGGTCGAGCGTGAGGCCTCGGCCCTTTGGCTGCCTGGTACCTAAACACTTCCATTGATCCAGCCACGGAGGGTGCTGGCTGGTGGCTCCATACCTCCAGAGCTCCATACTTCCATAGCTGCAGAGCTCCATAGCTCCATACCTCCATACCTCCAGAGCTCCATACTTCCATAGCTCTATACTTCCATAGCTCCATAGCTCCATAGCACCAGAGCTCCATAGCTCCATAGCACCAGAGCTCCATAGCTCCATAGCACCAGAGCTCCATGGCTTCAGAGCTCCATAGCACCATAGCTCCATACCTCCAGAGCTCCAGGGCTCCATAGCTCCATACCTCCAGAGCTCCATACCTCCAGAGCTCCATACCTCCAGAGCTCCATAGCACCAGAGCTCCATGGCTTCAGAGCTCCATAGCACCATAGCTCCATACCTCCAGAGCTCCAGGGCTCCATAGCTCCATACCTCCAGAGCTCCATACCTCCAGAGCTCCATACCTCCAGAGCTCCATAGCACCAGAGCTCCATGGCTTCAGAGCTCCATAGCACCATAGCTTCATACCTCCAGAGCTCCAGGGCTCCATAGCTCCATACCTCCAGAGCTCCATACCTCCAGAGCTCCATACCTCCAGAGCTCCAGAGCTCCATAGCACCAGAGCTCCATGGCTTCAGAGCTCCATAGCACCATAGCTCCATACCTCCAGAGCTCCAGGGCTCCATAGCTCCATACCTCCAGAGCTCCATACCTCCAGAGCTCCAGAGCTCCATAGCACCAGAGCTCCATGGCTTCAGAGCTCCATAGCACCATAGCTCCATACCTCCAGAGCTCCAGGGCTCCATAGCTCCATACCTCCAGAGCTCCATACCTCCAGAGCTCCATACCTCCAGAGCTCCATAGCTCCATAGCACCAGAGCTCCATAGCTCCATAGCACCAGAGCTCCATAGCACCAGAGCTCCATAGCACCAGAGCTCCATAGCTCCATAGCACCAGAGCTCCATAGCTCCATAGCACCAGAGCTCCATAGCTCCATAGCACCAGAGCTCCATACTTCCAGAGCTCCATAGCTCCATAGCTCCATAGCACCAGAGCTCCATAGCTCCATAGCACCAGAGCTCCATGGCTTCAGAGCTCCATAGCACCATAGCTCCATACCTCCAGAGCTCCAGGGCTCCATAGCTCCATACCTCCAGAGCTCCATACCTCCAGAGCTCCATACCTCCAGAGCTCCATAGCACCAGAGCTCCATAGCTCCATAGCACCAGAGCTCCATAGCACCAGAGCTCCATAGCACCAGAGCTCCATAGCTCCATAGCACCAGAGCTCCATAGCTCCATAGCACCAGAGCTCCATACTTCCAGAGCTCCATAGCTCCATAGCTCCATAGCACCAGAGCTCCATAGCTCCATAGCACCAGAGCTCCATAGCTCCATAGCACCAGAGCTCCATACTTCCATAGCTCCATAGCTCCATACCTCCAGAGCTCCATAGCTCCATAGCTCCATACCTCCAGAGCTCCATAGCTCCAGAGCTCCATAGCTCCATAGCTCCATAGCACCAGAGCTCCATAGCTCCATAGCACCAGAGCTCCATACTTCCATAGCTCCAGGGCTCCATAGCTCCAGGGCTCCATACCTCCAGAGCTCCATAGCTCCATACTTCCAGAGCTCCATAGCTCCATACTTCCATAGCTCCATACTTCCATACCTCCATAGCTCCATACTTCCATAGCACCAGAGCTCCATACTTCCATAGCACCAGAGCTCCATACCTCCAGAGCTCCAGAGCTCCATAGCTCCATAGCACCAGAGCTCCATACTTCCAGAGCTCCATAGCTCCATAGCTCCATAGCACCAGAGCTCCATAGCTCCATAGCACCAGAGCTCCATAGCTCCATAGCACCAGAGCTCCATACTTCCATAGCTCCATAGCTCCATACCTCCAGAGCTCCATAGCTCCATAGCTCCATACCTCCAGAGCTCCATAGCTCCAGAGCTCCATAGCTCCAAAGCACCAGAGCTCCATAGCTCCATAGCACCAGAGCTCCATACTTCCATAGCTCCAGGGCTCCATAGCTCCAGGGCTCCATAGCTCCATACCTCCAGAGCTCCATAGCTCCATACTTCCAGAGCTCCATAGCTCCATAGCACCAGAGCTCCATAGCTCCATAGCACCAGAGCTCCATAGCTCCATAGCACCAGAGCTCCATAGCTCCATAGCACCAGAGCTCCATAGCTCCATAGCTCCAGGGCTCCATAGCTCCATAGCTCCAGGGCTCCATAGCTCCATAGCTCCAGGGCTCCATAGCTCCATAGCTCCATACCTCCAGAGCTCCATACCTCCAGAGCTCCATACCTCCATAGCACCAGAGCTCCATAGCTCCAGGGCTCCAGGGCTCCATAGCTCCATACCTCCAGAGCTCCATAGCTCCATACTTCCAGAGCTCCATAGCTCCATAGCTCCATACTTCCATAGCTCCATAGCTCCATACTTCCATAGCACCTGAGCTCCATACCTCCAGAGCTCCATAGCTCCAGCCTGGGTGGCTGGTGGCTCCATAGCTCCATACTTCCATAGCTCTAAGTCAGAGAGTTGGCGAAAATTGCACTAAGTGCGAAAGCCCATTCATTTACAACGGCGTGTCCGCCAGGCGGCGACATTTCCCCGTTACCGGTGGCTGCGCGGCGGGTGAGTGACAGAGCTTATCCGAGCGGCTGGAACTCTGCGCCGGCGTGGTCGAGCGTGAGGCCTCGGCCCTTTGGCTGCCTGGTACCTAAAACACTTCCATTGATCCAGCCACGGAGGGTGCTGGCTGGTGGCTCCATACCTCCATAGCTCCATAGCACCAGAGCTCCATAGCTCCATAGCACCAGAGCTCCATGGCTTCAGAGCTCCATAGCACCATAGCTCCATACCTCCAGAGCTCCAGGGCTCCATAGCTCCATACCTCCAGAGCTCCATACCTCCAGAGCTCCATACCTCCAGAGCTCCATAGCACCAGAGCTCCATGGCTTCAGAGCTCCATAGCACCATAGCTCCATACCTCCAGAGCTCCAGGGCTCCATAGCTCCATACCTCCAGAGCTCCATACCTCCAGAGCTCCATACCTCCAGAGCTCCATAGCACCAGAGCTCCATGGCTTCAGAGCTCCATAGCACCATAGCTCCATACCTCCAGAGCTCCAGGGCTCCATAGCTCCATACCTCCAGAGCTCCATACCTCCAGAGCTCCATACCTCCAGAGCTCCAGAGCTCCATAGCACCAGAGCTCCATGGCTTCAGAGCTCCATAGCTCCATACCTCCAGAGCTCCAGGGCTCCATAGCTCCATACCTCCAGAGCTCCATACCTCCAGAGCTCCAGAGCTCCATAGCACCAGAGCTCTATGGCTTCAGAGCTCCATAGCACCATAGCTCCATACCTCCAGAGCTCCAGGGCTCCATAGCTCCATACCTCCAGAGCTCCATACCTCCAGAGCTCCATACCTCCAGAGCTCCATAGCTCCATAGCACCAGAGCTCCATAGCTCCATAGCACCAGAGCTCCATAGCACCAGAGCTCCATAGCACCAGAGCTCCATAGCTCCATAGCACCAGAGCTCCATAGCTCCATAGCACCAGAGCTCCATAGCTCCATAGCACCAGAGCTCCATACTTCCAGAGCTCCATAGCTCCATAGCTCCATAGCACCAGAGCTCCATAGCTCCATAGCACCAGAGCTCCATGGCTTCAGAGCTCCATAGCACCATAGCTCCATACCTCCAGAGCTCCAGGGCTCCATAGCTCCATACCTCCAGAGCTCCATACCTCCAGAGCTCCATACCTCCAGAGCTCCATAGCACCAGAGCTCCATAGCTCCATAGCACCAGAGCTCCATAGCACCCGAGCTCCATAGCACCAGAGCTCCATAGCTCCATAGCACCAGAGCTCCATAGCTCCATAGCACCAGAGCTCCATACTTCCAGAGCTCCATAGCTCCATAGCTCCATAGCACCAGAGCTCCATAGCTCCATAGCACCAGAGCTCCATAGCTCCATAGCACCAGAGCTCCATACTTCCATAGCTCCATAGCTCCATACCTCCAGAGCTCCATAGCTCCATAGCTCCATACCTCCAGAGCTCCATAGCTCCAGAGCTCCATAGCTCCATAGCTCCATAGCACCAGAGCTCCATAGCTCCATAGCACCAGAGCTCCATACTTCCATAGCTCCAGGGCTCCATAGCTCCAGGGCTCCATACCTCCAGAGCTCCATAGCTCCATACTTCCAGAGCTCCATAGCTCCATACTTCCATAGCTCCATACTTCCATACCTCCATAGCTCCATACTTCCATAGCACCAGAGCTCCATACTTCCATAGCACCAGAGCTCCATAGCTCCATACCTCCAGAGCTCCATACCTCCAGAGCTCCAGAGCTCCATAGCACCAGAGCTCCATGGCTTCAGAGCTCCATAGCACCATAGCTCCATACCTCCAGAGCTCCAGGGCTCCATAGCTCCATACCTCCAGAGCTCCATACCTCCAGAGCTCCATACCTCCAGAGCTCCATAGCTCCATAGCACCAGAGCTCCATAGCTCCATAGCACCAGAGCTCCATAGCACCAGAGCTCCATAGCACCAGAGCTCCATAGCTCCATAGCACCAGAGCTCCATAGCTCCATAGCACCAGAGCTCCATACTTCCAGAGCTCCATAGCTCCATAGCTCCATAGCACCAGAGCTCCATAGCTCCATAGCACCAGAGCTCCATAGCTCCATAGCACCAGAGCTCCATACTTCCATAGCTCCATAGCTCCATACCTCCAGAGCTCCATAGCTCCATAGCTCCATACCTCCAGAGCTCCATAGCTCCAGAGCTCCATAGCTCCATAGCTCCATAGCACCAGAGCTCCATAGCTCCATAGCACCAGAGCTCCATACTTCCATAGCTCCAGGGCTCCATAGCTCCAGGGCTCCATACCTCCAGAGCTCCATAGCTCCATACTTCCAGAGCTCCATAGCTCCATACTTCCATAGCTCCATACTTCCATACCTCCATAGCTCCATACTTCCATAGCACCAGTGCTCCATACTTCCATAGCACCAGAGCTCCATACCTCCAGAGCTCCAGAGCTCCAGCCTGGGTGGCTGGTGGCTCCATAGCTCCATACTTCCATAGCTCTGTCAGAGAGTTGGCGAAAATTGCACTAAGTGCGAAAGCCCATTCATTTACAACGGCGTGTCCACAAGGCGGCGACATTTCCCCGTTACCGGTGGCTGCGCGGCGGGTGAGTGACAGAGCTTATCCGAGCGGCTGGAACTCTGCGCCGGCGTGGTCGAGCGTGAGGCCTCGGCCCTTTGGCTGCCTGGTACCTAAAACACTTCCATTGATCCAGCCACGGAGGGTGCTGGCTGGTGGCTCCATACCTCCATAGCTCCATAGCACCAGAGCTCCATAGCTCCATAGCACCAGAGCTCCATGGCTTCAGAGCTCCATAGCACCATAGCTCCATACCTCCAGAGCTCCAGGGCTCCATAGCTCCATACCTCCAGAGCTCCATACCTCCAGAGCTCCATACCTCCAGAGCTCCATAGCACCAGAGCTCCATGGCTTCAGAGCTCCATAGCACCATAGCTCCATACCTCCAGAGCTCCAGGGCTCCATAGCTCCATACCTCCAGAGCTCCATACCTCCAGAGCTCCATACCTCCAGAGCTCCATACCTCCAGAGCTCCAGAGCTCCATAGCACCAGAGCTCCATGGCTTCAGAGCTCCATAGCACCATAGCTCCATACCTCCAGAGCTCCAGGGCTCCATAGCTCCATACCTCCAGAGCTCCATACCTCCAGAGCTCCAGAGCTCCATAGCACCAGAGCTCCATGGCTTCAGAGCTCCATAGCACCATAGCTCCATACCTCCAGAGCTCCAGGGCTCCATAGCTCCATACCTCCAGAGCTCCATACCTCCAGAGCTCCAGAGCTCCATAGCACCAGAGCTCCATGGCTTCAGAGCTCCATAGCACCATAGCTCCATACCTCCAGAGCTCCAGGGCTCCAAAGCTCCATACCTCCAGAGCTCCATACCTCCAGAGCTCCATACCTCCAGAGCTCCATAGCTCCATAGCACCAGAGCTCCATAGCTCCATAGCACCAGAGCTCCATAGCACCAGAGCTCCATAGCACCAGAGCTCCATAGCTCCATAGCACCAGAGCTCCATAGCTCCATAGCACCAGAGCTCCATAGCTCCATAGCACCAGAGCTCCATACTTCCAGAGCTCCATAGCTCCATAGCTCCATAGCACCAGAGCTCCATAGCTCCATAGCACCAGAGCTCCATAGCTCCATAGCACCAGAGCTCCATACTTCCATAGCTCCATAGCTCCATACCTCCAGAGCTCCATAGCTCCATAGCTCCATACCTCCAGAGCTCCATAGCTCCAGAGCTCCATAGCTCCATAGCACCAGAGCTCCATAGCTCCATAGCACCAGAGCTCCATACTTCCATAGCTCCAGGGCTCCATAGCTCCAGGGCTCCATAGCTCCATACCTCCAGAGCTCCATAGCTCCATACTTCCAGAGCTCCATAGCTCCATAGCACCAGAGCTCCATAGCTCCATAGCACCAGAGCTCCATAGCTCCATAGCACCAGAGCTCCATAGCTCCATAGCACCAGAGCTCCATAGCTCCATAGCTCCAGGGCTCCATAGCTCCATAGCTCCAGGGCTCCATAGCTCCATAGCTCCAGGGCTCCATAGCTCCATAGCTCCATACCTCCAGAGCTCCATACCTCCAGAGCTCCATACCTCCATAGCACCAGAGCTCCATAGCTCCAGGGCTCCAGGGCTCCATAGCTCCATACCTCCAGAGCTCCATAGCTCCATACTTCCAGAGCTCCATAGCTCCATAGCTCCATACTTCCATAGCTCCATAGCTCCATACTTCCATAGCACCTGAGCTCCATACCTCCAGAGCTCCATAGCTCCAGCCTGGGTGGCTGGTGGCTCCATAGCTCCATACTTCCATAGCTCTAAGTCAGAGAGTTGGCGAAAATTGCACTAAGTGCGAAAGCCCATTCATTTACAACGGCGTGTCCGCCAGGCGGCGACATTTCCCCGTTACCGGTGGCTGCGCGGCGGGTGAGTGACAGAGCTTATCCGAGCGGCTGGAACTCTGCGCCGGCGTGGTCGAGCGTGAGGCCTCGGCCCTTTGGCTGCCTGGTACCTAAAACACTTCCATTGATCCAGCCACGGAGGGTGCTGGCTGGTGGCTCCATACCTCCATAGCTCCATAGCACCAGAGCTCCATAGCTCCATAGCACCAGAGCTCCATGGCTTCAGAGCTCCATAGCACCATAGCTCCATACCTCCAGAGCTCCAGGGCTCCATAGCTCCATACCTCCAGAGCTCCATACCTCCAGAGCTCCATACCTCCAGAGCTCCATAGCACCAGAGCTCCATGGCTTCAGAGCTCCATAGCACCATAGCTCCATACCTCCAGAGCTCCAGGGCTCCATAGCTCCATACCTCCAGAGCTCCATACCTCCAGAGCTCCAGAGCTCCATAGCACCAGAGCTCCATGGCTTCAGAGCTCCATAGCACCATAGCTCCATACCTCCAGAGCTCCAGGGCTCCATAGCTCCATACCTCCAGAGCTCCATACCTCCAGAGCTCCAGAGCTCCATAGCACCAGAGCTCCATGGCTTCAGAGCTCCATAGCACCATAGCTCCATACCTCCAGAGCTCCAGGGCTCCATAGCTCCATACCTCCAGAGCTCCATACCTCCAGAGCTCCAGAGCTCCATAGCACCAGAGCTCCATAGTTCCATAGCACCAGAGCTCCATAGCTCCATAGCACCAGAGCTCCATAGCTCCATAGCACCAGAGCTCCATACTTCCAGAGCTCCATAGCTCCATAGCACCAGAGCTCCATAGCTCCATAGCACCAGAGCTCCATAGCTCCATAGCACCAGAGCTCCATACTTCCATAGCTCCATAGCTCCATACCTCCAGAGCTCCATAGCTCCATAGCTCCATACCTCCATACCTCCAGAGCTCCATAGCTCCAGAGCTCCATAGCTCCATAGCACCAGAGCTCCATAGCTCCATAGCACCAGAGCTCCATACTTCCATAGCTCCAGGGCTCCATAGCTCCAGGGCTCCATAGCTCCATACCTCCAGAGCTCCATAGCTCCATACTTCCAGAGCTCCATAGCTCCATAGCACCAGAGCTCCATAGCTCCATAGCACCAGAGCTCCATAGCTCCATAGCACCAGAGCTCCATAGCTCCATAGCACCAGAGCTCCATAGCTCCATAGCTCCAGGGCTCCATAGCTCCACAGCTCCAGGGCTCCATAGCTCCATAGCTCCAGGGCTCCATAGCTCCATAGCTCCATACCTCCAGAGCTCCATACCTCCAGAGCTCCATACCTCCATAGCACCAGAGCTCCATAGCTCCAGGGCTCCAGGGCTCCATAGCTCCATACCTCCAGAGCTCCATAGCTCCATACTTCCAGAGCTCCATAGCTCCATAGCTCCATAGCTCCATAGCTCCATACTTCCATAGCACCTGAGCTCCATACCTCCAGAGCTCCATAGCTCCAGCCTGGGTGGCTGGTGGCTCCATAGCTCCATACTTCCATAGCTCTAAGTCAGAGAGTTGGCGAAAATTGCACTAAGTGCGAAAGCCCATTCATTTACAACGGCGTGTCCGCCAGGCGGCGACATTTCCCCGTTACCGGTGGCTGCGCGGCGGGTGAGTGACAGAGCTTATCCGAGCGGCTGGAACTCTGCGCCGGCGTGGTCGAGCGTGAGGCCTCGGCCCTTTGGCTGCCTGGTACCTAAAACACTTCCATTGATCCAGCCACGGAGGGTGCTGGCTGGTGGCTCCATACCTCCATAACTCCATAGCACCAGAGCTCCATAGCTCCATAGCACCAGAGCTCCATGGCTTCAGAGCTCCATAGCACCATAGCTCCATACCTCCAGAGCTCCAGGGCTCCATAGCTCCATACCTCCAGAGCTCCATACCTCCAGAGCTCCATACCTCCAGAGCTCCATAGCACCAGAGCTCCATGGCTTCAGAGCTCCATAGCACCATAGCTCCATACCTCCAGAGCTCCAGGGCTCCATAGCTCCATACCTCCAGAGCTCCATACCTCCAGAGCTCCATACCTCCAGAGCTCCATAGCACCAGAGCTCCATGGCTTCAGAGCTCCATAGCACCATAGCTCCATACCTCCAGAGCTCCAGGGCTCCATAGCTCCATACCTCCAGAGCTCCATACCTCCAGAGCTCCATACCTCCAGAGCTCCAGAGCTCCATAGCACCAGAGCTCCATGGCTTCAGAGCTCCATAGCACCATAGCTCCATACCTCCAGAGCTCCATAGCTCCATAGCACCAGAGCTCCATAGCTCCATAGCACCAGAGCTCCATAGCACCAGAGCTCCATACTTCCAGAGCTCCATAGCTCCATAGCTCCATAGCACCAGAGCTCCATAGCTCCATAGCACCAGAGCTCCATGGCTTCAGAGCTCCATAGCACCATAGCTCCATACCTCCAGAGCTCCAGGGCTCCATAGCTCCATACCTCCAGAGCTCCATACCTCCAGAGCTCCATAGCACCAGAGCTCCATAGCTCCATAGCACCAGAGCTCCATAGCACCAGAGCTCCATAGCACCAGAGCTCCATAGCTCCATAGCACCAGAGCTCCATAGCTCCATAGCACCAGAGCTCCATACTTCCAGAGCTCCATAGCTCCATAGCTCCATAGCACCAGAGCTCCATAGCTCCATAGCACCAGAGCTCCATAGCTCCATAGCACCAGAGCTCCATACTTCCATAGCTCCATAGCTCCATACCTCCAGAGCTCCATAGCTCCATAGCTCCATACCTCCAGAGTTCCATAGCTCCAGAGCTCCATAGCTCCATAGCTCCATAGCACCAGAGCTCCATAGCTCCATAGCACCAGAGCTCCATACTTCCATAGCTCCAGGGCTCCATAGCTCCAGGGCTCCATACCTCCAGAGCTCCATAGCTCCATACTTCCAGAGCTCCATAGCTCCATACTTCCATAGCTCCATACTTCCATACCTCCATAGCTCCATACTTCCATAGCACCAGAGCTCCATACTTCCATAGCACCAGAGCTCCATACCTCCAGAGCTCCAGAGCTCCAGCCTGGGTGGCTGGTGGCTCCATAGCTCCATACTTCCATAGCTCTAAGTCAGAGAGTTGGCGAAAATTGCACTAAGTGCGAAAGCCCATTCATTTACAACGGCGTGTCCGCCAGGCGGCGACATTTCCCCGTTACCGGTGGCTGCGCGGCGGGTGAGTGACAGAGCTTATCCGAGCGGCTGGAACTCTGCGCCGGCGTGGTCGAGCGTGAGGCCTCGGCCCTTTGGCTGCCTGGTACCTAAAACACTTCCATTGATCCAGCCACGGAGGGTGCTGGCTGGTGGCTCCATACCTCCATAGCTCCATAGCACCAGAGCTCCATAGCTCCATAGCACCAGAGCTCCATGGCTTCAGAGCTCCATAGCACCATAGCTCCATACCTCCAGAGCTCCAGGGCTCCATAGCTCCATACCTCCAGAGCTCCATACCTCCAGAGCTCCATACCTCCAGAGCTCCATAGCACCAGAGCTCCATGGCTTCAGAGCTCCATAGCACCATAGCTCCATACCTCCAGAGCTCCAGGGCTCCATAGCTCCATACCTCCAGAGCTCCATACCTCCAGAGCTCCATAGCACCAGAGCTCCATGGCTTCAGAGCTCCATAGCACCATAGCTCCATACCTCCAGAGCTCCAGGGCTCCATAGCTCCATACCTCCATAGCTCCATACCTCCAGAGCTCCATAACTCCAGAGCTCCAGAGCTCCATAGCACCAGAGCTCCATGGCTTCAGAGCTCCATAGCTCCATACCTCCAGAGCTCCAGGGCTCCATAGCTCCATACCTCCAGAGCTCCATACCTCCAGAGCTCCAGAGCTCCATAGCACCAGAGCTCCATGGCTTCAGAGCTCCATAGCACCATAGCTCCATACCTCCAGAGCTTCAGTGGTGCTATGGAGCTATGGAGCTCTGGAGCTCTGGAAGTATGGAGCTCTGGTGCTATGGAGCTATGGAGCTCTGGTGCTATGGAGCTATGGAGCTCTGGTGCTATGGAGCTCTGGTGCTATGGAGCTCTGGTGCTATGGAGCTATGGAGCTCTGGTGCTATGGAGCTCTGGAGGTATGGAGCTCTGGAGGTATGGAGCTATGGAGCCCTGGAGCTCTGGAGGTATGGAGCTATGGTGCTATGGAGCTCTGAAGCCATGGAGCTCTGGTGCTATGGAGCTATGGAGCTCTGGTGCTATGGAGCTATGGAGCTATGGAGCTCTGGAAGTATGGAGCTCTGGTGCTATGGAGCTATGGAGCTCTGGTGCTATGGAGCTATGGAGCTCTGGTGCTATGGAGCTATGGAGCTCTGGTGCTATGGAGCTCTGGTGCTATGGAGCTATGGAGCTCTGGAGGTATGGAGCTCTGGAGGTATGGAGCTCTGGAGGTATGGAGCTTTGGAGCCCTGGAGCTCTGGAGGTATGGAGCTATGGTGCTATGGAGCTCTGAAGCCATGGAGCTCTGGTGCTATGGAGCTCTGGAGCTCTGGAGGTATGGAGCTCTGGAGGTATGGAGCTATGGAGCCCTGGAGCTCTGGAGGTATGGAGCTATGGTGCTATGGAGCTCTGAAGCCATGGAGCTCTGGTGCTATGGAGCTCTGGAGCTCTGGAGGTATGGAGCTCTGGAGGTATGGAGCTATGGAGCTACCATAGCACCATAGCTCCATAGCACCAGAGCTCCATAGCTCCATAGCACCAGAGCTCCATACTTCCAGAGCTCCATAGCTCCATAGCTCCATAGCACCAGAGCTCCATAGCTCCATAGCACCAGAGCTCCATGGCTTCAGAGCTCCATAGCACCATAGCTCCATACCTCCAGAGCTCCAGGGCTCCATAGCTCCATACCTCCAGAGCTCCATACCTCCAGAGCTCCATACCTCCAGAGCTCCATAGCACCAGAGCTCCATAGCTCCATAGCACCAGAGCTCCATAGCACCAGAGCTCCATAGCACCAGAGCTCCATAGCTCCATAGCACCAGAGCTCCATAGCTCCATAGCACCAGAGCTCCATACTTCCAGAGCTCCATAGCTCCATAGCTCCATAGCACCAGAGCTCCATAGCTCCATAGCACCAGAGCTCCATAGCTCCATAGCACCAGAGCTCCATACTTCCATAGCTCCATAGCTCCATACCTCCAGAGCTCCATAGCTCCATAGCTCCATACCTCCAGAGCTCCATAGCTCCAGAGCTCCATAGCTCCATAGCTCCATAGCACCAGAGCTCCATAGCTCCATAGCACCAGAGCTCCATACTTCCATAGCTCCAGGGCTCCATAGCTCCAGGGCTCCATACCTCCAGAGCTCCATAGCTCCATACTTCCAGAGCTCCATAGCTCCATACTTCCATAGCTCCATACTTCCATACCTCCATAGCTCCATACTTCCATAGCACCAGAGCTCCATACTTCCATAGCACCAGAGCTCCATACCTCCAGAGCTCCAGAGCTCCAGCCTGGGTGGCTGGTGGCTCCATAGCTCCATACTTCCATAGCTCTAAGTCAGAGAGTTGGCGAAAATTGCACTAAGTGCGAAAGCCCATTCATTTACAACGGCGTGTCCACAAGGCGGCGACATTTCCCCGTTACCGGTGGCTGCGCGGCGGGTGAGTGACAGAGCTTATCCGAGCGGCTGGAACTCTGCGCCGGCGTGGTCGAGCGTGAGGCCTCGGCCCTTTGGCTGCCTGGTACCTAAAACACTTCCATTGATCCAGCCACGGAGGGTGCTGGCTGGTGGCTCCATACCTCCATAGCTCCATAGCACCAGAGCTCCATAGCTCCATAGCACCAGAGCTCCATGGCTTCAGAGCTCCATAGCACCATAGCTCCATACCTCCAGAGCTCCAGGGCTCCATAGCTCCATACCTCCAGAGCTCCATACCTCCAGAGCTCCATACCTCCAGAGCTCCATAGCACCAGAGCTCCATGGCTTCAGAGCTCCATAGCACCATAGCTCCATACCTCCAGAGCTCCAGGGCTCCATAGCTCCATACCTCCAGAGCTCCATACCTCCAGAGCTCCATACCTCCAGAGCTCCATAGCACCAGAGCTCCATGGCTTCAGAGCTCCATAGCACCATAGCTCCATACCTCCAGAGCTCCAGGGCTCCATAGCTCCATACCTCCAGAGCTCCATACCTCCAGAGCTCCATACCTCCAGAGCTCCAGAGCTCCATAGCACCAGAGCTCCATGGCTTCAGAGCTCCATAGCACCATAGCTCCATACCTCCAGAGCTCCAGGGCTCCATAGCTCCATACCTCCAGAGCTCCATACCTCCAGAGCTCCAGAGCTCCATAGCACCAGAGCTCCATGGCTTCAGAGCTCCATAGCACCATAGCTCCATACCTCCAGAGCTCCAGGGCTCCATAGCTCCATACCTCCAGAGCTCCATACCTCCAGAGCTCCATACCTCCAGAGCTCCATAGCTCCATAGCACCAGAGCTCCATAGCTCCATAGCACCAGAGCTCCATAGCACCAGAGCTCCATAGCACCAGAGCTCCATAGCTCCATAGCACCAGAGCTCCATAGCTCCATAGCACCAGAGCTCCATAGCTCCATAGCACCAGAGCTCCATACTTCCAGAGCTCCATAGCTCCATAGCTCCATAGCACCAGAGCTCCATAGCTCCATAGCACCAGAGCTCCATGGCTTCAGAGCTCCATAGCACCATAGCTCCATACCTCCAGAGCTCCAGGGCTCCATAGCTCCATACCTCCAGAGCGGCCCGTTAAAATTGCTTAGCCGAGGTCCTGGAAGCCTAACACGGCGTGATCTTGTGCAAAAAGCCGCTCCCGAGCTCCAGCTGGAAGTGTAAAAAGAACCGGGCTGGATAAAAAAAAGAACCGGGCGGCCCGTTAAAATTGCTTAGCCGAGGTCCTGGAAGCCTAACACGGCGTGATCTTGTGCAAAAAGCCGCTCCCGAGCTCCAGCTGGAAGTGTAAAAAGAACCGGGCTGGATAAAAAAAAGAACCGGGCGGCCCGTTAAAATTGCTTAGCCGAGGTCCTGGAAGCCTAACCCGGCGTGATCTTGTGCAAATAGCCGCTGCCGAGCTCCAGCTGGAAGTGTGAAAAGAACCGGGCTGGATAAAAAAAAGAACCGGGCTGGATCAAAAAAGAACCGGGCGACCCGTTAAAATTGCTTAGCCGAGGTCCTGGAAGCCTAACACGGCGTGATCTTGTGCAAAAAGCCGCTCCCGAGCTCCAGCTGGAAGTGTAAAAAGAACCGGGCTGGATAAAAAAAGAACCGGGCTGGATAAAAAAAAGAACCGGGCGGCCCGTTAAAATTGCTTAGCCGAGGTCCTGGAAGCCTAACACGGCGTGATCTTGTGCAAAAAGCCGCTCCCGAGCTCCAGCTGGAAGTGTAAAAAGAACCGGGCTGGATAAAAAAAAGAACCGGGCGGCCCGTTAAAATTGCTTAGCCGAGGTCCTGGAAGCCTAACCCGGCGTGATCTTGTGCAAATAGCCGCTGCCGAGCTCCAGCTGGAAGTGTGAAAAGAACCGGGCTGGATAAAAAAAAGAACCGGGCTGGATCAAAAAAGAACCGGGCGACCCGTTAAAATTGCTTAGCCGAGGTCCTGGAAGCCTAACACGGCGTGATCTTGTGCAAAAAGCCGCTCCCGAGCTCCAGCTGGAAGTGTAAAAAGAACCGGGCTGGATAAAAAAAGAACCGGGCTGGATCAAAAAAAGAACCGGGCGACCCGTTAAAATTGCTTAGCCGAGGTCCTGGAAGCCTAACCCGGCGTGATCTTGTGCAAAAAGCCGCTCCCGAGCTCCAGCTGGAAGTGTAAAAAGAACCGGGCTGGATAAAAAAAAGAACCGGGCGGCCCGTTAAAATTGCTTAGCCGAGGTCCTGGAAGCCTAACCCGGCGTGATCTTGTGCAAAAAGCCGCTCCCGAGCTCCAGCTGGAAGTGTAAAAAGAACCGGGCTGGATAAAAAAAAAGAACCGGGCTGGATCAAAAAAGAACCGGGCGATCCGTTAAAATTGCTTAGCCGAGGTCCTGGAAGCCTAACCCGGCGTGATCTTGTGCAAATAGCCGCTGCCGAGCTCCAGCTGGAAGTGTGAAAAGAACCGGGCTGGATAAAAAAAAGAACCGGGCTGGATCAAAAAAGAACCGGGCGACCCGTTAAAATTGCTTAGCCGAGGTCCTGGAAGCCTAACACGGCGTGATCTTGTGCAAAAAGCCGCTCCCGAGCTCCAGCTGGAAGTGTAAAAAGAACCGGGCTGGATAAAAAAAGAACCGGGCTGGATCAAAAAAAGAACCGGGCGACCCGTTAAAATTGCTTAGCCGAGGTCCTGGAAGCCTAACCCGGCGTGATCTTGTGCAAAAAGCCGCTCCCGAGCTCCAGCTGGAAGTGTAAAAAGAACCGGGCTGGATAAAAAAAAGAACCGGGCGGCCCGTTAAAATTGCTTAGCCGAGGTCCTGGAAGCCTAACCCGGCGTGATCTTGTGCAAAAAGCCGCTCCCGAGCTCCAGCTGGAAGTGTAAAAAGAACCGGGCTGGATAAAAAAAAAGAACCGGGCTGGATCAAAAAAGAACCGGGCGACCCGTTAAAATTGCTTAGCCGAGGTCCTGGAAGCCTAACCCGGCGTGATCTTGTGCAAATAGCCGCTGCCGAGCTCCAGCTGGAAGTGTGAAAAGAACCGGGCTGGATAAAAAAAAGAACCGGGCTGGATCAAAAAAGAACCGGGCGACCCGTTAAAATTGCTTAGCCGAGGTCCTGGAAGCCTAACACGGCGTGATCTTGTGCAAAAAGCCGCTCCCGAGCTCCAGCTGGAAGTGTAAAAAGAACCGGGCTGGATAAAAAAAGAACCGGGCTGGATCAAAAAAGAACCGGGCGACCCGTTAAAATTGCTTAGCCGAGGTCCTGGAAGCCTAACCCGGCGTGATCTTGTGCAAAAAGCCGCTCCCGAGCTCCAGCTGGAAGTGTAAAAAGAACCGGGCTGTATAAAAAAAAGAACCGGGCGGCCCGTTAAAATTGCTTAGCCGAGGTCCTGGAAGCCTAACCCGGCGTGATCTTGTGCAAAAAGCCGCTCCCGAGCTCCAGCTGGAAGTGTAAAAAGAACCGGGCTGGATAAAAAAAAGAACCGGGCTGGATCAAAAAAGAACCGGGCGACCCGTTAAAATTGCTTAGCCGAGGTCCTGGAAGCCTAACACGGCGTGATCTTGTGCAAAAAGCCGCTCCCGAGCTCCAGCTGGAAGTGTAAAAAGAACCGGGCTGGATAAAAAAAGAACCGGGCTGGATCAAAAAAGAACCGGGCGACCCGTTAAAATTGCTTAGCCGAGGTCCTGGAAGCCTAACACGGCGTGATCTTGTGCAAAAAGCCGCTCCCGAGCTCCAGCTGGAAGTGTAAAAAGAACCAGGCTGGATAAAAAAAAGAACCGGGCTGGATAAAAAAAAAGAACCAGGCGACCCGTTAAAATTGCTTAGCCGAGGTCCTGGAAGCCTAACCCGGCGTGATCTTGTGCAAAAAGCCGCTCCCGAGCTCCAGCTGGAAGTGTAAAAAGAACCAGGCTGGATAAAAAAAAGAACCGGGCTGGATCAAAAAAGAACCGGGCGGCCCGTTAAAATTGCTTAGCCGAGGTCCTGGAAGCCTAACACGGCGTGATCTTGTGCAAAAAGCCGCTCCCGAGCTCCAGCTGGAAGTGTAAAAAGAACCGGGCTGGATAAAAAAAGAACCGGGCTAGATCAAAAAAGAACCGGGCGACCCGTTAAAATTGCTTAGCCGAGGTCCTGGAAGCCTAACACGGCGTGATCTTGCCCGAAAGTCGGCCTCTATACTTCCATTTTAGGTACCAGGCGCTCATAGTGTGTTGGTCCCACTAGTCAGTGTACTGGTCCCACTCGCTAGTGTACTGGTCCCCCTAGTCAGTGTACTCATCCAGTTACCCCCCGTTTTCCAAAACACAATCGGCACGTATAAGGGGGGGACTCCTGAGAGAGATGAGGTATATGCCAGCGCAACACCAATCCGCTCCGCGCTGGTTCCCATGTCGGCTACGGATGAATAAAACCAGCCTGTCCCCCCTGGAGCTCACGAGACACGGAATTTTTTCTAAGTGCCAACGGCTCTTCCGAGCAAACGTGTCCGCTCCGGCTGGTTCCCCCGTCGGCCTCGAATGACGAAAAATGCCGGTCTCCGCCCGGAGCTCATGACAAACGAAAAATTTTCTAAGTGCCAACGGCACTTGCGAGCGAATGTGTCCGCTCGGCGCTGGTTCCCGGGTCGAACCCGGAAGACGAAAAACGCCGGTCTCCGCCCGGAGCTCATGACAAACGAAAAATTTTCTAAGTGCCAACGGCACTTGCGAGCGAATGTGTCCGCTCGGCGCTGGTTCCCGGGTCGAACCCGGAAGACGAAAAACGCCGGTCCTCGCCCGGAGCTCATGACAAACGAAAAATTTTCTAAGTGCCAACGGCACTTGCGAGCGAATGTGTCCGCTCGGCGCTGGTTCCCGGGTCGAACCCGGAAGACGAAAAACGCCGGTCTCCGCCCGGAGCTCATGACAAACGAAAAATTTTCCAAGTGCCAACGGCACTTGCGAGCGAATGTGTCCGCTCGGCGCTGGTTCCCGGGTCGAACCCGGAAGACGAAAAACGCCGGTCCTCGCCCGGAGCTCATGACAAACGAAAAATTTTCTAAGTGCCAACGGCACTTGCGAGCGAATGTGTCCGCTCGGCGCTGGTTCCCGGGTCGGACCCGGAAGACGAAAAACGCCGGTCCTCGCCTGGAGGTCCCAGCAAAATCGGCGAAAAAACGACTAAGTGTCAACTTTCGAAAAAACGGCTAAGTGTCGACTTTCGAAAAAACGGCTAAGTGTCAACTTTCGAAAAAACGGCTAAGTGTCAACTTTCGAAAAAACGACTAAGTGTCGCCTCTCTGAAAAAACGGCAGAGTGCCCACGGCTCTGCGGGGCTTGTGAGTCCGCCCCGCGCCGGTTCGGCGGTCGGCCTCAAAAAGCGAAAAATCAGCCTCTCTCCCTGGAGCTCACCAAAAATTTGTCGAAATTTTTCTTAGTTCTCCTCGAGGTACCAGGGGGTGAGGTACCCGGGCTAAGATGCAGTACCTTTTTTGGTCTTCAGGTGCGCCAGAGTACAATGAAATGGTCCCAGTAGTCAGTGTACTCATCGACTTTCCCCCCGTTTTCCAAAGCACCTCGTTTACGAGTATGGAGGAGATGGTGCTGGTCTCCCCACGGCGTCGGACACGCCGTCCTCGACAGCACAAGGTCGGATAGAAGACCTGGAAAGCGCCGTGGCACGCGCTGGAGGTGGGCACTGTGGCGAAAAAACGACTAAGTGTCAACTTTCGAAAAAACGACTAAGTGTCAACTTTCGAAAAAACGGCTAAGTGTCAACTTTCGAAAAAACGACTAAGTGTCACCTCTCTGAAAAAATGGCAAAGTGTCGCCTCTCTGAAAATTTTCTAAGTGCCCACGGCTCTGCGGGCTCGTGCATCCGAGCCGCGCCGGTTCTGCAACCGGCCTAGAATGACGAAAAATAACGGTCTCCTCCTGGAGCTCACAGCCAATTGTGGCGAAAAAGTGGCAAAGTGCCCACGGCTCTGCGGGCTCGTGCATCCGACCCGCGCCGGTTCTGCAGCCGGCCTCGAATGACGAAAAATGACGGTCTCCTCCTGGAGCTCACAGCCAACTTGGCAAAAAGTTTCTAAGTGCCCACGGCCCTGCCGAGCTTTGGCGTCCGCCCAGCGCCGGTTCCGCAGTCGGCCTCGAATGACGAAAAATAACGGTCTCCTCCTGGAGCTCACAGCCAACTTGGCAAAAAGTTTCTAAGTGCCCACGGCCCTGCCGAGCTTTGGCGTCCGCCCAGCGCCGGTTCCGCAGTCGGCCTCGAATGACGAAAAATAACGGTCTCCTCCTGGAGCTCACAGCCAACTTGGCAAAAAGTTTCTAAGTGCCCACGGCCCTGCCGAGCTTTGGCGTCCGCCCAGCGCCGGTTCCGCAGTCGGCCTCGAATGACGAAAAATAACGGTCTCCTCCTGGAGCTTACAGCCAACTTGGCAAAAAGTTTCTAAGTGCCCACGGCCCTGCCGAGCTTTGGCGTCCGCCCAGCGCCGGTTCCGCAGTCGGCCTCGAATGACGAAAAATAACGGTCTCCTCCTGGAGCTCACAGCCAACTTGGCAAAAAGTTTCTAAGTGCCCACGGCCCTGCCGAGCTTTGGCATCCGCCCAGCGCCGGTTCCGCAGTCGGCCTCGAATGACGAAAAATAACGGTCTCCTCCTGGAGCTCACAGCCAACTTGGCAAAAAGTTTCTAAGTGCCCACGGCCCTGCCGAGCTTTGGCGTCCGCCCAGCGCCGGTTCCGCAGTCGGCCTCGAATGACGAAAAATAACGGTCTCCTCCTGGAGCTCACAGCCAACTTGGCAAAAAGTTTCTAAGTGTCACATCTCTGAAAAAACGGCTAAGTGTCGACTTTCGAAAAAACGGCAAAGTGTCACATCTCTGAAAAAACGGCTAAGTGTCGACTTTCGAAAAAACGGCTAAGTGTCAACTTTCGAAAAAACGGCTAAGTGTCGCCTCTCTGAAAAAACGGCAAAGTGTCAACTTTCGAAAAAACGACAGAGTGTCGCCTCTCTGAAAAAACGACTAAGTGTCGACTCTGAGAAAATGGCAAAGTGCCCACGGCTCTGCGGGCTCGTGCATCCGACCCGCGCCGGTTCCCCAGCCGGCCTGAAATAAGGCAAAACCAGCCTCTCCGCCTGGAGCTCAGAGCCAACTTGGCGAATATTTTCTAAGTGCCCACGGCTCTGCGTGGCTACGGCGTCTGCCCAGCGCCGGTTCCTGGGTCGAACCCCGAGGACGAGGAATGCCGGTCTCCGCCTGGAGGTCCCAGCTTAATCGGCGAAAATTTTCTAAGTGCCCACGGCTCTGCCGGGCTCGTGCATCCGACCCGCGCCGGTTCCCCAGCCGGCCTGAAATAAGGCAAAACCAGCCTCTCCCCCTGGAGCTCAGAGCCAATTGTGGCGAAAAAACGATTAAGTGTCAACTTTCGAAAAAACGACTAAGTGTCAACTTTCCAAAAAAACGGCTAAGTGTCGACTTTCGAAAAAACGGCTAAGTGTCAACTTTCGAAAAAACGACTAAGTGTCGCCTCCGAAAAAACGACTAAGTGTCGCCTCTCTGAAAAAACGACTAAGTGCCCACGGCTCTGCGGGGCTTGTGAGTCCGCCCCGCGCCGGTTCGGCGGTCGGCCTCAAAAAGCGAAAAATCAGCCTCTCTCCCTGGAGCTCACCAAAAATTTGTCGAAATTTTTCTAAGTTCTCCTCGAGGTACCAGGGGGTGAGGTACCCGGGCTAAGATGCAGTACCTTTTTTGGTCTTCAGGTGCGCCAGAGTACAATGAAATGGTCCCAGTAGTCAGTGTACTCATCGACTTTCCCCCCGTTTTCCAAAGCACCTCGTTTACGAGTATGGAGGAGATGGTGCTGGTCTCCCCACGGCGTCGGACACGCCGTCCTCGACAGCACAAGGTCGGATAGAAGACCTGAAAAGCGCCGTGGCACGTGTTGGAGGTGTCACTGTGGCGAAAAAGTGACTAAGTGTCAACTTTCGAAAAAACGGCTAAGTGTCAACTTTCGAAAAAACGGCTAAGTGTCAACTTTCGAAAAAACGACAAAGTGTCACCTCTCTGAAAAAACGGCAAAGTGTCAACTTTTGAAAAAAACGACTAAGTGTCAACTTTCGAAAAAACGACTAGTGTCGCCCTTAACACAGACCAAGCGGAGGACGGCCGCCTCCCTAAATACAGGCCGAACCGGAGCGCGAGGGCCGCTCCTTAAACACGGACCGAGTGTCGCCCTTAACACAGACCAAGCGGAGGACGGCCGCCTCCCTAAATACAGGCCGAACCGGAGCGCGAGGGCCGCTCCTTAAACACGGACCGAGTGTCGCCCTTAACACAGACCAAGGGGAGGACGGCCGCCTCCTTAAACACAGGCCGGAGAGGAGCGTCAGGGCCAGGCTCCTTAAACACGGACCGAGTGTCGCCCTTAACACAGACCAAGCGGAGGACGGCCGCCTCCCTAAATACAGGCCGAACCGGAGCGCGAGGGCCAGGCTCCTTAAACACGGACCGAGTGTCGCCCTTAACACAGACCAAGGGGAGGACGGCCGCCTCCTTAAACACAGGCCGGAGAGGAGCGTCAGGGCCAGGCTCCTTAAACACGGACCGAGTGTCGCCCTTAACACAGACCAAGCGGAGGACGGCCGCCTCCCTAAATACAGGCCGAACCGGAGCGCGAGGGCCAGGCTCCTTAAACACGGACCGAGTGTCGCCCTTAACACAGACCAAGGGGAGGACGGCCGCCTCCTTAAACACAGGCCGAACCGGAGCGCGAGTGTTGCTCCTTAAACACGGACCGAGTGGAGGACGGCCGCCTCCTTAAACACAGGCCGAACAAAATGACACAAAGTGTCAACTGCGAATGTTGTCCATCCAAGGAAGGAGCGTGATGCCCGGCCGGCTCCTTAAACACAGGCCGAGAGTCGCCCCGGACGGTCCGCCTCGCGGCGCCCGCCCGCTCGGATAAAATGACACAAAGTGTCAACTGCGAATGTTGTCCATCCAAGGAAGGAGCGTGATGCCCGGCCGGCTCCTTAAACACAGGCCGAGAGTCGCCCCGGACGGTCCGCCTCGCGGCGCCCGTCCGCTCGGATAAAATGACACAAAGTGTCAACTGCGAATGTTGTCCATCCAAGGAAGGAGCGTGATGCCCGGCCGGCTCCTTAAACATAGGCCGAGAGTCGCCCCGGACGGTCCGCCTCGCGGCGCCCGCCCGCTCGGATAAAATGACACAAAGTGTCAACTATGAATGTTGTCCATCCAAGGAGGGAGCGTGAGGCCCGGCCGGCTCCGAAAACACAGGCCGAGAGTCGCCCCGGACGGTCCGCCTCGCGGCGCCCGTCTGCTCGGATAAAATGACACAAAGTGTCAACTGCGAATGTTGTCCATCCAAGGAAGGAGCGTGATGCCCGGCCGGCTCCTTAAACACAGGCCGAGAGTCGCCCCGGACGGTCCGCCTCGCGGCGCCCGCCCGCTCGGATAAAATGACACAAAGTGTCAACTACGAATGTTGTCCATCCAAGGAGGGAGCGTGAGGCCCGGCCGGCTCCGAAAACACAGGCCGAGAGTCGCCCCGGACGGTCCGCCTCGCGGCGCCCGTCTGCTCGGATAAAATGACACAAAGTGTCAACTGCGAATGTTGTCCATCCAAGGAAGGAGCGTGATGCCCGGCCGGCTCCTTAAACACAGGCCGAGAGTCGCCCCGGACGGTCCGCCTCGCGGCGCCCGCCCGCTCGGATAAAATGACACAAAGTGTCAACTACGAATGTTGTCCATCCAAGGAAGGAGCGTGATGCCCGGCCGGCTCCTTAAACAAAGGCCGAGAGTCGCCCCGGACGGTCCGCCTCTCGAGGCGCCCGCCCGCTCGGATAAAATGAAACAAAGTGTCAACTACGAATGTTGGCGCTCCCCGCGCCGCCCCGCAGGCCCCGGCGCGACCGTACTGCGGCGAGACCGAGACGACCCGGAAAAAGCATCCATCCCACCTAGCCACGATCCACGGAGGCCGAGCGAGCGGCTGAGTGTCGGGCGCCGCGCGTGCGAGCGTCCGCCGGCCGCGCCGGTCCTTCTGCGAATGACGTTTCTCAAACCCTCCGGCTTGATAGCGGCGGCACCACGGGAAGCCGTCCACACACACCGTCCGACCTCTATCCGAAAAGCCTTCCCGACCAACCGCGGTCGCGGGGGCGTCTGTCGCTCCGCATCGGGGGGGCGTATGGCTTCCGCGCTACGCGCTGCGGGCTCGGGGGGGCCGCAACGGCTGAGTCTGACTCGGCCGGGGCGCAGCTTCCCTCCCGGCAGTCAGCAATAGTGCCGATCGCGCCTGCCACCAGCCCCCTCCCCGACGGGTTCGTCGGCGCCGGCTGGCCACCGTCCGCCTTCGTTCCCCGAGGGTTCCCAACCAGCGCCGATCCAACTCCGCATCCTGGCCGCACGCAGTGCGTGCCTCGCGCGGGTAAGTCGCCGGCGCAGCGCCGCAGCTCCCGACCCCCGCGTACGGGAATAGTTGAGGGCCTCAGCGGGCCGCACCGACCGAGTCCGACTCGGGCCGGGGCGCAGATTCCCGCCTGGGTGACCGAACGTTCTCTGCTCGGGCCGGAGGGCCGACGCCCGTCCCCCCCCGTCGTCCCCCACGGACCGCCTCCGAGGCCACTTCGCACGGCTCATCCTCGGCCCCCTACCAATGCTTAATCGATGGGGCCGCCCGGCCGGATTCGCGCCCCCCTGTCCACCGCCAGTCTCCCCAGACTAACCCGAGTTACCGCCCAGCTCGCCTAACCTTGCACTCGCTCTGCCAAACGGTCGTGTAGTCGGCGGGCCGTCCTACGGGTCGCCCTCCGGCCCCAAACGCGCGGCGGGATAGCGGCAAGGCGGCGGCGGCGGCCAGCGGCGTCGGGGCGCTCGCACCGGAGAAGAGGCGTCTTACGAGGCCGGGCGCAGCTCCCTCTCGTTTACTTGCTGAGTAGCGGCGCTCGAAGGTTCCGCGGCGAGCGCGGCTCAACCCACCGAACGTCCCCCTGCAGCGGGCTCCATCGAAGGGCCGTCCCGCCGGATTCGCACCACCCTGTCCACCGCAAAGTCGTCCAACCGACTGCACGAGTTACCGCCCGGTTCGCCTAACCTTGCATCGCCCCGCCAAACGAGCGAGTTGCCGGCCGTCCTACGGGTCGCGCACCGGCCCCACACGTGCGGAGGGCTAGCGGCAAGGCGGCGGCGGCGGTCAGCGGCGTCGGGGTCAAACTCAGCACCGGACAGGGGGTGTCTTACGAGGCCGGGCGCAGCTCCTCTCGTTTAGGGGTCCGCGAGGGTCGCGTTCGAGGTTCCGCGTCCTCGGCTTCGGCTGCGCCGGGTCCAGCCCGATCCATCTCACCCCGCGGCAGCCTCAGACCACCTAGAGCCCCCGCGAACCGCGGCCGGCGTCCGGAAAACAGTCGCGCGAGCCCCCGCTCCGGCGGGCCGGCGAGCGAGAGGCGCTACCCAGCCACCCTCTCTCCTACCTGGTTGATCCTGCCAGTAGCATATGCTTGTCTCAAAGATTAAGCCATGCAAGTCTAAGTGCACACGGCCCGTACAGCGAAACTGCGAATGGCTCATTAAATCAGTTATGGTTCCTTTGATCGCTCCTCAGTTACTTGGATAACTGTGGCAATTCTAGAGCTAATACATGCAAACGGGCGCCGACCTCCGGGGACGCGCGCATTTATCAGACCCAAAACCCACGCGGTGCCCGGGCGCGCGGGCCCAGGGGTCGCGCCGGCGTTCACGCGCCGCGCCGCGGCCCTCCGCGCGTCCGGCCCGGCCTCCCTTGGTGATCCTCGATAACTTCCAGCCGATCGCCGGCCCTCCGCGGCGGCGACGTCTCATTCGAATGTCTGCCCTATCACCTCCGACAGGGAGGCAGCCTATCAGGTCTAAATGACTTGCATACGACCTGATTCTGGGTCAGGGTCTCGTAAGTAGCAGAGCAGCTACATCGCTGCGATCTATTGAGAGTCAGCCCTCGATCCAACCTTTTGTCGGCCGGTGTCACCTCCGGGGGCCGGTCGGCATCCCCCCTCCGGGGTGGGCCGCTACCAGGGGCGTCATCGGACTTTGAAGAAATTACGCCGCGGCGGAAGACAGCGGGCGCGCCCGGGGATGAGGCAGCATCCCTGGGCCGCGGAGGGGAGGAGGCAGCCTCCCCGGGGCGGAACTTAGTCTCCGTAGAATGACGGCGGGCGTGCGTAAAGGGCGCGTCCGGGGATGAGGCAGCATCCCCGGGCCGCGGAGGGGAGGAGGCAGCCTCCCCGGGGCGGAACTTAGTCTCGGTAGAATGACGGCGGGCGTGCGTAAAGGGCGCGCCCGGGGATAGCCCATTCATTTACAACGGCGTGTCCGCCAGGCGGCGACATTTCCCCGTTACCGGTGGCTGCGCGGCGGGTGAGTGACAGAGCTTATCCGAGCGGCTGGAACTCTGCGCCGGCGTGGTCGAGCGTGAGGCCTCGGCCCTTTGGCTGCCTGGTACCTAAACACTTCCATTGATCCAGCCACGGAGGGTGCTGGCTGGTGGCTCCATACCTCCAGAGCTCCATACTTCCATAGCTGCAGAGCTCCATAGCTCCATACCTCCATACCTCCAGAGCTCCATACTTCCATAGCTCTATACTTCCATAGCTCCATAGCTCCATAGCACCAGAGCTCCATAGCTCCATAGCACCAGAGCTCCATAGCTCCATAGCACCAGAGCTCCATGGCTTCAGAGCTCCATAGCACCATAGCTCCATACCTCCAGAGCTCCAGGGCTCCATAGCTCCATACCTCCAGAGCTCCATACCTCCAGAGCTCCATACCTCCAGAGCTCCATAGCACCAGAGCTCCATGGCTTCAGAGCTCCATAGCACCATAGCTCCATACCTCCAGAGCTCCAGGGCTCCATAGCTCCATACCTCCAGAGCTCCATACCTCCAGAGCTCCATAGCACCAGAGCTCCATGGCTTCAGAGCTCCATAGCACCATAGCTTCATACCTCCAGAGCTCCAGGGCTCCATAGCTCCATACCTCCAGAGCTCCATACCTCCAGAGCTCCATACCTCCAGAGCTCCAGAGCTCCATAGCACCAGAGCTCCATGGCTTCAGAGCTCCATAGCACCATAGCTCCATACCTCCAGAGCTCCAGGGCTCCATAGCTCCATACCTCCAGAGCTCCATACCTCCAGAGCTCCAGAGCTCCATAGCACCAGAGCTCCATGGCTTCAGAGCTCCATAGCACCATAGCTCCATACCTCCAGAGCTCCAGGGCTCCATAGCTCCATACCTCCAGAGCTCCATACCTCCAGAGCTCCATACCTCCAGAGCTCCATAGCTCCATAGCACCAGAGCTCCATAGCTCCATAGCACCAGAGCTCCATAGCACCAGAGCTCCATAGCACCAGAGCTCCATAGCTCCATAGCACCAGAGCTCCATAGCTCCATAGCACCAGAGCTCCATAGCTCCATAGCACCAGAGCTCCATACTTCCAGAGCTCCATAGCTCCATAGCTCCATAGCACCAGAGCTCCATAGCTCCATAGCACCAGAGCTCCATGGCTTCAGAGCTCCATAGCACCATAGCTCCATACCTCCAGAGCTCCAGGGCTCCATAGCTCCATACCTCCAGAGCTCCATACCTCCAGAGCTCCATACCTCCAGAGCTCCATAGCACCAGAGCTCCATAGCTCCATAGCACCAGAGCTCCATAGCACCAGAGCTCCATAGCACCAGAGCTCCATAGCTCCATAGCACCAGAGCTCCATAGCTCCATAGCACCAGAGCTCCATACTTCCAGAGCTCCATAGCTCCATAGCTCCATAGCACCAGAGCTCCATAGCTCCATAGCACCAGAGCTCCATAGCTCCATAGCACCAGAGCTCCATACTTCCATAGCTCCATAGCTCCATACCTCCAGAGCTCCATAGCTCCATAGCTCCATACCTCCAGAGCTCCATAGCTCCAGAGCTCCATAGCTCCATAGCTCCATAGCACCAGAGCTCCATAGCTCCATAGCACCAGAGCTCCATACTTCCATAGCTCCAGGGCTCCATAGCTCCAGGGCTCCATACCTCCAGAGCTCCATAGCTCCATACTTCCAGAGCTCCATAGCTCCATACTTCCATAGCTCCATACTTCCATACCTCCATAGCTCCATACTTCCATAGCACCAGAGCTCCATACTTCCATAGCACCAGAGCTCCATACCTCCAGAGCTCCAGAGCTCCATAGCTCCATAGCACCAGAGCTCCATACTTCCAGAGCTCCATAGCTCCATAGCTCCATAGCACCAGAGCTCCATAGCTCCATAGCACCAGAGCTCCATAGCTCCATAGCACCAGAGCTCCATACTTCCATAGCTCCATAGCTCCATACCTCCAGAGCTCCATAGCTCCATAGCTCCATACCTCCAGAGCTCCATAGCTCCAGAGCTCCATAGCTCCAAAGCACCAGAGCTCCATAGCTCCATAGCACCAGAGCTCCATACTTCCATAGCTCCAGGGCTCCATAGCTCCAGGGCTCCATAGCTCCATACCTCCAGAGCTCCATAGCTCCATACTTCCAGAGCTCCATAGCTCCATAGCACCAGAGCTCCATAGCTCCATAGCACCAGAGCTCCATAGCTCCATAGCACCAGAGCTCCATAGCTCCATAGCACCAGAGCTCCATAGCTCCATAGCTCCAGGGCTCCATAGCTCCATAGCTCCAGGGCTCCATAGCTCCATAGCTCCAGGGCTCCATAGCTCCATAGCTCCATACCTCCAGAGCTCCATACCTCCAGAGCTCCATACCTCCATAGCACCAGAGCTCCATAGCTCCAGGGCTCCAGGGCTCCATAGCTCCATACCTCCAGAGCTCCATAGCTCCATACTTCCAGAGCTCCATAGCTCCATAGCTCCATACTTCCATAGCTCCATAGCTCCATACTTCCATAGCACCTGAGCTCCATACCTCCAGAGCTCCATAGCTCCAGCCTGGGTGGCTGGTGGCTCCATAGCTCCATACTTCCATAGCTCTAAGTCAGAGAGTTGGCGAAAATTGCACTAAGTGCGAAAGCCCATTCATTTACAACGGCGTGTCCGCCAGGCGGCGACATTTCCCCGTTACCGGTGGCTGCGCGGCGGGTGAGTGACAGAGCTTATCCGAGCGGCTGGAACTCTGCGCCGGCGTGGTCGAGCGTGAGGCCTCGGCCCTTTGGCTGCCTGGTACCTAAAACACTTCCATTGATCCAGCCACGGAGGGTGCTGGCTGGTGGCTCCATACCTCCATAGCTCCATAGCACCAGAGCTCCATAGCTCCATAGCACCAGAGCTCCATGGCTTCAGAGCTCCATAGCACCATAGCTCCATACCTCCAGAGCTCCAGGGCTCCATAGCTCCATACCTCCAGAGCTCCATACCTCCAGAGCTCCATACCTCCAGAGCTCCATAGCACCAGAGCTCCATGGCTTCAGAGCTCCATAGCACCATAGCTCCATACCTCCAGAGCTCCAGGGCTCCATAGCTCCATACCTCCAGAGCTCCATACCTCCAGAGCTCCATACCTCCAGAGCTCCATAGCACCAGAGCTCCATGGCTTCAGAGCTCCATAGCACCATAGCTCCATACCTCCAGAGCTCCAGGGCTCCATAGCTCCATACCTCCAGAGCTCCATACCTCCAGAGCTCCATACCTCCAGAGCTCCAGAGCTCCATAGCACCAGAGCTCCATGGCTTCAGAGCTCCATAGCTCCATACCTCCAGAGCTCCAGGGCTCCATAGCTCCATACCTCCAGAGCTCCATACCTCCAGAGCTCCAGAGCTCCATAGCACCAGAGCTCTATGGCTTCAGAGCTCCATAGCACCATAGCTCCATACCTCCAGAGCTCCAGGGCTCCATAGCTCCATACCTCCAGAGCTCCATACCTCCAGAGCTCCATACCTCCAGAGCTCCATAGCTCCATAGCACCAGAGCTCCATAGCTCCATAGCACCAGAGCTCCATAGCACCAGAGCTCCATAGCACCAGAGCTCCATAGCTCCATAGCACCAGAGCTCCATAGCTCCATAGCACCAGAGCTCCATAGCTCCATAGCACCAGAGCTCCATACTTCCAGAGCTCCATAGCTCCATAGCTCCATAGCACCAGAGCTCCATAGCTCCATAGCACCAGAGCTCCATGGCTTCAGAGCTCCATAGCACCATAGCTCCATACCTCCAGAGCTCCAGGGCTCCATAGCTCCATACCTCCAGAGCTCCATACCTCCAGAGCTCCATACCTCCAGAGCTCCATAGCACCAGAGCTCCATAGCTCCATAGCACCAGAGCTCCATAGCACCCGAGCTCCATAGCACCAGAGCTCCATAGCTCCATAGCACCAGAGCTCCATAGCTCCATAGCACCAGAGCTCCATACTTCCAGAGCTCCATAGCTCCATAGCTCCATAGCACCAGAGCTCCATAGCTCCATAGCACCAGAGCTCCATAGCTCCATAGCACCAGAGCTCCATACTTCCATAGCTCCATAGCTCCATACCTCCAGAGCTCCATAGCTCCATAGCTCCATACCTCCAGAGCTCCATAGCTCCAGAGCTCCATAGCTCCATAGCTCCATAGCACCAGAGCTCCATAGCTCCATAGCACCAGAGCTCCATACTTCCATAGCTCCAGGGCTCCATAGCTCCAGGGCTCCATACCTCCAGAGCTCCATAGCTCCATACTTCCAGAGCTCCATAGCTCCATACTTCCATAGCTCCATACTTCCATACCTCCATAGCTCCATACTTCCATAGCACCAGAGCTCCATACTTCCATAGCACCAGAGCTCCATAGCTCCATACCTCCAGAGCTCCATACCTCCAGAGCTCCAGAGCTCCATAGCACCAGAGCTCCATGGCTTCAGAGCTCCATAGCACCATAGCTCCATACCTCCAGAGCTCCAGGGCTCCATAGCTCCATACCTCCAGAGCTCCATACCTCCAGAGCTCCATACCTCCAGAGCTCCATAGCACCAGAGCTCCATAGCTCCATAGCACCAGAGCTCCATAGCACCCGAGCTCCATAGCACCAGAGCTCCATAGCTCCATAGCACCAGAGCTCCATAGCTCCATAGCACCAGAGCTCCATACTTCCAGAGCTCCATAGCTCCATAGCTCCATAGCACCAGAGCTCCATAGCTCCATAGCACCAGAGCTCCATAGCTCCATAGCACCAGAGCTCCATACTTCCATAGCTCCATAGCTCCATACCTCCAGAGCTCCATAGCTCCATAGCTCCATACCTCCAGAGCTCCATAGCTCCAGAGCTCCATAGCTCCATAGCTCCATAGCACCAGAGCTCCATAGCTCCATAGCACCAGAGCTCCATACTTCCATAGCTCCAGGGCTCCATAGCTCCAGGGCTCCATACCTCCAGAGCTCCATAGCTCCATACTTCCAGAGCTCCATAGCTCCATACTTCCATAGCTCCATACTTCCATACCTCCATAGCTCCATACTTCCATAGCACCAGAGCTCCATACTTCCATAGCACCAGAGCTCCATAGCTCCATACCTCCAGAGCTCCATACCTCCAGAGCTCCAGAGCTCCATAGCACCAGAGCTCCATGGCTTCAGAGCTCCATAGCACCATAGCTCCATACCTCCAGAGCTCCAGGGCTCCATAGCTCCATACCTCCAGAGCTCCATACCTCCAGAGCTCCATACCTCCAGAGCTCCATAGCTCCATAGCACCAGAGCTCCATAGCTCCATAGCACCAGAGCTCCATAGCACCAGAGCTCCATAGCACCAGAGCTCCATAGCTCCATAGCACCAGAGCTCCATAGCTCCATAGCACCAGAGCTCCATACTTCCAGAGCTCCATAGCTCCATAGCTCCATAGCTCCATAGCACCAGAGCTCCATAGCTCCATAGCACCAGAGCTCCATAGCTCCATAGCACCAGAGCTCCATACTTCCATAGCTCCATAGCTCCATACCTCCAGAGCTCCATAGCTCCATAGCTCCATACCTCCAGAGCTCCATAGCTCCAGAGCTCCATAGCTCCATAGCTCCATAGCACCAGAGCTCCATAGCTCCATAGCACCAGAGCTCCATACTTCCATAGCTCCAGGGCTCCATAGCTCCAGGGCTCCATACCTCCAGAGCTCCATAGCTCCATACTTCCAGAGCTCCATAGCTCCATACTTCCATAGCTCCATACTTCCATACCTCCATAGCTCCATACTTCCATAGCACCAGTGCTCCATACTTCCATAGCACCAGAGCTCCATACCTCCAGAGCTCCAGAGCTCCAGCCTGGGTGGCTGGTGGCTCCATAGCTCCATACTTCCATAGCTCTGTCAGAGAGTTGGCGAAAATTGCACTAAGTGCGAAAGCCCATTCATTTACAACGGCGTGTCCACAAGGCGGCGACATTTCCCCGTTACCGGTGGCTGCGCGGCGGGTGAGTGACAGAGCTTATCCGAGCGGCTGGAACTCTGCGCCGGCGTGGTCGAGCGTGAGGCCTCGGCCCTTTGGCTGCCTGGTACCTAAAACACTTCCATTGATCCAGCCACGGAGGGTGCTGGCTGGTGGCTCCATACCTCCATAGCTCCATAGCACCAGAGCTCCATAGCTCCATAGCACCAGAGCTCCATGGCTTCAGAGCTCCATAGCACCATAGCTCCATACCTCCAGAGCTCCAGGGCTCCATAGCTCCATACCTCCAGAGCTCCATACCTCCAGAGCTCCATACCTCCAGAGCTCCATAGCACCAGAGCTCCATGGCTTCAGAGCTCCATAGCACCATAGCTCCATACCTCCAGAGCTCCAGGGCTCCATAGCTCCATACCTCCAGAGCTCCATACCTCCAGAGCTCCATACCTCCAGAGCTCCATACCTCCAGAGCTCCAGAGCTCCATAGCACCAGAGCTCCATGGCTTCAGAGCTCCATAGCACCATAGCTCCATACCTCCAGAGCTCCAGGGCTCCATAGCTCCATACCTCCAGAGCTCCATACCTCCAGAGCTCCAGAGCTCCATAGCACCAGAGCTCCATGGCTTCAGAGCTCCATAGCACCATAGCTCCATACCTCCAGAGCTCCAGGGCTCCATAGCTCCATACCTCCAGAGCTCCATACCTCCAGAGCTCCAGAGCTCCATAGCACCAGAGCTCCATGGCTTCAGAGCTCCATAGCACCATAGCTCCATACCTCCAGAGCTCCAGGGCTCCAAAGCTCCATACCTCCAGAGCTCCATACCTCCAGAGCTCCATACCTCCAGAGCTCCATAGCTCCATAGCACCAGAGCTCCATAGCTCCATAGCACCAGAGCTCCATAGCACCAGAGCTCCATAGCACCAGAGCTCCATAGCTCCATAGCACCAGAGCTCCATAGCTCCATAGCACCAGAGCTCCATAGCTCCATAGCACCAGAGCTCCATACTTCCAGAGCTCCATAGCTCCATAGCTCCATAGCACCAGAGCTCCATAGCTCCATAGCACCAGAGCTCCATAGCTCCATAGCACCAGAGCTCCATACTTCCATAGCTCCATAGCTCCATACCTCCAGAGCTCCATAGCTCCATAGCTCCATACCTCCAGAGCTCCATAGCTCCAGAGCTCCATAGCTCCATAGCACCAGAGCTCCATAGCTCCATAGCACCAGAGCTCCATACTTCCATAGCTCCAGGGCTCCATAGCTCCAGGGCTCCATAGCTCCATACCTCCAGAGCTCCATAGCTCCATACTTCCAGAGCTCCATAGCTCCATAGCACCAGAGCTCCATAGCTCCATAGCACCAGAGCTCCATAGCTCCATAGCACCAGAGCTCCATAGCTCCATAGCACCAGAGCTCCATAGCTCCATAGCTCCAGGGCTCCATAGCTCCATAGCTCCAGGGCTCCATAGCTCCATAGCTCCAGGGCTCCATAGCTCCATAGCTCCATACCTCCAGAGCTCCATACCTCCAGAGCTCCATACCTCCATAGCACCAGAGCTCCATAGCTCCAGGGCTCCAGGGCTCCATAGCTCCATACCTCCAGAGCTCCATAGCTCCATACTTCCAGAGCTCCATAGCTCCATAGCTCCATACTTCCATAGCTCCATAGCTCCATACTTCCATAGCACCTGAGCTCCATACCTCCAGAGCTCCATAGCTCCAGCCTGGGTGGCTGGTGGCTCCATAGCTCCATACTTCCATAGCTCTAAGTCAGAGAGTTGGCGAAAATTGCACTAAGTGCGAAAGCCCATTCATTTACAACGGCGTGTCCGCCAGGCGGCGACATTTCCCCGTTACCGGTGGCTGCGCGGCGGGTGAGTGACAGAGCTTATCCGAGCGGCTGGAACTCTGCGCCGGCGTGGTCGAGCGTGAGGCCTCGGCCCTTTGGCTGCCTGGTACCTAAAACACTTCCATTGATCCAGCCACGGAGGGTGCTGGCTGGTGGCTCCATACCTCCATAGCTCCATAGCACCAGAGCTCCATAGCTCCATAGCACCAGAGCTCCATGGCTTCAGAGCTCCATAGCACCATAGCTCCATACCTCCAGAGCTCCAGGGCTCCATAGCTCCATACCTCCAGAGCTCCATACCTCCAGAGCTCCATACCTCCAGAGCTCCATAGCACCAGAGCTCCATGGCTTCAGAGCTCCATAGCACCATAGCTCCATACCTCCAGAGCTCCAGGGCTCCATAGCTCCATACCTCCAGAGCTCCATACCTCCAGAGCTCCAGAGCTCCATAGCACCAGAGCTCCATGGCTTCAGAGCTCCATAGCACCATAGCTCCATACCTCCAGAGCTCCAGGGCTCCATAGCTCCATACCTCCAGAGCTCCATACCTCCAGAGCTCCAGAGCTCCATAGCACCAGAGCTCCATGGCTTCAGAGCTCCATAGCACCATAGCTCCATACCTCCAGAGCTCCAGGGCTCCATAGCTCCATACCTCCAGAGCTCCATACCTCCAGAGCTCCAGAGCTCCATAGCACCAGAGCTCCATAGTTCCATAGCACCAGAGCTCCATAGCTCCATAGCACCAGAGCTCCATAGCTCCATAGCACCAGAGCTCCATACTTCCAGAGCTCCATAGCTCCATAGCACCAGAGCTCCATAGCTCCATAGCACCAGAGCTCCATAGCTCCATAGCACCAGAGCTCCATACTTCCATAGCTCCATAGCTCCATACCTCCAGAGCTCCATAGCTCCATAGCTCCATACCTCCATACCTCCAGAGCTCCATAGCTCCAGAGCTCCATAGCTCCATAGCACCAGAGCTCCATAGCTCCATAGCACCAGAGCTCCATACTTCCATAGCTCCAGGGCTCCATAGCTCCAGGGCTCCATAGCTCCATACCTCCAGAGCTCCATAGCTCCATACTTCCAGAGCTCCATAGCTCCATAGCACCAGAGCTCCATAGCTCCATAGCACCAGAGCTCCATAGCTCCATAGCACCAGAGCTCCATAGCTCCATAGCACCAGAGCTCCATAGCTCCATAGCTCCAGGGCTCCATAGCTCCACAGCTCCAGGGCTCCATAGCTCCATAGCTCCAGGGCTCCATAGCTCCATAGCTCCATACCTCCAGAGCTCCATACCTCCAGAGCTCCATACCTCCATAGCACCAGAGCTCCATAGCTCCAGGGCTCCAGGGCTCCATAGCTCCATACCTCCAGAGCTCCATAGCTCCATACTTCCAGAGCTCCATAGCTCCATAGCTCCATAGCTCCATAGCTCCATACTTCCATAGCACCTGAGCTCCATACCTCCAGAGCTCCATAGCTCCAGCCTGGGTGGCTGGTGGCTCCATAGCTCCATACTTCCATAGCTCTAAGTCAGAGAGTTGGCGAAAATTGCACTAAGTGCGAAAGCCCATTCATTTACAACGGCGTGTCCGCCAGGCGGCGACATTTCCCCGTTACCGGTGGCTGCGCGGCGGGTGAGTGACAGAGCTTATCCGAGCGGCTGGAACTCTGCGCCGGCGTGGTCGAGCGTGAGGCCTCGGCCCTTTGGCTGCCTGGTACCTAAAACACTTCCATTGATCCAGCCACGGAGGGTGCTGGCTGGTGGCTCCATACCTCCATAACTCCATAGCACCAGAGCTCCATAGCTCCATAGCACCAGAGCTCCATGGCTTCAGAGCTCCATAGCACCATAGCTCCATACCTCCAGAGCTCCAGGGCTCCATAGCTCCATACCTCCAGAGCTCCATACCTCCAGAGCTCCATACCTCCAGAGCTCCATAGCACCAGAGCTCCATGGCTTCAGAGCTCCATAGCACCATAGCTCCATACCTCCAGAGCTCCAGGGCTCCATAGCTCCATACCTCCAGAGCTCCATACCTCCAGAGCTCCATACCTCCAGAGCTCCATAGCACCAGAGCTCCATGGCTTCAGAGCTCCATAGCACCATAGCTCCATACCTCCAGAGCTCCAGGGCTCCATAGCTCCATACCTCCAGAGCTCCATACCTCCAGAGCTCCATACCTCCAGAGCTCCAGAGCTCCATAGCACCAGAGCTCCATGGCTTCAGAGCTCCATAGCACCATAGCTCCATACCTCCAGAGCTCCATAGCTCCATAGCACCAGAGCTCCATAGCTCCATAGCACCAGAGCTCCATAGCTCCATAGCACCAGAGCTCCATACTTCCAGAGCTCCATAGCTCCATAGCTCCATAGCACCAGAGCTCCATAGCTCCATAGCACCAGAGCTCCATGGCTTCAGAGCTCCATAGCACCATAGCTCCATACCTCCAGAGCTCCAGGGCTCCATAGCTCCATACCTCCAGAGCTCCATACCTCCAGAGCTCCATACCTCCAGAGCTCCATAGCACCAGAGCTCCATAGCTCCATAGCACCAGAGCTCCATAGCACCAGAGCTCCATAGCACCAGAGCTCCATAGCTCCATAGCACCAGAGCTCCATAGCTCCATAGCACCAGAGCTCCATACTTCCAGAGCTCCATAGCTCCATAGCTCCATAGCACCAGAGCTCCATAGCTCCATAGCACCAGAGCTCCATAGCTCCATAGCACCAGAGCTCCATACTTCCATAGCTCCATAGCTCCATACCTCCAGAGCTCCATAGCTCCATAGCTCCATACCTCCAGAGTTCCATAGCTCCAGAGCTCCATAGCTCCATAGCTCCATAGCACCAGAGCTCCATAGCTCCATAGCACCAGAGCTCCATACTTCCATAGCTCCAGGGCTCCATAGCTCCAGGGCTCCATACCTCCAGAGCTCCATAGCTCCATACTTCCAGAGCTCCATAGCTCCATACTTCCATAGCTCCATACTTCCATACCTCCATAGCTCCATACTTCCATAGCACCAGAGCTCCATACTTCCATAGCACCAGAGCTCCATACCTCCAGAGCTCCAGAGCTCCAGCCTGGGTGGCTGGTGGCTCCATAGCTCCATACTTCCATAGCTCTAAGTCAGAGAGTTGGCGAAAATTGCACTAAGTGCGAAAGCCCATTCATTTACAACGGCGTGTCCGCCAGGCGGCGACATTTCCCCGTTACCGGTGGCTGCGCGGCGGGTGAGTGACAGAGCTTATCCGAGCGGCTGGAACTCTGCGCCGGCGTGGTCGAGCGTGAGGCCTCGGCCCTTTGGCTGCCTGGTACCTAAAACACTTCCATTGATCCAGCCACGGAGGGTGCTGGCTGGTGGCTCCATACCTCCATAGCTCCATAGCACCAGAGCTCCATAGCTCCATAGCACCAGAGCTCCATGGCTTCAGAGCTCCATAGCACCATAGCTCCATACCTCCAGAGCTCCAGGGCTCCATAGCTCCATACCTCCAGAGCTCCATACCTCCAGAGCTCCATACCTCCAGAGCTCCATAGCACCAGAGCTCCATGGCTTCAGAGCTCCATAGCACCATAGCTCCATACCTCCAGAGCTCCAGGGCTCCATAGCTCCATACCTCCAGAGCTCCATACCTCCAGAGCTCCATAGCACCAGAGCTCCATGGCTTCAGAGCTCCATAGCACCATAGCTCCATACCTCCAGAGCTCCAGGGCTCCATAGCTCCATACCTCCATAGCTCCATACCTCCAGAGCTCCATAACTCCAGAGCTCCAGAGCTCCATAGCACCAGAGCTCCATGGCTTCAGAGCTCCATAGCTCCATACCTCCAGAGCTCCAGGGCTCCATAGCTCCATACCTCCAGAGCTCCATACCTCCAGAGCTCCAGAGCTCCATAGCACCAGAGCTCCATGGCTTCAGAGCTCCATAGCACCATAGCTCCATACCTCCAGAGCTTCAGTGGTGCTATGGAGCTATGGAGCTCTGGAGCTCTGGAAGTATGGAGCTCTGGTGCTATGGAGCTATGGAGCTCTGGTGCTATGGAGCTATGGAGCTCTGGTGCTATGGAGCTCTGGTGCTATGGAGCTCTGGTGCTATGGAGCTATGGAGCTCTGGTGCTATGGAGCTCTGGAGGTATGGAGCTCTGGAGGTATGGAGCTATGGAGCCCTGGAGCTCTGGAGGTATGGAGCTATGGTGCTATGGAGCTCTGAAGCCATGGAGCTCTGGTGCTATGGAGCTATGGAGCTCTGGTGCTATGGAGCTATGGAGCTATGGAGCTCTGGAAGTATGGAGCTCTGGTGCTATGGAGCTATGGAGCTCTGGTGCTATGGAGCTATGGAGCTCTGGTGCTATGGAGCTATGGAGCTCTGGTGCTATGGAGCTCTGGTGCTATGGAGCTATGGAGCTCTGGAGGTATGGAGCTCTGGAGGTATGGAGCTCTGGAGGTATGGAGCTTTGGAGCCCTGGAGCTCTGGAGGTATGGAGCTATGGTGCTATGGAGCTCTGAAGCCATGGAGCTCTGGTGCTATGGAGCTCTGGAGCTCTGGAGGTATGGAGCTCTGGAGGTATGGAGCTATGGAGCCCTGGAGCTCTGGAGGTATGGAGCTATGGTGCTATGGAGCTCTGAAGCCATGGAGCTCTGGTGCTATGGAGCTCTGGAGCTCTGGAGGTATGGAGCTCTGGAGGTATGGAGCTATGGAGCTACCATAGCACCATAGCTCCATAGCACCAGAGCTCCATAGCTCCATAGCACCAGAGCTCCATACTTCCAGAGCTCCATAGCTCCATAGCTCCATAGCACCAGAGCTCCATAGCTCCATAGCACCAGAGCTCCATGGCTTCAGAGCTCCATAGCACCATAGCTCCATACCTCCAGAGCTCCAGGGCTCCATAGCTCCATACCTCCAGAGCTCCATACCTCCAGAGCTCCATACCTCCAGAGCTCCATAGCACCAGAGCTCCATAGCTCCATAGCACCAGAGCTCCATAGCACCAGAGCTCCATAGCACCAGAGCTCCATAGCTCCATAGCACCAGAGCTCCATAGCTCCATAGCACCAGAGCTCCATACTTCCAGAGCTCCATAGCTCCATAGCTCCATAGCACCAGAGCTCCATAGCTCCATAGCACCAGAGCTCCATAGCTCCATAGCACCAGAGCTCCATACTTCCATAGCTCCATAGCTCCATACCTCCAGAGCTCCATAGCTCCATAGCTCCATACCTCCAGAGCTCCATAGCTCCAGAGCTCCATAGCTCCATAGCTCCATAGCACCAGAGCTCCATAGCTCCATAGCACCAGAGCTCCATACTTCCATAGCTCCAGGGCTCCATAGCTCCAGGGCTCCATACCTCCAGAGCTCCATAGCTCCATACTTCCAGAGCTCCATAGCTCCATACTTCCATAGCTCCATACTTCCATACCTCCATAGCTCCATACTTCCATAGCACCAGAGCTCCATACTTCCATAGCACCAGAGCTCCATACCTCCAGAGCTCCAGAGCTCCAGCCTGGGTGGCTGGTGGCTCCATAGCTCCATACTTCCATAGCTCTAAGTCAGAGAGTTGGCGAAAATTGCACTAAGTGCGAAAGCCCATTCATTTACAACGGCGTGTCCACAAGGCGGCGACATTTCCCCGTTACCGGTGGCTGCGCGGCGGGTGAGTGACAGAGCTTATCCGAGCGGCTGGAACTCTGCGCCGGCGTGGTCGAGCGTGAGGCCTCGGCCCTTTGGCTGCCTGGTACCTAAAACACTTCCATTGATCCAGCCACGGAGGGTGCTGGCTGGTGGCTCCATACCTCCATAGCTCCATAGCACCAGAGCTCCATAGCTCCATAGCACCAGAGCTCCATGGCTTCAGAGCTCCATAGCACCATAGCTCCATACCTCCAGAGCTCCAGGGCTCCATAGCTCCATACCTCCAGAGCTCCATACCTCCAGAGCTCCATACCTCCAGAGCTCCATAGCACCAGAGCTCCATGGCTTCAGAGCTCCATAGCACCATAGCTCCATACCTCCAGAGCTCCAGGGCTCCATAGCTCCATACCTCCAGAGCTCCATACCTCCAGAGCTCCATACCTCCAGAGCTCCATAGCACCAGAGCTCCATGGCTTCAGAGCTCCATAGCACCATAGCTCCATACCTCCAGAGCTCCAGGGCTCCATAGCTCCATACCTCCAGAGCTCCATACCTCCAGAGCTCCATACCTCCAGAGCTCCATAGCACCAGAGCTCCATGGCTTCAGAGCTCCATAGCACCATAGCTCCATACCTCCAGAGCTCCAGGGCTCCATAGCTCCATACCTCCAGAGCTCCATACCTCCAGAGCTCCATACCTCCAGAGCTCCAGAGCTCCATAGCACCAGAGCTCCATGGCTTCAGAGCTCCATAGCACCATAGCTCCATACCTCCAGAGCTCCAGGGCTCCATAGCTCCATACCTCCAGAGCTCCATACCTCCAGAGCTCCAGAGCTCCATAGCACCAGAGCTCCATGGCTTCAGAGCTCCATAGCACCATAGCTCCATACCTCCAGAGCTCCAGGGCTCCATAGCTCCATACCTCCAGAGCTCCATACCTCCAGAGCTCCAGAGCTCCATAGCACCAGAGCTCCATGGCTTCAGAGCTCCATAGCACCATAGCTCCATACCTCCAGAGCTCCAGGGCTCCAAAGCTCCATACCTCCAGAGCTCCATACCTCCAGAGCTCCATACCTCCAGAGCTCCATAGCTCCATAGCACCAGAGCTCCATAGCTCCATAGCACCAGAGCTCCATAGCACCAGAGCTCCATAGCTCCATAGCACCAGAGCTCCATAGCTCCATAGCACCAGAGCTCCATAGCTCCATAGCACCAGAGCTCCATACTTCCAGAGCTCCATAGCTCCATAGCTCCATAGCACCAGAGCTCCATAGCTCCATAGCACCAGAGCTCCATAGCTCCATAGCACCAGAGCTCCATACTTCCATAGCTCCATAGCTCCATACCTCCAGAGCTCCATAGCTCCATAGCTCCATACCTCCAGAGCTCCATAGCTCCAGAGCTCCATAGCTCCATAGCACCAGAGCTCCATAGCTCCATAGCACCAGAGCTCCATACTTCCATAGCTCCAGGGCTCCATAGCTCCAGGGCTCCATAGCTCCATACCTCCAGAGCTCCATAGCTCCATACTTCCAGAGCTCCATAGCTCCATAGCACCAGAGCTCCATAGCTCCATAGCACCAGAGCTCCATAGCTCCATAGCACCAGAGCTCCATAGCTCCATAGCACCAGAGCTCCATAGCTCCATAGCTCCAGGGCTCCATAGCTCCATAGCTCCAGGGCTCCATAGCTCCATAGCTCCAGGGCTCCATAGCTCCATAGCTCCATACCTCCAGAGCTCCATACCTCCAGAGCTCCATACCTCCATAGCACCAGAGCTCCATAGCTCCAGGGCTCCAGGGCTCCATAGCTCCATACCTCCAGAGCTCCATAGCTCCATACTTCCAGAGCTCCATAGCTCCATAGCTCCATACTTCCATAGCTCCATAGCTCCATACTTCCATAGCACCTGAGCTCCATACCTCCAGAGCTCCATAGCTCCAGCCTGGGTGGCTGGTGGCTCCATAGCTCCATACTTCCATAGCTCTAAGTCAGAGAGTTGGCGAAAATTGCACTAAGTGCGAAAGCCCATTCATTTACAACGGCGTGTCCGCCAGGCGGCGACATTTCCCCGTTACCGGTGGCTGCGCGGCGGGTGAGTGACAGAGCTTATCCGAGCGGCTGGAACTCTGCGCCGGCGTGGTCGAGCGTGAGGCCTCGGCCCTTTGGCTGCCTGGTACCTAAAACACTTCCATTGATCCAGCCACGGAGGGTGCTGGCTGGTGGCTCCATACCTCCATAGCTCCATAGCACCAGAGCTCCATAGCTCCATAGCACCAGAGCTCCATGGCTTCAGAGCTCCATAGCACCATAGCTCCATACCTCCAGAGCTCCAGGGCTCCATAGCTCCATACCTCCAGAGCTCCATACCTCCAGAGCTCCATACCTCCAGAGCTCCATAGCACCAGAGCTCCATGGCTTCAGAGCTCCATAGCACCATAGCTCCATACCTCCAGAGCTCCAGGGCTCCATAGCTCCATACCTCCAGAGCTCCATACCTCCAGAGCTCCATACCTCCAGAGCTCCATAGCACCAGAGCTCCATGGCTTCAGAGCTCCATAGCACCATAGCTCCATACCTCCAGAGCTCCAGGGCTCCATAGCTCCATACCTCCAGAGCTCCATACCTCCAGAGCTCCATACCTCCAGAGCTCCAGAGCTCCATAGCACCAGAGCTCCATGGCTTCAGAGCTCCATAGCACCATAGCTCCATACCTCCAGAGCTCCAGGGCTCCATAGCTCCATACCTCCAGAGCTCCATACCTCCAGAGCTCCAGAGCTCCATAGCACCAGAGCTCCATGGCTTCAGAGCTCCATAGCACCATAGCTCCATACCTCCAGAGCTCCAGGGCTCCATAGCTCCATACCTCCAGAGCTCCATACCTCCAGAGCTCCATACCTCCAGAGCTCCATAGCTCCATAGCACCAGAGCTCCATAGCTCCATAGCACCAGAGCTCCATAGCACCAGAGCTCCATAGCACCAGAGCTCCATAGCTCCATAGCACCAGAGCTCCATAGCTCCATAGCACCAGAGCTCCATAGCTCCATAGCACCAGAGCTCCATACTTCCAGAGCTCCATAGCTCCATAGCTCCATAGCACCAGAGCTCCATAGCTCCATAGCACCAGAGCTCCATGGCTTCAGAGCTCCATAGCACCATAGCTCCATACCTCCAGAGCTCCAGGGCTCCATAGCTCCATACCTCCAGAGCGGCCCGTTAAAATTGCTTAGCCGAGGTCCTGGAAGCCTAACACGGCGTGATCTTGTGCAAAAAGCCGCTCCCGAGCTCCAGCTGGAAGTGTAAAAAGAACCGGGCTGGATAAAAAAAAGAACCGGGCGGCCCGTTAAAATTGCTTAGCCGAGGTCCTGGAAGCCTAACACGGCGTGATCTTGTGCAAAAAGCCGCTCCCGAGCTCCAGCTGGAAGTGTAAAAAGAACCGGGCTGGATAAAAAAAAGAACCGGGCGGCCCGTTAAAATTGCTTAGCCGAGGTCCTGGAAGCCTAACCCGGCGTGATCTTGTGCAAATAGCCGCTGCCGAGCTCCAGCTGGAAGTGTGAAAAGAACCGGGCTGGATAAAAAAAAGAACCGGGCTGGATCAAAAAAGAACCGGGCGACCCGTTAAAATTGCTTAGCCGAGGTCCTGGAAGCCTAACACGGCGTGATCTTGTGCAAAAAGCCGCTCCCGAGCTCCAGCTGGAAGTGTAAAAAGAACCGGGCTGGATAAAAAAAGAACCGGGCTGGATAAAAAAAAGAACCGGGCGGCCCGTTAAAATTGCTTAGCCGAGGTCCTGGAAGCCTAACACGGCGTGATCTTGTGCAAAAAGCCGCTCCCGAGCTCCAGCTGGAAGTGTAAAAAGAACCGGGCTGGATAAAAAAAAGAACCGGGCGGCCCGTTAAAATTGCTTAGCCGAGGTCCTGGAAGCCTAACCCGGCGTGATCTTGTGCAAATAGCCGCTGCCGAGCTCCAGCTGGAAGTGTGAAAAGAACCGGGCTGGATAAAAAAAAGAACCGGGCTGGATCAAAAAAGAACCGGGCGACCCGTTAAAATTGCTTAGCCGAGGTCCTGGAAGCCTAACACGGCGTGATCTTGTGCAAAAAGCCGCTCCCGAGCTCCAGCTGGAAGTGTAAAAAGAACCGGGCTGGATAAAAAAAGAACCGGGCTGGATCAAAAAAAGAACCGGGCGACCCGTTAAAATTGCTTAGCCGAGGTCCTGGAAGCCTAACCCGGCGTGATCTTGTGCAAAAAGCCGCTCCCGAGCTCCAGCTGGAAGTGTAAAAAGAACCGGGCTGGATAAAAAAAAGAACCGGGCGGCCCGTTAAAATTGCTTAGCCGAGGTCCTGGAAGCCTAACCCGGCGTGATCTTGTGCAAAAAGCCGCTCCCGAGCTCCAGCTGGAAGTGTAAAAAGAACCGGGCTGGATAAAAAAAAAGAACCGGGCTGGATCAAAAAAGAACCGGGCGATCCGTTAAAATTGCTTAGCCGAGGTCCTGGAAGCCTAACCCGGCGTGATCTTGTGCAAATAGCCGCTGCCGAGCTCCAGCTGGAAGTGTGAAAAGAACCGGGCTGGATAAAAAAAAGAACCGGGCTGGATCAAAAAAGAACCGGGCGACCCGTTAAAATTGCTTAGCCGAGGTCCTGGAAGCCTAACACGGCGTGATCTTGTGCAAAAAGCCGCTCCCGAGCTCCAGCTGGAAGTGTAAAAAGAACCGGGCTGGATAAAAAAAGAACCGGGCTGGATCAAAAAAAGAACCGGGCGACCCGTTAAAATTGCTTAGCCGAGGTCCTGGAAGCCTAACCCGGCGTGATCTTGTGCAAAAAGCCGCTCCCGAGCTCCAGCTGGAAGTGTAAAAAGAACCGGGCTGGATAAAAAAAAGAACCGGGCGGCCCGTTAAAATTGCTTAGCCGAGGTCCTGGAAGCCTAACCCGGCGTGATCTTGTGCAAAAAGCCGCTCCCGAGCTCCAGCTGGAAGTGTAAAAAGAACCGGGCTGGATAAAAAAAAAGAACCGGGCTGGATCAAAAAAGAACCGGGCGACCCGTTAAAATTGCTTAGCCGAGGTCCTGGAAGCCTAACCCGGCGTGATCTTGTGCAAATAGCCGCTGCCGAGCTCCAGCTGGAAGTGTGAAAAGAACCGGGCTGGATAAAAAAAAGAACCGGGCTGGATCAAAAAAGAACCGGGCGACCCGTTAAAATTGCTTAGCCGAGGTCCTGGAAGCCTAACACGGCGTGATCTTGTGCAAAAAGCCGCTCCCGAGCTCCAGCTGGAAGTGTAAAAAGAACCGGGCTGGATAAAAAAAGAACCGGGCTGGATCAAAAAAGAACCGGGCGACCCGTTAAAATTGCTTAGCCGAGGTCCTGGAAGCCTAACCCGGCGTGATCTTGTGCAAAAAGCCGCTCCCGAGCTCCAGCTGGAAGTGTAAAAAGAACCGGGCTGTATAAAAAAAAGAACCGGGCGGCCCGTTAAAATTGCTTAGCCGAGGTCCTGGAAGCCTAACCCGGCGTGATCTTGTGCAAAAAGCCGCTCCCGAGCTCCAGCTGGAAGTGTAAAAAGAACCGGGCTGGATAAAAAAAAGAACCGGGCTGGATCAAAAAAGAACCGGGCGACCCGTTAAAATTGCTTAGCCGAGGTCCTGGAAGCCTAACACGGCGTGATCTTGTGCAAAAAGCCGCTCCCGAGCTCCAGCTGGAAGTGTAAAAAGAACCGGGCTGGATAAAAAAAGAACCGGGCTGGATCAAAAAAGAACCGGGCGACCCGTTAAAATTGCTTAGCCGAGGTCCTGGAAGCCTAACACGGCGTGATCTTGTGCAAAAAGCCGCTCCCGAGCTCCAGCTGGAAGTGTAAAAAGAACCAGGCTGGATAAAAAAAAGAACCGGGCTGGATAAAAAAAAAGAACCAGGCGACCCGTTAAAATTGCTTAGCCGAGGTCCTGGAAGCCTAACCCGGCGTGATCTTGTGCAAAAAGCCGCTCCCGAGCTCCAGCTGGAAGTGTAAAAAGAACCAGGCTGGATAAAAAAAAGAACCGGGCTGGATCAAAAAAGAACCGGGCGGCCCGTTAAAATTGCTTAGCCGAGGTCCTGGAAGCCTAACACGGCGTGATCTTGTGCAAAAAGCCGCTCCCGAGCTCCAGCTGGAAGTGTAAAAAGAACCGGGCTGGATAAAAAAAGAACCGGGCTAGATCAAAAAAGAACCGGGCGACCCGTTAAAATTGCTTAGCCGAGGTCCTGGAAGCCTAACACGGCGTGATCTTGCCCGAAAGTCGGCCTCTATACTTCCATTTTAGGTACCAGGCGCTCATAGTGTGTTGGTCCCACTAGTCAGTGTACTGGTCCCACTCGCTAGTGTACTGGTCCCCCTAGTCAGTGTACTCATCCAGTTACCCCCCGTTTTCCAAAACACAATCGGCACGTATAAGGGGGGGACTCCTGAGAGAGATGAGGTATATGCCAGCGCAACACCAATCCGCTCCGCGCTGGTTCCCATGTCGGCTACGGATGAATAAAACCAGCCTGTCCCCCCTGGAGCTCACGAGACACGGAATTTTTTCTAAGTGCCAACGGCTCTTCCGAGCAAACGTGTCCGCTCCGGCTGGTTCCCCCGTCGGCCTCGAATGACGAAAAATGCCGGTCTCCGCCCGGAGCTCATGACAAACGAAAAATTTTCTAAGTGCCAACGGCACTTGCGAGCGAATGTGTCCGCTCGGCGCTGGTTCCCGGGTCGAACCCGGAAGACGAAAAACGCCGGTCTCCGCCCGGAGCTCATGACAAACGAAAAATTTTCTAAGTGCCAACGGCACTTGCGAGCGAATGTGTCCGCTCGGCGCTGGTTCCCGGGTCGAACCCGGAAGACGAAAAACGCCGGTCCTCGCCCGGAGCTCATGACAAACGAAAAATTTTCTAAGTGCCAACGGCACTTGCGAGCGAATGTGTCCGCTCGGCGCTGGTTCCCGGGTCGAACCCGGAAGACGAAAAACGCCGGTCTCCGCCCGGAGCTCATGACAAACGAAAAATTTTCCAAGTGCCAACGGCACTTGCGAGCGAATGTGTCCGCTCGGCGCTGGTTCCCGGGTCGAACCCGGAAGACGAAAAACGCCGGTCCTCGCCCGGAGCTCATGACAAACGAAAAATTTTCTAAGTGCCAACGGCACTTGCGAGCGAATGTGTCCGCTCGGCGCTGGTTCCCGGGTCGGACCCGGAAGACGAAAAACGCCGGTCTCCGCCCGGAGCTCATGACAAACGAAAAATTTTCTAAGTGCCAACGGCACTTGCGAGCGAATGTGTCCGCTCGGCGCTGGTTCCCGGGTCGAACCCGGAAGACGAAAAACGCCGGTCCTCGCCCGGAGCTCATGACAAACGAAAAATTTTCTAAGTGCCAACGGCACTTGCGAGCGAATGTGTCCGCTCGGCGCTGGTTCCCGGGTCGGACCCGGAAGACGAAAAACGCCGGTCCTCGCCTGGAGGTCCCAGCAAAATCGGCGAAAAAACGACTAAGTGTCAACTTTCGAAAAAACGGCTAAGTGTCGACTTTCGAAAAAACGGCTAAGTGTCAACTTTCGAAAAAACGGCTAAGTGTCAACTTTCGAAAAAACGACTAAGTGTCGCCTCTCTGAAAAAACGGCAGAGTGCCCACGGCTCTGCGGGGCTTGTGAGTCCGCCCCGCGCCGGTTCGGCGGTCGGCCTCAAAAAGCGAAAAATCAGCCTCTCTCCCTGGAGCTCACCAAAAATTTGTCGAAATTTTTCTTAGTTCTCCTCGAGGTACCAGGGGGTGAGGTACCCGGGCTAAGATGCAGTACCTTTTTTGGTCTTCAGGTGCGCCAGAGTACAATGAAATGGTCCCAGTAGTCAGTGTACTCATCGACTTTCCCCCCGTTTTCCAAAGCACCTCGTTTACGAGTATGGAGGAGATGGTGCTGGTCTCCCCACGGCGTCGGACACGCCGTCCTCGACAGCACAAGGTCGGATAGAAGACCTGGAAAGCGCCGTGGCACGCGCTGGAGGTGGGCACTGTGGCGAAAAAACGACTAAGTGTCAACTTTCGAAAAAACGACTAAGTGTCAACTTTCGAAAAAACGGCTAAGTGTCAACTTTCGAAAAAACGACTAAGTGTCACCTCTCTGAAAAAATGGCAAAGTGTCGCCTCTCTGAAAATTTTCTAAGTGCCCACGGCTCTGCGGGCTCGTGCATCCGAGCCGCGCCGGTTCTGCAACCGGCCTAGAATGACGAAAAATAACGGTCTCCTCCTGGAGCTCACAGCCAATTGTGGCGAAAAAGTGGCAAAGTGCCCACGGCTCTGCGGGCTCGTGCATCCGACCCGCGCCGGTTCTGCAGCCGGCCTCGAATGACGAAAAATGACGGTCTCCTCCTGGAGCTCACAGCCAACTTGGCAAAAAGTTTCTAAGTGCCCACGGCCCTGCCGAGCTTTGGCGTCCGCCCAGCGCCGGTTCCGCAGTCGGCCTCGAATGACGAAAAATAACGGTCTCCTCCTGGAGCTCACAGCCAACTTGGCAAAAAGTTTCTAAGTGCCCACGGCCCTGCCGAGCTTTGGCGTCCGCCCAGCGCCGGTTCCGCAGTCGGCCTCGAATGACGAAAAATAACGGTCTCCTCCTGGAGCTCACAGCCAACTTGGCAAAAAGTTTCTAAGTGCCCACGGCCCTGCCGAGCTTTGGCGTCCGCCCAGCGCCGGTTCCGCAGTCGGCCTCGAATGACGAAAAATAACGGTCTCCTCCTGGAGCTTACAGCCAACTTGGCAAAAAGTTTCTAAGTGCCCACGGCCCTGCCGAGCTTTGGCGTCCGCCCAGCGCCGGTTCCGCAGTCGGCCTCGAATGACGAAAAATAACGGTCTCCTCCTGGAGCTCACAGCCAACTTGGCAAAAAGTTTCTAAGTGCCCACGGCCCTGCCGAGCTTTGGCATCCGCCCAGCGCCGGTTCCGCAGTCGGCCTCGAATGACGAAAAATAACGGTCTCCTCCTGGAGCTCACAGCCAACTTGGCAAAAAGTTTCTAAGTGCCCACGGCCCTGCCGAGCTTTGGCGTCCGCCCAGCGCCGGTTCCGCAGTCGGCCTCGAATGACGAAAAATAACGGTCTCCTCCTGGAGCTCACAGCCAACTTGGCAAAAAGTTTCTAAGTGTCACATCTCTGAAAAAACGGCTAAGTGTCGACTTTCGAAAAAACGGCAAAGTGTCACATCTCTGAAAAAACGGCTAAGTGTCGACTTTCGAAAAAACGGCTAAGTGTCAACTTTCGAAAAAACGGCTAAGTGTCGCCTCTCTGAAAAAACGGCAAAGTGTCAACTTTCGAAAAAACGACAGAGTGTCGCCTCTCTGAAAAAACGACTAAGTGTCGACTCTGAGAAAATGGCAAAGTGCCCACGGCTCTGCGGGCTCGTGCATCCGACCCGCGCCGGTTCCCCAGCCGGCCTGAAATAAGGCAAAACCAGCCTCTCCGCCTGGAGCTCAGAGCCAACTTGGCGAATATTTTCTAAGTGCCCACGGCTCTGCGTGGCTACGGCGTCTGCCCAGCGCCGGTTCCTGGGTCGAACCCCGAGGACGAGGAATGCCGGTCTCCGCCTGGAGGTCCCAGCTTAATCGGCGAAAATTTTCTAAGTGCCCACGGCTCTGCCGGGCTCGTGCATCCGACCCGCGCCGGTTCCCCAGCCGGCCTGAAATAAGGCAAAACCAGCCTCTCCCCCTGGAGCTCAGAGCCAATTGTGGCGAAAAAACGATTAAGTGTCAACTTTCGAAAAAACGACTAAGTGTCAACTTTCCAAAAAAACGGCTAAGTGTCGACTTTCGAAAAAACGGCTAAGTGTCAACTTTCGAAAAAACGACTAAGTGTCGCCTCCGAAAAAACGACTAAGTGTCGCCTCTCTGAAAAAACGACTAAGTGCCCACGGCTCTGCGGGGCTTGTGAGTCCGCCCCGCGCCGGTTCGGCGGTCGGCCTCAAAAAGCGAAAAATCAGCCTCTCTCCCTGGAGCTCACCAAAAATTTGTCGAAATTTTTCTAAGTTCTCCTCGAGGTACCAGGGGGTGAGGTACCCGGGCTAAGATGCAGTACCTTTTTTGGTCTTCAGGTGCGCCAGAGTACAATGAAATGGTCCCAGTAGTCAGTGTACTCATCGACTTTCCCCCCGTTTTCCAAAGCACCTCGTTTACGAGTATGGAGGAGATGGTGCTGGTCTCCCCACGGCGTCGGACACGCCGTCCTCGACAGCACAAGGTCGGATAGAAGACCTGAAAAGCGCCGTGGCACGTGTTGGAGGTGTCACTGTGGCGAAAAAGTGACTAAGTGTCAACTTTCGAAAAAACGGCTAAGTGTCAACTTTCGAAAAAACGGCTAAGTGTCAACTTTCGAAAAAACGACAAAGTGTCACCTCTCTGAAAAAACGGCAAAGTGTCAACTTTTGAAAAAAACGACTAAGTGTCAACTTTCGAAAAAACGACTAGTGTCGCCCTTAACACAGACCAAGCGGAGGACGGCCGCCTCCCTAAATACAGGCCGAACCGGAGCGCGAGGGCCGCTCCTTAAACACGGACCGAGTGTCGCCCTTAACACAGACCAAGCGGAGGACGGCCGCCTCCCTAAATACAGGCCGAACCGGAGCGCGAGGGCCGCTCCTTAAACACGGACCGAGTGTCGCCCTTAACACAGACCAAGGGGAGGACGGCCGCCTCCTTAAACACAGGCCGGAGAGGAGCGTCAGGGCCAGGCTCCTTAAACACGGACCGAGTGTCGCCCTTAACACAGACCAAGCGGAGGACGGCCGCCTCCCTAAATACAGGCCGAACCGGAGCGCGAGGGCCAGGCTCCTTAAACACGGACCGAGTGTCGCCCTTAACACAGACCAAGGGGAGGACGGCCGCCTCCTTAAACACAGGCCGGAGAGGAGCGTCAGGGCCAGGCTCCTTAAACACGGACCGAGTGTCGCCCTTAACACAGACCAAGCGGAGGACGGCCGCCTCCCTAAATACAGGCCGAACCGGAGCGCGAGGGCCAGGCTCCTTAAACACGGACCGAGTGTCGCCCTTAACACAGACCAAGGGGAGGACGGCCGCCTCCTTAAACACAGGCCGAACCGGAGCGCGAGTGTTGCTCCTTAAACACGGACCGAGTGGAGGACGGCCGCCTCCTTAAACACAGGCCGAACAAAATGACACAAAGTGTCAACTGCGAATGTTGTCCATCCAAGGAAGGAGCGTGATGCCCGGCCGGCTCCTTAAACACAGGCCGAGAGTCGCCCCGGACGGTCCGCCTCGCGGCGCCCGCCCGCTCGGATAAAATGACACAAAGTGTCAACTGCGAATGTTGTCCATCCAAGGAAGGAGCGTGATGCCCGGCCGGCTCCTTAAACACAGGCCGAGAGTCGCCCCGGACGGTCCGCCTCGCGGCGCCCGTCCGCTCGGATAAAATGACACAAAGTGTCAACTGCGAATGTTGTCCATCCAAGGAAGGAGCGTGATGCCCGGCCGGCTCCTTAAACATAGGCCGAGAGTCGCCCCGGACGGTCCGCCTCGCGGCGCCCGCCCGCTCGGATAAAATGACACAAAGTGTCAACTATGAATGTTGTCCATCCAAGGAGGGAGCGTGAGGCCCGGCCGGCTCCGAAAACACAGGCCGAGAGTCGCCCCGGACGGTCCGCCTCGCGGCGCCCGTCTGCTCGGATAAAATGACACAAAGTGTCAACTGCGAATGTTGTCCATCCAAGGAAGGAGCGTGATGCCCGGCCGGCTCCTTAAACACAGGCCGAGAGTCGCCCCGGACGGTCCGCCTCGCGGCGCCCGCCCGCTCGGATAAAATGACACAAAGTGTCAACTACGAATGTTGTCCATCCAAGGAGGGAGCGTGAGGCCCGGCCGGCTCCGAAAACACAGGCCGAGAGTCGCCCCGGACGGTCCGCCTCGCGGCGCCCGTCTGCTCGGATAAAATGACACAAAGTGTCAACTGCGAATGTTGTCCATCCAAGGAAGGAGCGTGATGCCCGGCCGGCTCCTTAAACACAGGCCGAGAGTCGCCCCGGACGGTCCGCCTCGCGGCGCCCGCCCGCTCGGATAAAATGACACAAAGTGTCAACTACGAATGTTGTCCATCCAAGGAAGGAGCGTGATGCCCGGCCGGCTCCTTAAACAAAGGCCGAGAGTCGCCCCGGACGGTCCGCCTCTCGAGGCGCCCGCCCGCTCGGATAAAATGAAACAAAGTGTCAACTACGAATGTTGGCGCTCCCCGCGCCGCCCCGCAGGCCCCGGCGCGACCGTACTGCGGCGAGACCGAGACGACCCGGAAAAAGCATCCATCCCACCTAGCCACGATCCACGGAGGCCGAGCGAGCGGCTGAGTGTCGGGCGCCGCGCGTGCGAGCGTCCGCCGGCCGCGCCGGTCCTTCTGCGAATGACGTTTCTCAAACCCTCCGGCTTGATAGCGGCGGCACCACGGGAAGCCGTCCACACACACCGTCCGACCTCTATCCGAAAAGCCTTCCCGACCAACCGCGGTCGCGGGGGCGTCTGTCGCTCCGCATCGGGGGGGCGTATGGCTTCCGCGCTACGCGCTGCGGGCTCGGGGGGGCCGCAACGGCTGAGTCTGACTCGGCCGGGGCGCAGCTTCCCTCCCGGCAGTCAGCAATAGTGCCGATCGCGCCTGCCACCAGCCCCCTCCCCGACGGGTTCGTCGGCGCCGGCTGGCCACCGTCCGCCTTCGTTCCCCGAGGGTTCCCAACCAGCGCCGATCCAACTCCGCATCCTGGCCGCACGCAGTGCGTGCCTCGCGCGGGTAAGTCGCCGGCGCAGCGCCGCAGCTCCCGACCCCCGCGTACGGGAATAGTTGAGGGCCTCAGCGGGCCGCACCGACCGAGTCCGACTCGGGCCGGGGCGCAGATTCCCGCCTGGGTGACCGAACGTTCTCTGCTCGGGCCGGAGGGCCGACGCCCGTCCCCCCCCGTCGTCCCCCACGGACCGCCTCCGAGGCCACTTCGCACGGCTCATCCTCGGCCCCCTACCAATGCTTAATCGATGGGGCCGCCCGGCCGGATTCGCGCCCCCCTGTCCACCGCCAGTCTCCCCAGACTAACCCGAGTTACCGCCCAGCTCGCCTAACCTTGCACTCGCTCTGCCAAACGGTCGTGTAGTCGGCGGGCCGTCCTACGGGTCGCCCTCCGGCCCCAAACGCGCGGCGGGATAGCGGCAAGGCGGCGGCGGCGGCCAGCGGCGTCGGGGCGCTCGCACCGGAGAAGAGGCGTCTTACGAGGCCGGGCGCAGCTCCCTCTCGTTTACTTGCTGAGTAGCGGCGCTCGAAGGTTCCGCGGCGAGCGCGGCTCAACCCACCGAACGTCCCCCTGCAGCGGGCTCCATCGAAGGGCCGTCCCGCCGGATTCGCACCACCCTGTCCACCGCAAAGTCGTCCAACCGACTGCACGAGTTACCGCCCGGTTCGCCTAACCTTGCATCGCCCCGCCAAACGAGCGAGTTGCCGGCCGTCCTACGGGTCGCGCACCGGCCCCACACGTGCGGAGGGCTAGCGGCAAGGCGGCGGCGGCGGTCAGCGGCGTCGGGGTCAAACTCAGCACCGGACAGGGGGTGTCTTACGAGGCCGGGCGCAGCTCCTCTCGTTTAGGGGTCCGCGAGGGTCGCGTTCGAGGTTCCGCGTCCTCGGCTTCGGCTGCGCCGGGTCCAGCCCGATCCATCTCACCCCGCGGCAGCCTCAGACCACCTAGAGCCCCCGCGAACCGCGGCCGGCGTCCGGAAAACAGTCGCGCGAGCCCCCGCTCCGGCGGGCCGGCGAGCGAGAGGCGCTACCCAGCCACCCTCTCTCCTACCTGGTTGATCCTGCCAGTAGCATATGCTTGTCTCAAAGATTAAGCCATGCAAGTCTAAGTGCACACGGCCCGTACAGCGAAACTGCGAATGGCTCATTAAATCAGTTATGGTTCCTTTGATCGCTCCTCAGTTACTTGGATAACTGTGGCAATTCTAGAGCTAATACATGCAAACGGGCGCCGACCTCCGGGGACGCGCGCATTTATCAGACCCAAAACCCACGCGGTGCCCGGGCGCGCGGGCCCAGGGGTCGCGCCGGCGTTCACGCGCCGCGCCGCGGCCCTCCGCGCGTCCGGCCCGGCCTCCCTTGGTGATCCTCGATAACTTCCAGCCGATCGCCGGCCCTCCGCGGCGGCGACGTCTCATTCGAATGTCTGCCCTATCACCTCCGACAGGGAGGCAGCCTATCAGGTCTAAATGACTTGCATACGACCTGATTCTGGGTCAGGGTCTCGTAAGTAGCAGAGCAGCTACATCGCTGCGATCTATTGAGAGTCAGCCCTCGATCCAACCTTTTGTCGGCCGGTGTCACCTCCGGGGGCCGGTCGGCATCCCCCCTCCGGGGTGGGCCGCTACCAGGGGCGTCATCGGACTTTGAAGAAATTACGCCGCGGCGGAAGACAGCGGGCGCGCCCGGGGATGAGGCAGCATCCCTGGGCCGCGGAGGGGAGGAGGCAGCCTCCCCGGGGCGGAACTTAGTCTCCGTAGAATGACGGCGGGCGTGCGTAAAGGGCGCGTCCGGGGATGAGGCAGCATCCCCGGGCCGCGGAGGGGAGGAGGCAGCCTCCCCGGGGCGGAACTTAGTCTCGGTAGAATGACGGCGGGCGTGCGTAAAGGGCGCGCCCGGGGATAGCCCATTCATTTACAACGGCGTGTCCGCCAGGCGGCGACATTTCCCCGTTACCGGTGGCTGCGCGGCGGGTGAGTGACAGAGCTTATCCGAGCGGCTGGAACTCTGCGCCGGCGTGGTCGAGCGTGAGGCCTCGGCCCTTTGGCTGCCTGGTACCTAAACACTTCCATTGATCCAGCCACGGAGGGTGCTGGCTGGTGGCTCCATACCTCCAGAGCTCCATACTTCCATAGCTGCAGAGCTCCATAGCTCCATACCTCCATACCTCCAGAGCTCCATACTTCCATAGCTCTATACTTCCATAGCTCCATAGCTCCATAGCACCAGAGCTCCATAGCTCCATAGCACCAGAGCTCCATAGCTCCATAGCACCAGAGCTCCATGGCTTCAGAGCTCCATAGCACCATAGCTCCATACCTCCAGAGCTCCAGGGCTCCATAGCTCCATACCTCCAGAGCTCCATACCTCCAGAGCTCCATACCTCCAGAGCTCCATAGCACCAGAGCTCCATGGCTTCAGAGCTCCATAGCACCATAGCTCCATACCTCCAGAGCTCCAGGGCTCCATAGCTCCATACCTCCAGAGCTCCATACCTCCAGAGCTCCATACCTCCAGAGCTCCATAGCACCAGAGCTCCATGGCTTCAGAGCTCCATAGCACCATAGCTCCATACCTCCAGAGCTCCAGGGCTCCATAGCTCCATACCTCCAGAGCTCCATACCTCCAGAGCTCCATACCTCCAGAGCTCCAGAGCTCCATAGCACCAGAGCTCCATGGCTTCAGAGCTCCATAGCACCATAGCTCCATACCTCCAGAGCTCCAGGGCTCCATAGCTCCATACCTCCAGAGCTCCATACCTCCAGAGCTCCAGAGCTCCATAGCACCAGAGCTCCATGGCTTCAGAGCTCCATAGCACCATAGCTCCATACCTCCAGAGCTCCAGGGCTCCATAGCTCCATACCTCCAGAGCTCCATACCTCCAGAGCTCCATACCTCCAGAGCTCCATAGCTCCATAGCACCAGAGCTCCATAGCTCCATAGCACCAGAGCTCCATAGCACCAGAGCTCCATAGCACCAGAGCTCCATAGCTCCATAGCACCAGAGCTCCATAGCTCCATAGCACCAGAGCTCCATAGCTCCATAGCACCAGAGCTCCATACTTCCAGAGCTCCATAGCTCCATAGCTCCATAGCACCAGAGCTCCATAGCTCCATAGCACCAGAGCTCCATGGCTTCAGAGCTCCATAGCACCATAGCTCCATACCTCCAGAGCTCCAGGGCTCCATAGCTCCATACCTCCAGAGCTCCATACCTCCAGAGCTCCATACCTCCAGAGCTCCATAGCACCAGAGCTCCATAGCTCCATAGCACCAGAGCTCCATAGCACCAGAGCTCCATAGCACCAGAGCTCCATAGCTCCATAGCACCAGAGCTCCATAGCTCCATAGCACCAGAGCTCCATACTTCCAGAGCTCCATAGCTCCATAGCTCCATAGCACCAGAGCTCCATAGCTCCATAGCACCAGAGCTCCATAGCTCCATAGCACCAGAGCTCCATACTTCCATAGCTCCATAGCTCCATACCTCCAGAGCTCCATAGCTCCATAGCTCCATACCTCCAGAGCTCCATAGCTCCAGAGCTCCATAGCTCCATAGCTCCATAGCACCAGAGCTCCATAGCTCCATAGCACCAGAGCTCCATACTTCCATAGCTCCAGGGCTCCATAGCTCCAGGGCTCCATACCTCCAGAGCTCCATAGCTCCATACTTCCAGAGCTCCATAGCTCCATACTTCCATAGCTCCATACTTCCATACCTCCATAGCTCCATACTTCCATAGCACCAGAGCTCCATACTTCCATAGCACCAGAGCTCCATACCTCCAGAGCTCCAGAGCTCCATAGCTCCATAGCACCAGAGCTCCATACTTCCAGAGCTCCATAGCTCCATAGCTCCATAGCACCAGAGCTCCATAGCTCCATAGCACCAGAGCTCCATAGCTCCATAGCACCAGAGCTCCATACTTCCATAGCTCCATAGCTCCATACCTCCAGAGCTCCATAGCTCCATAGCTCCATACCTCCAGAGCTCCATAGCTCCAGAGCTCCATAGCTCCAAAGCACCAGAGCTCCATAGCTCCATAGCACCAGAGCTCCATACTTCCATAGCTCCAGGGCTCCATAGCTCCAGGGCTCCATAGCTCCATACCTCCAGAGCTCCATAGCTCCATACTTCCAGAGCTCCATAGCTCCATAGCACCAGAGCTCCATAGCTCCATAGCACCAGAGCTCCATAGCTCCATAGCACCAGAGCTCCATAGCTCCATAGCACCAGAGCTCCATAGCTCCATAGCTCCAGGGCTCCATAGCTCCATAGCTCCAGGGCTCCATAGCTCCATAGCTCCAGGGCTCCATAGCTCCATAGCTCCATACCTCCAGAGCTCCATACCTCCAGAGCTCCATACCTCCATAGCACCAGAGCTCCATAGCTCCAGGGCTCCAGGGCTCCATAGCTCCATACCTCCAGAGCTCCATAGCTCCATACTTCCAGAGCTCCATAGCTCCATAGCTCCATACTTCCATAGCTCCATAGCTCCATACTTCCATAGCACCTGAGCTCCATACCTCCAGAGCTCCATAGCTCCAGCCTGGGTGGCTGGTGGCTCCATAGCTCCATACTTCCATAGCTCTAAGTCAGAGAGTTGGCGAAAATTGCACTAAGTGCGAAAGCCCATTCATTTACAACGGCGTGTCCGCCAGGCGGCGACATTTCCCCGTTACCGGTGGCTGCGCGGCGGGTGAGTGACAGAGCTTATCCGAGCGGCTGGAACTCTGCGCCGGCGTGGTCGAGCGTGAGGCCTCGGCCCTTTGGCTGCCTGGTACCTAAAACACTTCCATTGATCCAGCCACGGAGGGTGCTGGCTGGTGGCTCCATACCTCCATAGCTCCATAGCACCAGAGCTCCATAGCTCCATAGCACCAGAGCTCCATGGCTTCAGAGCTCCATAGCACCATAGCTCCATACCTCCAGAGCTCCAGGGCTCCATAGCTCCATACCTCCAGAGCTCCATACCTCCAGAGCTCCATACCTCCAGAGCTCCATAGCACCAGAGCTCCATGGCTTCAGAGCTCCATAGCACCATAGCTCCATACCTCCAGAGCTCCAGGGCTCCATAGCTCCATACCTCCAGAGCTCCATACCTCCAGAGCTCCATACCTCCAGAGCTCCATAGCACCAGAGCTCCATGGCTTCAGAGCTCCATAGCACCATAGCTCCATACCTCCAGAGCTCCAGGGCTCCATAGCTCCATACCTCCAGAGCTCCATACCTCCAGAGCTCCATACCTCCAGAGCTCCAGAGCTCCATAGCACCAGAGCTCCATGGCTTCAGAGCTCCATAGCTCCATACCTCCAGAGCTCCAGGGCTCCATAGCTCCATACCTCCAGAGCTCCATACCTCCAGAGCTCCAGAGCTCCATAGCACCAGAGCTCTATGGCTTCAGAGCTCCATAGCACCATAGCTCCATACCTCCAGAGCTCCAGGGCTCCATAGCTCCATACCTCCAGAGCTCCATACCTCCAGAGCTCCATACCTCCAGAGCTCCATAGCTCCATAGCACCAGAGCTCCATAGCTCCATAGCACCAGAGCTCCATAGCACCAGAGCTCCATAGCACCAGAGCTCCATAGCTCCATAGCACCAGAGCTCCATAGCTCCATAGCACCAGAGCTCCATAGCTCCATAGCACCAGAGCTCCATACTTCCAGAGCTCCATAGCTCCATAGCTCCATAGCACCAGAGCTCCATAGCTCCATAGCACCAGAGCTCCATGGCTTCAGAGCTCCATAGCACCATAGCTCCATACCTCCAGAGCTCCAGGGCTCCATAGCTCCATACCTCCAGAGCTCCATACCTCCAGAGCTCCATACCTCCAGAGCTCCATAGCACCAGAGCTCCATAGCTCCATAGCACCAGAGCTCCATAGCACCCGAGCTCCATAGCACCAGAGCTCCATAGCTCCATAGCACCAGAGCTCCATAGCTCCATAGCACCAGAGCTCCATACTTCCAGAGCTCCATAGCTCCATAGCTCCATAGCACCAGAGCTCCATAGCTCCATAGCACCAGAGCTCCATAGCTCCATAGCACCAGAGCTCCATACTTCCATAGCTCCATAGCTCCATACCTCCAGAGCTCCATAGCTCCATAGCTCCATACCTCCAGAGCTCCATAGCTCCAGAGCTCCATAGCACCATAGCTCCATAGCACCAGAGCTCCATAGCTCCATAGCACCAGAGCTCCATACTTCCATAGCTCCAGGGCTCCATAGCTCCAGGGCTCCATACCTCCAGAGCTCCATAGCTCCATACTTCCAGAGCTCCATAGCTCCATACTTCCATAGCTCCATACTTCCATACCTCCATAGCTCCATACTTCCATAGCACCAGAGCTCCATACTTCCATAGCACCAGAGCTCCATAGCTCCATACCTCCAGAGCTCCATACCTCCAGAGCTCCAGAGCTCCATAGCACCAGAGCTCCATGGCTTCAGAGCTCCATAGCACCATAGCTCCATACCTCCAGAGCTCCAGGGCTCCATAGCTCCATACCTCCAGAGCTCCATACCTCCAGAGCTCCATACCTCCAGAGCTCCATAGCTCCATAGCACCAGAGCTCCATAGCTCCATAGCACCAGAGCTCCATAGCACCAGAGCTCCATAGCACCAGAGCTCCATAGCTCCATAGCACCAGAGCTCCATAGCTCCATAGCACCAGAGCTCCATACTTCCAGAGCTCCATAGCTCCATAGCTCCATAGCACCAGAGCTCCATAGCTCCATAGCACCAGAGCTCCATAGCTCCATAGCACCAGAGCTCCATACTTCCATAGCTCCATAGCTCCATACCTCCAGAGCTCCATAGCTCCATAGCTCCATACCTCCAGAGCTCCATAGCTCCAGAGCTCCATAGCTCCATAGCTCCATAGCACCAGAGCTCCATAGCTCCATAGCACCAGAGCTCCATACTTCCATAGCTCCAGGGCTCCATAGCTCCAGGGCTCCATACCTCCAGAGCTCCATAGCTCCATACTTCCAGAGCTCCATAGCTCCATACTTCCATAGCTCCATACTTCCATACCTCCATAGCTCCATACTTCCATAGCACCAGTGCTCCATACTTCCATAGCACCAGAGCTCCATACCTCCAGAGCTCCAGAGCTCCAGCCTGGGTGGCTGGTGGCTCCATAGCTCCATACTTCCATAGCTCTGTCAGAGAGTTGGCGAAAATTGCACTAAGTGCGAAAGCCCATTCATTTACAACGGCGTGTCCACAAGGCGGCGACATTTCCCCGTTACCGGTGGCTGCGCGGCGGGTGAGTGACAGAGCTTATCCGAGCGGCTGGAACTCTGCGCCGGCGTGGTCGAGCGTGAGGCCTCGGCCCTTTGGCTGCCTGGTACCTAAAACACTTCCATTGATCCAGCCACGGAGGGTGCTGGCTGGTGGCTCCATACCTCCATAGCTCCATAGCACCAGAGCTCCATAGCTCCATAGCACCAGAGCTCCATGGCTTCAGAGCTCCATAGCACCATAGCTCCATACCTCCAGAGCTCCAGGGCTCCATAGCTCCATACCTCCAGAGCTCCATACCTCCAGAGCTCCATACCTCCAGAGCTCCATAGCACCAGAGCTCCATGGCTTCAGAGCTCCATAGCACCATAGCTCCATACCTCCAGAGCTCCAGGGCTCCATAGCTCCATACCTCCAGAGCTCCATACCTCCAGAGCTCCATACCTCCAGAGCTCCATACCTCCAGAGCTCCAGAGCTCCATAGCACCAGAGCTCCATGGCTTCAGAGCTCCATAGCACCATAGCTCCATACCTCCAGAGCTCCAGGGCTCCATAGCTCCATACCTCCAGAGCTCCATACCTCCAGAGCTCCAGAGCTCCATAGCACCAGAGCTCCATGGCTTCAGAGCTCCATAGCACCATAGCTCCATACCTCCAGAGCTCCAGGGCTCCATAGCTCCATACCTCCAGAGCTCCATACCTCCAGAGCTCCAGAGCTCCATAGCACCAGAGCTCCATGGCTTCAGAGCTCCATAGCACCATAGCTCCATACCTCCAGAGCTCCAGGGCTCCAAAGCTCCATACCTCCAGAGCTCCATACCTCCAGAGCTCCATACCTCCAGAGCTCCATAGCTCCATAGCACCAGAGCTCCATAGCTCCATAGCACCAGAGCTCCATAGCACCAGAGCTCCATAGCACCAGAGCTCCATAGCTCCATAGCACCAGAGCTCCATAGCTCCATAGCACCAGAGCTCCATAGCTCCATAGCACCAGAGCTCCATACTTCCAGAGCTCCATAGCTCCATAGCTCCATAGCACCAGAGCTCCATAGCTCCATAGCACCAGAGCTCCATAGCTCCATAGCACCAGAGCTCCATACTTCCATAGCTCCATAGCTCCATACCTCCAGAGCTCCATAGCTCCATAGCTCCATACCTCCAGAGCTCCATAGCTCCAGAGCTCCATAGCTCCATAGCACCAGAGCTCCATAGCTCCATAGCACCAGAGCTCCATACTTCCATAGCTCCAGGGCTCCATAGCTCCAGGGCTCCATAGCTCCATACCTCCAGAGCTCCATAGCTCCATACTTCCAGAGCTCCATAGCTCCATAGCACCAGAGCTCCATAGCTCCATAGCACCAGAGCTCCATAGCTCCATAGCACCAGAGCTCCATAGCTCCATAGCACCAGAGCTCCATAGCTCCATAGCTCCAGGGCTCCATAGCTCCATAGCTCCAGGGCTCCATAGCTCCATAGCTCCAGGGCTCCATAGCTCCATAGCTCCATACCTCCAGAGCTCCATACCTCCAGAGCTCCATACCTCCATAGCACCAGAGCTCCATAGCTCCAGGGCTCCAGGGCTCCATAGCTCCATACCTCCAGAGCTCCATAGCTCCATACTTCCAGAGCTCCATAGCTCCATAGCTCCATACTTCCATAGCTCCATAGCTCCATACTTCCATAGCACCTGAGCTCCATACCTCCAGAGCTCCATAGCTCCAGCCTGGGTGGCTGGTGGCTCCATAGCTCCATACTTCCATAGCTCTAAGTCAGAGAGTTGGCGAAAATTGCACTAAGTGCGAAAGCCCATTCATTTACAACGGCGTGTCCGCCAGGCGGCGACATTTCCCCGTTACCGGTGGCTGCGCGGCGGGTGAGTGACAGAGCTTATCCGAGCGGCTGGAACTCTGCGCCGGCGTGGTCGAGCGTGAGGCCTCGGCCCTTTGGCTGCCTGGTACCTAAAACACTTCCATTGATCCAGCCACGGAGGGTGCTGGCTGGTGGCTCCATACCTCCATAGCTCCATAGCACCAGAGCTCCATAGCTCCATAGCACCAGAGCTCCATGGCTTCAGAGCTCCATAGCACCATAGCTCCATACCTCCAGAGCTCCAGGGCTCCATAGCTCCATACCTCCAGAGCTCCATACCTCCAGAGCTCCATACCTCCAGAGCTCCATAGCACCAGAGCTCCATGGCTTCAGAGCTCCATAGCACCATAGCTCCATACCTCCAGAGCTCCAGGGCTCCATAGCTCCATACCTCCAGAGCTCCATACCTCCAGAGCTCCAGAGCTCCATAGCACCAGAGCTCCATGGCTTCAGAGCTCCATAGCACCATAGCTCCATACCTCCAGAGCTCCAGGGCTCCATAGCTCCATACCTCCAGAGCTCCATACCTCCAGAGCTCCAGAGCTCCATAGCACCAGAGCTCCATGGCTTCAGAGCTCCATAGCACCATAGCTCCATACCTCCAGAGCTCCAGGGCTCCATAGCTCCATACCTCCAGAGCTCCATACCTCCAGAGCTCCAGAGCTCCATAGCACCAGAGCTCCATAGTTCCATAGCACCAGAGCTCCATAGCTCCATAGCACCAGAGCTCCATAGCTCCATAGCACCAGAGCTCCATACTTCCAGAGCTCCATAGCTCCATAGCACCAGAGCTCCATAGCTCCATAGCACCAGAGCTCCATAGCTCCATAGCACCAGAGCTCCATACTTCCATAGCTCCATAGCTCCATACCTCCAGAGCTCCATAGCTCCATAGCTCCATACCTCCATACCTCCAGAGCTCCATAGCTCCAGAGCTCCATAGCTCCATAGCACCAGAGCTCCATAGCTCCATAGCACCAGAGCTCCATACTTCCATAGCTCCAGGGCTCCATAGCTCCAGGGCTCCATAGCTCCATACCTCCAGAGCTCCATAGCTCCATACTTCCAGAGCTCCATAGCTCCATAGCACCAGAGCTCCATAGCTCCATAGCACCAGAGCTCCATAGCTCCATAGCACCAGAGCTCCATAGCTCCATAGCACCAGAGCTCCATAGCTCCATAGCTCCAGGGCTCCATAGCTCCACAGCTCCAGGGCTCCATAGCTCCATAGCTCCAGGGCTCCATAGCTCCATAGCTCCATACCTCCAGAGCTCCATACCTCCAGAGCTCCATACCTCCATAGCACCAGAGCTCCATAGCTCCAGGGCTCCAGGGCTCCATAGCTCCATACCTCCAGAGCTCCATAGCTCCATACTTCCAGAGCTCCATAGCTCCATAGCTCCATAGCTCCATAGCTCCATACTTCCATAGCACCTGAGCTCCATACCTCCAGAGCTCCATAGCTCCAGCCTGGGTGGCTGGTGGCTCCATAGCTCCATACTTCCATAGCTCTAAGTCAGAGAGTTGGCGAAAATTGCACTAAGTGCGAAAGCCCATTCATTTACAACGGCGTGTCCGCCAGGCGGCGACATTTCCCCGTTACCGGTGGCTGCGCGGCGGGTGAGTGACAGAGCTTATCCGAGCGGCTGGAACTCTGCGCCGGCGTGGTCGAGCGTGAGGCCTCGGCCCTTTGGCTGCCTGGTACCTAAAACACTTCCATTGATCCAGCCACGGAGGGTGCTGGCTGGTGGCTCCATACCTCCATAACTCCATAGCACCAGAGCTCCATAGCTCCATAGCACCAGAGCTCCATGGCTTCAGAGCTCCATAGCACCATAGCTCCATACCTCCAGAGCTCCAGGGCTCCATAGCTCCATACCTCCAGAGCTCCATACCTCCAGAGCTCCATACCTCCAGAGCTCCATAGCACCAGAGCTCCATGGCTTCAGAGCTCCATAGCACCATAGCTCCATACCTCCAGAGCTCCAGGGCTCCATAGCTCCATACCTCCAGAGCTCCATACCTCCAGAGCTCCATACCTCCAGAGCTCCATAGCACCAGAGCTCCATGGCTTCAGAGCTCCATAGCACCATAGCTCCATACCTCCAGAGCTCCAGGGCTCCATAGCTCCATACCTCCAGAGCTCCATACCTCCAGAGCTCCATACCTCCAGAGCTCCAGAGCTCCATAGCACCAGAGCTCCATGGCTTCAGAGCTCCATAGCACCATAGCTCCATACCTCCAGAGCTCCATAGCTCCATAGCACCAGAGCTCCATAGCTCCATAGCACCAGAGCTCCATAGCTCCATAGCACCAGAGCTCCATACTTCCAGAGCTCCATAGCTCCATAGCTCCATAGCACCAGAGCTCCATAGCTCCATAGCACCAGAGCTCCATGGCTTCAGAGCTCCATAGCACCATAGCTCCATACCTCCAGAGCTCCAGGGCTCCATAGCTCCATACCTCCAGAGCTCCATACCTCCAGAGCTCCATACCTCCAGAGCTCCATAGCACCAGAGCTCCATAGCTCCATAGCACCAGAGCTCCATAGCACCAGAGCTCCATAGCACCAGAGCTCCATAGCTCCATAGCACCAGAGCTCCATAGCTCTATAGCACCAGAGCTCCATACTTCCAGAGCTCCATAGCTCCATAGCTCCATAGCACCAGAGCTCCATAGCTCCATAGCACCAGAGCTCCATAGCTCCATAGCACCAGAGCTCCATACTTCCATAGCTCCATAGCTCCATACCTCCAGAGCTCCATAGCTCCATAGCTCCATACCTCCAGAGTTCCATAGCTCCAGAGCTCCATAGCTCCATAGCTCCATAGCACCAGAGCTCCATAGCTCCATAGCACCAGAGCTCCATACTTCCATAGCTCCAGGGCTCCATAGCTCCAGGGCTCCATACCTCCAGAGCTCCATAGCTCCATACTTCCAGAGCTCCATAGCTCCATACTTCCATAGCTCCATACTTCCATACCTCCATAGCTCCATACTTCCATAGCACCAGAGCTCCATACTTCCATAGCACCAGAGCTCCATACCTCCAGAGCTCCAGAGCTCCAGCCTGGGTGGCTGGTGGCTCCATAGCTCCATACTTCCATAGCTCTAAGTCAGAGAGTTGGCGAAAATTGCACTAAGTGCGAAAGCCCATTCATTTACAACGGCGTGTCCGCCAGGCGGCGACATTTCCCCGTTACCGGTGGCTGCGCGGCGGGTGAGTGACAGAGCTTATCCGAGCGGCTGGAACTCTGCGCCGGCGTGGTCGAGCGTGAGGCCTCGGCCCTTTGGCTGCCTGGTACCTAAAACACTTCCATTGATCCAGCCACGGAGGGTGCTGGCTGGTGGCTCCATACCTCCATAAGTCCATAGCACCAGAGCTCCATAGCTCCATAGCACCAGAGCTCCATGGCTTCAGAGCTCCATAGCACCATAGCTCCATACCTCCAGAGCTCCAGGGCTCCATAGCTCCATACCTCCAGAGCTCCATACCTCCAGAGCTCCATACCTCCAGAGCTCCATAGCACCAGAGCTCCATGGCTTCAGAGCTCCATAGCACCATAGCTCCATACCTCCAGAGCTCCAGGGCTCCATAGCTCCATACCTCCAGAGCTCCATACCTCCAGAGCTCCATAGCACCAGAGCTCCATGGCTTCAGAGCTCCATAGCACCATAGCTCCATACCTCCAGAGCTCCAGGGCTCCATAGCTCCATACCTCCATAGCTCCATACCTCCAGAGCTCCATAACTCCAGAGCTCCAGAGCTCCATAGCACCAGAGCTCCATGGCTTCAGAGCTCCATAGCTCCATACCTCCAGAGCTCCAGGGCTCCATAGCTCCATACCTCCAGAGCTCCATACCTCCAGAGCTCCAGAGCTCCATAGCACCAGAGCTCCATGGCTTCAGAGCTCCATAGCACCATAGCTCCATACCTCCAGAGCTTCAGTGGTGCTATGGAGCTATGGAGCTCTGGAGCTCTGGAAGTATGGAGCTCTGGTGCTATGGAGCTATGGAGCTCTGGTGCTATGGAGCTATGGAGCTCTGGTGCTATGGAGCTCTGGTGCTATGGAGCTCTGGTGCTATGGAGCTATGGAGCTCTGGTGCTATGGAGCTCTGGAGGTATGGAGCTCTGGAGGTATGGAGCTATGGAGCCCTGGAGCTCTGGAGGTATGGAGCTATGGTGCTATGGAGCTCTGAAGCCATGGAGCTCTGGTGCTATGGAGCTATGGAGCTCTGGTGCTATGGAGCTATGGAGCTATGGAGCTCTGGAAGTATGGAGCTCTGGTGCTATGGAGCTATGGAGCTCTGGTGCTATGGAGCTATGGAGCTCTGGTGCTATGGAGCTATGGAGCTCTGGTGCTATGGAGCTCTGGTGCTATGGAGCTATGGAGCTCTGGAGGTATGGAGCTCTGGAGGTATGGAGCTCTGGAGGTATGGTGCTTTGGAGCCCTGGAGCTCTGGAGGTATGGAGCTATGGTGCTATGGAGCTCTGAAGCCATGGAGCTCTGGTGCTATGGAGCTCTGGAGCTCTGGAGGTATGGAGCTCTGGAGGTATGGAGCTATGGAGCCCTGGAGCTCTGGAGGTATGGAGCTATGGTGCTATGGAGCTCTGAAGCCATGGAGCTCTGGTGCTATGGAGCTCTGGAGCTCTGGAGGTATGGAGCTCTGGAGGTATGGAGCTATGGAGCTACCATAGCACCATAGCTCCATAGCACCAGAGCTCCATAGCTCCATAGCACCAGAGCTCCATACTTCCAGAGCTCCATAGCTCCATAGCTCCATAGCACCAGAGCTCCATAGCTCCATAGCACCAGAGCTCCATGGCTTCAGAGCTCCATAGCACCATAGCTCCATACCTCCAGAGCTCCAGGGCTCCATAGCTCCATACCTCCAGAGCTCCATACCTCCAGAGCTCCATACCTCCAGAGCTCCATAGCACCAGAGCTCCATAGCTCCATAGCACCAGAGCTCCATAGCACCAGAGCTCCATAGCACCAGAGCTCCATAGCTCCATAGCACCAGAGCTCCATAGCTCCATAGCACCAGAGCTCCATACTTCCAGAGCTCCATAGCTCCATAGCTCCATAGCACCAGAGCTCCATAGCTCCATAGCACCAGAGCTCCATAGCTCCATAGCACCAGAGCTCCATACTTCCATAGCTCCATAGCTCCATACCTCCAGAGCTCCATAGCTCCATAGCTCCATACCTCCAGAGCTCCATAGCTCCAGAGCTCCATAGCTCCATAGCTCCATAGCACCAGAGCTCCATAGCTCCATAGCACCAGAGCTCCATACTTCCATAGCTCCAGGGCTCCATAGCTCCAGGGCTCCATACCTCCAGAGCTCCATAGCTCCATACTTCCAGAGCTCCATAGCTCCATACTTCCATAGCTCCATACTTCCATACCTCCATAGCTCCATACTTCCATAGCACCAGAGCTCCATACTTCCATAGCACCAGAGCTCCATACCTCCAGAGCTCCAGAGCTCCAGCCTGGGTGGCTGGTGGCTCCATAGCTCCATACTTCCATAGCTCTAAGTCAGAGAGTTGGCGAAAATTGCACTAAGTGCGAAAGCCCATTCATTTACAACGGCGTGTCCACAAGGCGGCGACATTTCCCCGTTACCGGTGGCTGCGCGGCGGGTGAGTGACAGAGCTTATCCGAGCGGCTGGAACTCTGCGCCGGCGTGGTCGAGCGTGAGGCCTCGGCCCTTTGGCTGCCTGGTACCTAAAACACTTCCATTGATCCAGCCACGGAGGGTGCTGGCTGGTGGCTCCATACCTCCATAGCTCCATAGCACCAGAGCTCCATAGCTCCATAGCACCAGAGCTCCATGGCTTCAGAGCTCCATAGCACCATAGCTCCATACCTCCAGAGCTCCAGGGCTCCATAGCTCCATACCTCCAGAGCTCCATACCTCCAGAGCTCCATACCTCCAGAGCTCCATAGCACCAGAGCTCCATGGCTTCAGAGCTCCATAGCACCATAGCTCCATACCTCCAGAGCTCCAGGGCTCCATAGCTCCATACCTCCAGAGCTCCATACCTCCAGAGCTCCATACCTCCAGAGCTCCATAGCACCAGAGCTCCATGGCTTCAGAGCTCCATAGCACCATAGCTCCATACCTCCAGAGCTCCAGGGCTCCATAGCTCCATACCTCCAGAGCTCCATACCTCCAGAGCTCCATACCTCCAGAGCTCCATAGCACCAGAGCTCCATGGCTTCAGAGCTCCATAGCACCATAGCTCCATACCTCCAGAGCTCCAGGGCTCCATAGCTCCATACCTCCAGAGCTCCATACCTCCAGAGCTCCATACCTCCAGAGCTCCAGAGCTCCATAGCACCAGAGCTCCATGGCTTCAGAGCTCCATAGCACCATAGCTCCATACCTCCAGAGCTCCAGGGCTCCATAGCTCCATACCTCCAGAGCTCCATACCTCCAGAGCTCCAGAGCTCCATAGCACCAGAGCTCCATGGCTTCAGAGCTCCATAGCACCATAGCTCCATACCTCCAGAGCTCCAGGGCTCCATAGCTCCATACCTCCAGAGCTCCATACCTCCAGAGCTCCAGAGCTCCATAGCACCAGAGCTCCATGGCTTCAGAGCTCCATAGCACCATAGCTCCATACCTCCAGAGCTCCAGGGCTCCAAAGCTCCATACCTCCAGAGCTCCATACCTCCAGAGCTCCATACCTCCAGAGCTCCATAGCTCCATAGCACCAGAGCTCCATAGCTCCATAGCACCAGAGCTCCATAGCACCAGAGCTCCATAGCACCAGAGCTCCATAGCTCCATAGCACCAGAGCTCCATAGCTCCATAGCACCAGAGCTCCATAGCTCCATAGCACCAGAGCTCCATACTTCCAGAGCTCCATAGCTCCATAGCTCCATAGCACCAGAGCTCCATAGCTCCATAGCACCAGAGCTCCATAGCTCCATAGCACCAGAGCTCCATACTTCCATAGCTCCATAGCTCCATACCTCCAGAGCTCCATAGCTCCATAACTCCATACCTCCAGAGCTCCATAGCTCCAGAGCTCCATAGCTCCATAGCACCAGAGCTCCATAGCTCCATAGCACCAGAGCTCCATACTTCCATAGCTCCAGGGCTCCATAGCTCCAGGGCTCCATAGCTCCATACCTCCAGAGCTCCATAGCTCCATACTTCCAGAGCTCCATAGCTCCATAGCACCAGAGCTCCATAGCTCCATAGCACCAGAGCTCCATAGCTCCATAGCACCAGAGCTCCATAGCTCCATAGCACCAGAGCTCCATAGCTCCATAGCTCCAGGGCTCCATAGCTCCATAGCTCCAGGGCTCCATAGCTCCATAGCTCCAGGGCTCCATAGCTCCATAGCTCCATACCTCCAGAGCTCCATACCTCCAGAGCTCCATACCTCCATAGCACCAGAGCTCCATAGCTCCAGGGCTCCAGGGCTCCATAGCTCCATACCTCCAGAGCTCCATAGCTCCATACTTCCAGAGCTCCATAGCTCCATAGCTCCATACTTCCATAGCTCCATAGCTCCATACTTCCATAGCACCTGAGCTCCATACCTCCAGAGCTCCATAGCTCCAGCCTGGGTGGCTGGTGGCTCCATAGCTCCATACTTCCATAGCTCTAAGTCAGAGAGTTGGCGAAAATTGCACTAAGTGCGAAAGCCCATTCATTTACAACGGCGTGTCCGCCAGGCGGCGACATTTCCCCGTTACCGGTGGCTGCGCGGCGGGTGAGTGACAGAGCTTATCCGAGCGGCTGGAACTCTGCGCCGGCGTGGTCGAGCGTGAGGCCTCGGCCCTTTGGCTGCCTGGTACCTAAAACACTTCCATTGATCCAGCCACGGAGGGTGCTGGCTGGTGGCTCCATACCTCCATAGCTCCATAGCACCAGAGCTCCATAGCTCCATAGCACCAGAGCTCCATGGCTTCAGAGCTCCATAGCACCATAGCTCCATACCTCCAGAGCTCCAGGGCTCCATAGCTCCATACCTCCAGAGCTCCATACCTCCAGAGCTCCATACCTCCAGAGCTCCATAGCACCAGAGCTCCATGGCTTCAGAGCTCCATAGCACCATAGCTCCATACCTCCAGAGCTCCAGGGCTCCATAGCTCCATACCTCCAGAGCTCCATACCTCCAGAGCTCCATACCTCCAGAGCTCCATAGCACCAGAGCTCCATGGCTTCAGAGCTCCATAGCACCATAGCTCCATACCTCCAGAGCTCCAGGGCTCCATAGCTCCATACCTCCAGAGCTCCATACCTCCAGAGCTCCATACCTCCAGAGCTCCAGAGCTCCATAGCACCAGAGCTCCATGGCTTCAGAGCTCCATAGCACCATAGCTCCATACCTCCAGAGCTCCAGGGCTCCATAGCTCCATACCTCCAGAGCTCCATACCTCCAGAGCTCCAGAGCTCCATAGCACCAGAGCTCCATGGCTTCAGAGCTCCATAGCACCATAGCTCCATACCTCCAGAGCTCCAGGGCTCCATAGCTCCATACCTCCAGAGCTCCATACCTCCATAGCTCCATACCTCCAGAGCTCCATAGCTCCATAGCACCAGAGCTCCATAGCTCCATAGCACCAGAGCTCCATAGCACCAGAGCTCCATAGCACCAGAGCTCCATAGCTCCATAGCACCAGAGCTCCATAGCTCCATAGCACCAGAGCTCCATAGCTCCATAGCACCAGAGCTCCATACTTCCAGAGCTCCATAGCTCCATAGCTCCATAGCACCAGAGCTCCATAGCTCCATAGCACCAGAGCTCCATGGCTTCAGAGCTCCATAGCACCATAGCTCCATACCTCCAGAGCTCCAGGGCTCCATAGCTCCATACCTCCAGAGCTCCATACCTCCAGAGCTCCATACCTCCAGAGCTCCATAGCACCAGAGCTCCATAGCTCCATAGCACCAGAGCTCCATAGCACCAGAGCTCCATAGCACCAGAGCTCCATAGCTCCATAGCACCAGAGCTCCATAGCTCCATAGCACCAGAGCTCCATACTTCCAGAGCTCCATAGCTCCATAGCACCAGAGCTCCATAGCTCCATAGCACCAGAGCTCCATAGCTCCATAGCACCAGAGCTCCATACTTCCATAGCTCCATAGCTCCATACCTCCAGAGCTCCATAGCTCCATAGCTCCATACCTCCAGAGCTCCATAGCTCCAGAGCTCCATAGCTCCATAGCTCCATAGCACCAGAGCTCCATAGCTCCATAGCACCAGAGCTCCATACTTCCATAGCTCCAGGGCTCCATAGCTCCAGGGCTCCATACCTCCAGAGCTCCATAGCTCCATACTTCCAGAGCTCCATAGCTCCATACTTCCATAGCTCCATACTTCCATACCTCCATAGCTCCATACTTCCATAGCACCAGAGCTCCATACTTCCATAGCACCAGAGCTCCATACCTCCAGAGCTCCAGCCTGGGTGGCTGGTGGCTCCATAGCTCCATACTTCCATAGCTCTAAGTCAGAGAGTTGGCGAAAATTGCACTAAGTGCGAAAGCCCATTCATTTACAACGGCGTGTCCACAAGGCGGCGACATTTCCCCGTTACCGGTGGCTGCGCGGCGGGTGAGTGACAGAGCTTATCCGAGCGGCTGGAACTCTGCGCCGGCGTGGTCGAGCGTGAGGCCTCGGCCCTTTGGCTGCCTGGTACCTAAAACACTTCCATTGATCCAGCCACGGAGGGTGCTGGCTGGTGGCTCCATACCTCCATAGCTCCATAGCACCAGAGCTCCATAGCTCCATAGCACCAGAGCTCCATGGCTTCAGAGCTCCATAGCACCATAGCTCCATACCTCCAGAGCTCCAGGGCTCCATAGCTCCATACCTCCAGAGCTCCATACCTCCAGAGCTCCATACCTCCAGAGCTCCATAGCACCAGAGCTCCATGGCTTCAGAGCTCCATAGCACCATAGCTCCATACCTCCAGAGCTCCAGGGCTCCATAGCTCCATACCTCCAGAGCTCCATACCTCCAGAGCTCCATACCTCCAGAGCTCCAGAGCTCCATAGCACCAGAGCTCCATGGCTTCAGAGCTCCATAGCACCATAGCTCCATACCTCCAGAGCTCCAGGGCTCCATAGCTCCATACCTCCAGAGCTCCATACCTCCAGAGCTCCAGAGCTCCATAGCACCAGAGCTCCATGGCTTCAGAGCTCCATAGCACCATAGCTCCATACCTCCAGAGCTCCAGGGCTCCATAGCTCCATACCTCCAGAGCTCCATACTTCCAGAGCTCCATAGCTCCATAGCTCCATAGCACCAGAGCTCCATAGCACCAGAGCTCCATAGCACCAGAGCTCCATAGCACCAGAGCTCCATAGCTCCATAGCACCAGAGCTCCATAGCTCCATAGCACCAGAGCTCCATAGCTCCATAGCACCAGAGCTCCATACTTCCAGAGCTCCATAGCTCCATAGCTCCATAGCACCAGAGCTCCATAGCTCCATAGCACCAGAGCTCCATAGCTCCATAGCACCAGAGCTCCATACTTCCATAGCTCCATAGCTCCATACCTCCAGAGCTCCATAGCTCCATAGCTCCATACCTCCAGAGCTCCATAGCTCCAGAGCTCCATAGCTCCATAGCACCAGAGCTCCATAGCTCCATAGCACCAGAGCTCCATACTTCCATAGCTCCAGGGCTCCATAGCTCCAGGGCTCCATAGCTCCATACCTCCAGAGCTCCATAGCTCCATACTTCCAGAGCTCCATAGCTCCATAGCACCAGAGCTCCATAGCTCCATAGCACCAGAGCTCCATAGCTCCATAGCACCAGAGCTCCATAGCTCCATAGCACCAGAGCTCCATAGCTCCATAGCTCCAGGGCTCCATAGCTCCATAGCTCCAGGGCTCCATAGCTCCATAGCTCCAGGGCTCCATAGCTCCATAGCTCCATACCTCCAAAGCTCCATACCTCCAGAGCTCCATACCTCCATAGCACCAGAGCTCCATAGCTCCAGGGCTCCAGGGCTCCATAGCTCCATACCTCCAGAGCTCCATAGCTCCATACTTCCAGAGCTCCATAGCTCCATAGCTCCATACTTCCATAGCTCCATAGCTCCATACTTCCATAGCACCTGAGCTCCATACCTCCAGAGCTCCATAGCTCCAGCCTGGGTGGCTGGTGGCTCCATAGCTCCATACTTCCATAGCTCTAAGTCAGAGAGTTGGCGAAAATTGCACTAAGTGCGAAAGCCCATTCATTTACAACGGCGTGTCCGCCAGGCGGCGACATTTCCCCGTTACCGGTGGCTGCGCGGCGGGTGAGTGACAGAGCTTATCCGAGCGGCTGGAACTCTGCGCCGGCGTGGTCGAGCGTGAGGCCTCGGCCCTTTGGCTGCCTGGTACCTAAAACACTTCCATTGATCCAGCCACGGAGGGTGCTGGCTGGTGGCTCCATACCTCCATAGCTCCATAGCACCAGAGCTCCATAGCTCCATAGCACCAGAGCTCCATGGCTTCAGAGCTCCATAGCACCATAGCTCCATACCTCCAGAGCTCCAGGGCTCCATAGCTCCATACCTCCAGAGCTCCATACCTCCAGAGCTCCATACCTCCAGAGCTCCATAGCACCAGAGCTCCATGGCTTCAGAGCTCCATAGCACCATAGCTCCATACCTCCAGAGCTCCAGGGCTCCATAGCTCCATACCTCCAGAGCTCCATACCTCCAGAGCTCCATACCTCCAGAGCTCCATAGCACCAGAGCTCCATGGCTTCAGAGCTCCATAGCACCATAGCTCCATACCTCCAGAGCTCCAGGGCTCCATAGCTCCATACCTCCAGAGCTCCATACCTCCAGAGCTCCATACCTCCAGAGCTCCAGAGCTCCATAGCACCAGAGCTCCATGGCTTCAGAGCTCCATAGCTCCATACCTCCAGAGCTCCAGGGCTCCATAGCTCCATACCTCCAGAGCTCCATACCTCCAGAGCTCCAGAGCTCCATAGCACCAGAGCTCCATGGCTTCAGAGCTCCATAGCACCATAGCTCCATACCTCCAGAGCTCCAGGGCTCCATAGCTCCATACCTCCAGAGCTCCATACCTCCAGAGCTCCATACCTCCAGAGCTCCATAGCTCCATAGCACCAGAGCTCCATAGCTCCATAGCACCAGAGCTCCATAGCACCAGAGCTCCATAGCACCAGAGCTCCATAGCTCCATAGCACCAGAGCTCCATAGCTCCATAGCACCAGAGCTCCATACTTCCAGAGCTCCATAGCTCCATAGCTCCATAGCACCAGAGCTCCATAGCTCCATAGCACCAGAGCTCCATAGCTCCATAGCACCAGAGCTCCATACTTCCATAGCTCCATAGCTCCATACCTCCAGAGCTCCATAGCTCCATAGCTCCATACCTCCAGAGCTCCATAGCTCCAGAGCTCCATAGCTCCATAGCTCCATAGCACCAGAGCTCCATAGCTCCATAGCACCAGAGCTCCATACTTCCATAGCTCCAGGGCTCCATAGCTCCAGGGCTCCATACCTCCAGAGCTCCATAGCTCCATACTTCCAGAGCTCCATAGCTCCATACTTCCATAGCTCCATACTTCCATACCTCCATAGCTCCATACTTCCATAGCACCAGAGCTCCATACTTCCATAGCACCAGAGCTCCATACCTCCAGAGCTCCAGAGCTCCAGCCTGGGTGGCTGGTGGCTCCATAGCTCCATACTTCCATAGCTCTAAGTCAGAGAGTTGGCGAAAATTGCACTAAGTGCGAAAGCCCATTCATTTACAACGGCGTGTCCACAAGGCGGCGACATTTCCCCGTTACCGGTGGCTGCGCGGCGGGTGAGTGACAGAGCTTATCCGAGCGGCTGGAACTCTGCGCCGGCGTGGTCGAGCGTGAGGCCTCGGCCCTTTGGCTGCCTGGTACCTAAAACACTTCCATTGATCCAGCCACGGAGGGTGCTGGCTGGTGGCTCCATACCTCCATAGCTCCATAGCACCAGAGCTCCATAGCTCCATAGCACCAGAGCTCCATGGCTTCAGAGCTCCATAGCACCATAGCTCCATACCTCCAGAGCTCCAGGGCTCCAAAGCTCCATACCTCCAGAGCTCCATACCTCCATAGCTCCATAGCTCCATAGCTCCATAGCACCAGAGCTCCATAGCTCCATAGCACCAGAGCTCCATACTTCCATAGCTCCAGGGCTCCATAGCTCCAGGGCTCCATACCTCCAGAGCTCCATAGCTCCATACTTCCAGAGCTCCATAGCTCCATACTTCCATAGCTCCATACTTCCATACCTCCATAGCTCCATACTTCCATAGCACCAGAGCTCCATACTTCCATAGCACCAGAGCTCCATACCTCCAGAGCTCCAGAGCTCCAGCCTGGGTGGCTGGTGGCTCCATAGCTCCATACTTCCATAGCTCTAAGTCAGAGAGTTGGCGAAAATTGCACTAAGTGCGAAAGCCCATTCATTTACAACGGCGTGTCCACAAGGCGGCGACATTTCCCCGTTACCGGTGGCTGCGCGGCGGGTGAGTGACAGAGCTTATCCGAGCGGCTGGAACTCTGCGCCGGCGTGGTCGAGCGTGAGGCCTCGGCCCTTTGGCTGCCTGGTACCTAAAACACTTCCATTGATCCAGCCACGGAGGGTGCTGGCTGGTGGCTCCATACCTCCATAGCTCCATAGCACCAGAGCTCCATAGCTCCATAGCACCAGAGCTCCATGGCTTCAGAGCTCCATAGCACCATAGCTCCATACCTCCAGAGCTCCAGGGCTCCATAGCTCCATACCTCCAGAGCTCCATACCTCCAGAGCTCCATACCTCCAGAGCTCCATAGCACCAGAGCTCCATGGCTTCAGAGCTCCATAGCACCATAGCTCCATACCTCCAGAGCTCCAGGGCTCCATAGCTCCATACCTCCAGAGCTCCATACCTCCAGAGCTCCATACCTCCAGAGCTCCAGAGCTCCATAGCACCAGAGCTCCATGGCTTCAGAGCTCCATAGCACCATAGCTCCATACCTCCAGAGCTCCAGGGCTCCATAGCTCCATACCTCCAGAGCTCCATACCTCCAGAGCTCCAGAGCTCCATAGCACCAGAGCTCCATGGCTTCAGAGCTCCATAGCACCATAGCTCCATACCTCCAGAGCTCCAGGGCTCCATAGCTCCATACCTCCAGAGCTCCATACCTCCAGAGCTCCAGAGCTCCAGAGCTCCATAGCACCAGAGCTCCATGGCTTCAGAGCTCCATAGCACCATAGCTCCATACCTCCAGAGCTCCAGGGCTCCAAAGCTCCATACCTCCAGAGCTCCATACCTCCAGAGCTCCATACCTCCAGAGCTCCATAGCTCCATAGCACCAGAGCTCCATAGCTCCATAGCACCAGAGCTCCATAGCACCAGAGCTCCATAGCACCAGAGCTCCATAGCTCCATAGCACCAGAGCTCCATAGCTCCATAGCACCAGAGCTCCATAGCTCCATAGCACCAGAGCTCCATACTTCCAGAGCTCCATAGCTCCATAGCTCCATAGCACCAGAGCTCCATAGCTCCATAGCACCAGAGCTCCATAGCTCCATAGCACCAGAGCTCCATACTTCCATAGCTCCATAGCTCCATACCTCCAGAGCTCCATAGCTCCATAGCTCCATACCTCCAGAGCTCCATAGCTCCATAGCTCCATAGCTCCATAGCACCAGAGCTCCATAGCTCCATAGCACCAGAGCTCCATACTTCCATAGCTCCAGGGCTCCATAGCTCCAGGGCTCCATAGCTCCATACCTCCAGAGCTCCATAGCTCCATACTTCCAGAGCTCCATAGCTCCATAGCACCAGAGCTCCATAGCTCCATAGCACCAGAGCTCCATAGCTCCATAGCACCAGAGCTCCATAGCTCCATAGCACCAGAGCTCCATAGCTCCATAGCTCCAGGGCTCCATAGCTCCATAGCTCCAGGGCTCCATAGCTCCATAGCTCCAGGGCTCCATAGCTCCATAGCTCCATACCTCCAGAGCTCCATACCTCCAGAGCTCCATACCTCCATAGCACCAGAGCTCCATAGCTCCAGGGCTCCAGGGCTCCATAGCTCCATACCTCCAGAGCTCCATAGCTCCATACTTCCAGAGCTCCATAGCTCCATAGCTCCATACTTCCATAGCTCCATAGCTCCATACTTCCATAGCACCTGAGCTCCATACCTCCAGAGCTCCATAGCTCCAGCCTGGGTGGCTGGTGGCTCCATAGCTCCATACTTCCATAGCTCTAAGTCAGAGAGTTGGCGAAAATTGCACTAAGTGCGAAAGCCCATTCATTTACAACGGCGTGTCCGCCAGGCGGCGACATTTCCCCGTTACCGGTGGCTGCGCGGCGGGTGAGTGACAGAGCTTATCCGAGCGGCTGGAACTCTGCGCCGGCGTGGTCGAGCGTGAGGCCTCGGCCCTTTGGCTGCCTGGTACCTAAAACACTTCCATTGATCCAGCCACGGAGGGTGCTGGCTGGTGGCTCCATACCTCCATAGCTCCATAGCACCAGAGCTCCATAGCTCCATAGCACCAGAGCTCCATGGCTTCAGAGCTCCATAGCACCATAGCTCCATACCTCCAGAGCTCCAGGGCTCCATAGCTCCATACCTCCAGAACTCCATACCTCCAGAGCTCCATACCTCCAGAGCTCCATAGCACCAGAGCTCCATGGCTTCAGAGCTCCATAGCACCATAGCTCCATACCTCCAGAGCTCCAGGGCTCCATAGCTCCATACCTCCAGAGCTCCATACCTCCAGAGCTCCATACCTCCAGAGCTCCATAGCACCAGAGCTCCATGGCTTCAGAGCTCCATAGCACCATAGCTCCATACCTCCAGAGCTCCAGGGCTCCATAGCTCCATACCTCCAGAGCTCCATACCTCCAGAGCTCCATACCTCCAGAGCTCCAGAGCTCCATAGCACCAGAGCTCCATGGCTTCAGAGCTCCATAGCTCCATACCTCCAGAGCTCCAGGGCTCCATAGCTCCATACCTCCAGAGCTCCATACCTCCAGAGCTCCAGAGCTCCATAGCACCAGAGCTCCATGGCTTCAGAGCTCCATAGCACCATAGCTCCATACCTCCAGAGCTCCAGGGCTCCATAGCTCCATACCTCCAGAGCTCCATACCTCCAGAGCTCCATACCTCCAGAGCTCCATAGCTCCATAGCACCAGAGCTCCATAGCTCCATAGCACCAGAGCTCCATAGCACCAGAGCTCCATAGCACCAGAGCTCCATAGCTCCATAGCACCAGAGCTCCATAGCTCCATAGCACCAGAGCTCCATAGCTCCATAGCACCAGAGCTCCATACTTCCAGAGCTCCATAGCTCCATAGCTCCATAGCACCAGAGCTCCATAGCTCCATAGCACCAGAGCTCCATAGCTCCATAGCACCAGAGCTCCATACTTCCATAGCTCCATAGCTCCATACCTCCAGAGCTCCATAGCTCCATAGCTGCATACCTCCAGAGCTCCATAGCTCCAGAGCTCCATAGCTCCATAGCTCCATAGCACCAGAGCTCCATAGCTCCATAGCACCAGAGCTCCATACTTCCATAGCTCCAGGGCTCCATAGCTCCAGGGCTCCATACCTCCAGAGCTCCATAGCTCCATACTTCCAGAGCTCCATAGCTCCATACTTCCATAGCTCCATACTTCCATACCTCCATAGCTCCATACTTCCATAGCACCAGAGCTCCATACTTCCATAGCACCAGAGCTCCATACCTCCAGAGCTCCAGAGCTCCAGCCTGGGTGGCTGGTGGCTCCATAGCTCCATACTTCCATAGCTCTAAGTCAGAGAGTTGGCGAAAATTGCACTAAGTGCGAAAGCCCATTCATTTACAACGGCGTGTCCACAAGGCGGCGACATTTCCCCGTTACCGGTGGCTGCGCGGCGGGTGAGTGACAGAGCTTATCCGAGCGGCTGGAACTCTGCGCCGGCGTGGTCGAGCGTGAGGCCTCGGCCCTTTGGCTGCCTGGTACCTAAAACACTTCCATTGATCCAGCCACGGAGGGTGCTGGCTGGTGGCTCCATACCTCCATAGCTCCATAGCACCAGAGCTCCATAGCTCCATAGCACCAGAGCTCCATGGCTTCAGAGCTCCATAGCACCATAGCTCCATACCTCCAGAGCTCCAGGGCTCCATAGCTCCATACCTCCAGAGCTCCATACCTCCAGAGCTCCATACCTCCAGAGCTCCATAGCACCAGAGCTCCATGGCTTCAGAGCTCCATAGCACCATAGCTCCATACCTCCAGAGCTCCAGGGCTCCATAGCTCCATACCTCCAGAGCTCCATACCTCCAGAGCTCCATACCTCCAGAGCTCCATAGCACCAGAGCTCCATGGCTTCAGAGCTCCATAGCACCATAGCTCCATACCTCCAGAGCTCCAGGGCTCCATAGCTCCATACCTCCAGAGCTCCATACCTCCAGAGCTCCATACCTCCAGAGCTCCATAGCACCAGAGCTCCATGGCTTCAGAGCTCCATAGCACCATAGCTCCATACCTCCAGAGCTCCAGGGCTCCATAGCTCCATACCTCCAGAGCTCCATACCTCCAGAGCTCCATACCTCCATACCTCCAGAGCTCCAGAGCTCCATAGCACCAGAGCTCCATGGCTTCAGAGCTCCATAGCACCATAGCTCCATACCTCCAGAGCTCCAGGGCTCCATAGCTCCATACCTCCAGAGCTCCATACCTCCAGAGCTCCAGAGCTCCATAGCACCAGAGCTCCATGGCTTCAGAGCTCCATAGCACCATAGCTCCATACCTCCAGAGCTCCAGGGCTCCATAGCTCCATACCTCCAGAGCTCCATACCTCCAGAGCTCCAGAGCTCCATAGCACCAGAGCTCCATGGCTTCAGAGCTCCATAGCACCATAGCTCCATACCTCCAGAGCTCCAGGGCTCCAAAGCTCCATACCTCCAGAGCTCCATACCTCCAGAGCTCCATACCTCCAGAGCTCCATAGCTCCATAGCACCAGAGCTCCATAGCTCCATAGCACCAGAGCTCCATAGCACCAGAGCTCCATAGCTCCATAGCACCAGAGCTCCATAGCTCCATAGCACCAGAGCTCCATAGCTCCATAGCACCAGAGCTCCATACTTCCAGAGCTCCATAGCTCCATAGCTCCATAGCACCAGAGCTCCATAGCTCCATAGCACCAGAGCTCCATAGCTCCATAGCACCAGAGCTCCATACTTCCATAGCTCCATAGCTCCATACCTCCAGAGCTCCAGAGCTCCATAGCTCCATAGCTCCATACCTCCAGAGCTCCATAGCTCCAGAGCTCCATAGCTCCATAGCACCAGAGCTCCATAGCTCCATAGCACCAGAGCTCCATACTTCCATAGCTCCAGGGCTCCATAGCTCCAGGGCTCCATAGCTCCATACCTCCAGAGCTCCATAGCTCCATACTTCCAGAGCTCCATAGCTCCATAGCACCAGAGCTCCATAGCTCCATAGCACCAGAGCTCCATAGCTCCATAGCACCAGAGCTCCATAGCTCCATAGCACCAGAGCTCCATAGCTCCATAGCTCCAGGGCTCCATAGCTCCATAGCTCCAGGGCTCCATAGCTCCATAGCTCCAGGGCTCCATAGCTCCATAGCTCCATACCTCCAGAGCTCCATACCTCCAGAGCTCCATACCTCCATAGCACCAGAGCTCCATAGCTCCAGGGCTCCAGGGCTCCATAGCTCCATACCTCCAGAGCTCCATAGCTCCATACTTCCAGAGCTCCATAGCTCCATAGCTCCATACTTCCATAGCTCCATAGCTCCTTACTTCCATAGCACCTGAGCTCCATACCTCCAGAGCTCCATAGCTCCAGCCTGGGTGGCTGGTGGCTCCATAGCTCCATACTTCCATAGCTCTAAGTCAGAGAGTTGGCGAAAATTGCACTAAGTGTGAAAGCCCATTCATTTACAACGGCGTGTCCGCCAGGCGGCGACATTTCCCCGTTACCGGTGGCTGCGCGGCGGGTGAGTGACAGAGCTTATCCGAGCGGCTGGAACTCTGCGCCGGCGTGGTCGAGCGTGAGGCCTCGGCCCTTTGGCTGCCTGGTACCTAAAACACTTCCATTGATCCAGCCACGGAGGGTGCTGGCTGGTGGCTCCATACCTCCAGAGCTCCATAGCACCAGAGCTCCATAGCTCCATAGCACCAGAGCTCCATGGCTTCAGAGCTCCATAGCACCATAGCTCCATACCTCCAGAGCTCCAGGGCTCCATAGCTCCATACCTCCAGAGCTCCATACCTCCAGAGCTCCATAGCACCAGAGCTCCATAGCACCAGAGCTCCATGGCTTCAGAGCTCCATAGCACCATAGCTCCATACCTCCAGAGCTCCAGGGCTCCATAGCTCCATACCTCCAGAGCTCCATACCTCCAGAGCTCCATAGCACCAGAGCTCCATGGCTTCAGAGCTCCATAGCACCATAGCTCCATACCTCCAGAGCTCCAGGGCTCCATAGCTCCATACCTCCAGAGCTCCATACCTCCAGAGCTCCATACCTCCAGAGCTCCAGAGCTCCATAGCACCAGAGCTCCATACTTCCAGAGCTCCATAGCTCCATAGCTCCATAGCACCAGAGCTCCATAGCTCCATAGCACCAGAGCTCCATGGCTTCAGAGCTCCATAGCACCATAGCTCCATACCTCCAGAGCTCCAGGGCTCCATAGCTCCATACCTCCAGAGCTCCATACCTCCAGAGCTCCATACCTCCAGAGCTCCATAGCACCAGAGCTCCATAGCTCCATAGCACCAGAGCTCCATAGCACCAGAGCTCCATAGCTCCATAGCACCAGAGCTCCATAGCTCCATAGCACCAGAGCTCCATACTTCCAGAGCTCCATAGCTCCATAGCTCCATAGCACCAGAGCTCCATAGCTCCATAGCACCAGAGCTCCATAGCTCCATAGCACCAGAGCTCCATACTTCCATAGCTCCATAGCTCCATAGCTCCATAGCTCCAGGGCTCCATAGCTCCATAGCTCCATAGCTCCAGGGCTCCATAGCTCCATAGCTCCAGGGCTCCATAGCTCCATAGCTCCATACCTCCAGAGCTCCATACCTCCAGAGCTCCATACCTCCATAGCACCAGAGCTCCATAGCTCCAGGGCTCCAGGGCTCCATAGCTCCATACCTCCAGAGCTCCATAGCTCCATACTTCCAGAGCTCCATAGCTCCATAGCTCCATACTTCCATAGCTCCATAGCTCCATACTTCCATAGCACCTGAGCTCCATACCTCCAGAGCTCCATAGCTCCAGCCTGGGTGGCTGGTGGCTCCATAGCTCCATACTTCCATAGCTCTAAGTCAGAGAGTTGGCGAAAATTGCACTAAGTGCGAAAGCCCATTCATTTACAACGGCGTGTCCACAAGGCGGCGACATTTCCCCGTTACCGGTGGCTGCGCGGCGGGTGAGTGACAGAGCTTATCCGAGCGGCTGGAACTCTGCGCCGGCGTGGTCGAGCGTGAGGCCTCGGCCCTTTGGCTGCCTGGTACCTAAAACACTTCCATTGATCCAGCCACGGAGGGTGCTGGCTGGTGGCTCCATACCTCCATAGCTCCATAGCACCAGAGCTCCATAGCTCCATAGCACCAGAGCTCCATGGCTTCAGAGCTCCATAGCACCATAGCTCCATACCTCCAGAGCTCCAGGGCTCCATAGCTCCATACCTCCAGAGCTCCATACCTCCAGAGCTCCATACCTCCAGAGCTCCATAGCACCAGAGCTCCATGGCTTCAGAGCTCCATAGCACCATAGCTCCATACCTCCAGAGCTCCAGGGCTCCATAGCTCCATACCTCCAGAGCTCCATACCTCCAGAGCTCCATACCTCCAGAGCTCCATAGCACCAGAGCTCCATGGCTTCAGAGCTCCATAGCACCATAGCTCCATACCTCCAGAGCTCCAGGGCTCCATAGCTCCATACCTCCAGAGCTCCATACCTCCAGAGCTCCATACCTCCAGAGCTCCAGAGCTCCATAGCACCAGAGCTCCATGGCTTCAGAGCTCCATAGCTCCATACCTCCAGAGCTCCAGGGCTCCATAGCTCCATACCTCCAGAGCTCCATACCTCCAGAGCTCCAGAGCTCCATAGCACCAGAGCTCCATGGCTTCAGAGCTCCATAGCACCATAGCTCCATACCTCCAGAGCTCCAGGGCTCCATAGCTCCATACCTCCAGAGCTCCATACCTCCAGAGCTCCATACCTCCAGAGCTCCATAGCTCCATAGCACCAGAGCTCCATAGCTCCATAGCACCAGAGCTCCATAGCACCAGAGCTCCATAGCACCAGAGCTCCATAGCTCCATAGCACCAGAGCTCCATAGCTCCATAGCACCAGAGCTCCATACTTCCAGAGCTCCATAGCTCCATAGCTCCATAGCACCAGAGCTCCATAGCTCCATAGCACCAGAGCTCCATAGCTCCATAGCACCAGAGCTCCATACTTCCATAGCTCCATAGCTCCATACCTCCAGAGCTCCATAGCTCCATAGCTCCATACCTCCAGAGCTCCATAGCTCCAGAGCTCCATAGCTCCATAGCTCCATAGCACCAGAGCTCCATAGCTCCATAGCACCAGAGCTCCATACTTCCATAGCTCCAGGGCTCCATAGCTCCAGGGCTCCATACCTCCAGAGCTCCATAGCTCCATACTTCCAGAGCTCCATAGCTCCATACTTCCATAGCTCCATACTTCCATACCTCCATAGCTCCATACTTCCATAGCTCCAGAGCTCCATACTTCCATAGCACCTGAGCTCCATACCTCCAGAGCTCCAGAGCTCCAGCCTGGGTGGCTGGTGGCTCCATAGCTCCATACCTCCATAGCTCTAAGTCAGAGAGTTGGCGAAAATTGCACTAAGTGCGAAAGCCCATTCATTTACAACGGCGTGTCCACAAGGCGGCGACATTTCCCCGTTACCGGTGGCTGCGCGGCGGGTGAGTGACAGAGCTTATCCGAGCGGCTGGAACTCTGCGCCGGCGTGGTCGAGCGTGAGGCCTCGGCCCTTTGGCTGCCTGGTACCTAAAACACTTCCATTGATCCAGCCACGGAGGGTGCTGGCTGGTGGCTCCATACCTCCAGAGCTCCATAGCACCAGAGCTCCATAGCTCCATAGCACCAGAGCTCCATGGCTTCAGAGCTCCATAGCACCATAGCTCCATACCTCCAGAGCTCCAGGGCTCCATAGCTCCATACCTCCAGAGCTCCATACCTCCAGAGCTCCATACCTCCAGAGCTCCATAGCACCAGAGCTCCATAGCACCAGAGCTCCATGGCTTCAGAGCTCCATAGCACCATAGCTCCATACCTCCAGAGCTCCAGGGCTCCATAGCTCCATACCTCCAGAGCTCCATACCTCCAGAGCTCCATAGCACCAGAGCTCCATGGCTTCAGAGCTCCATAGCACCATAGCTCCATACCTCCAGAGCTCCAGGGCTCCATAGCTCCATACCTCCAGAGCTCCATACCTCCAGAGCTCCATACCTCCAGAGCTCCAGAGCTCCATAGCACCAGAGCTCCATACTTCCAGAGCTCCATAGCTCCATAGCTCCATAGCACCAGAGCTCCATAGCTCCATAGCACCAGAGCTCCATGGCTTCAGAGCTCCATAGCACCATAGCTCCATACCTCCAGAGCTCCAGGGCTCCATAGCTCCATACCTCCAGAGCTCCATACCTCCAGAGCTCCATACCTCCAGAGCTCCATAGCACCAGAGCTCCATAGCTCCATAGCACCAGAGCTCCATAGCACCAGAGCTCCATAGCTCCATAGCACCAGAGCTCCATAGCTCCATAGCACCAGAGCTCCATACTTCCAGAGCTCCATAGCTCCATAGCTCCATAGCACCAGAGCTCCATAGCTCCATAGCACCAGAGCTCCATAGCTCCATAGCACCAGAGCTCCATACTTCCATAGCTCCATAGCTCCATAGCTCCATAGCTCCAGGGCTCCATAGCTCCATAGCTCCAGGGCTCCATAGCTCCATAGCTCCAGGGCTCCATAGCTCCATAGCTCCATACCTCCAGAGCTCCATACCTCCAGAGCTCCATACCTCCATAGCACCAGAGCTCCATAGCTCCAGGGCTCCAGGGCTCCATAGCTCCATACCTCCAGAGCTCCATAGCTCCATACTTCCAGAGCTCCATAGCTCCATAGCTCCATACTTCCATAGCTCCATAGCTCCATACTTCCATAGCACCTGAGCTCCATACCTCCAGAGCTCCATAGCTCCAGCCTGGGTGGCTGGTGGCTCCATAGCTCCATACTTCCATAGCTCTAAGTCAGAGAGTTGGCGAAAATTGCACTAAGTGCGAAAGCCCATTCATTTACAACGGCGTGTCCACAAGGCGGCGACATTTCCCCGTTACCGGTGGCTGCGCGGCGGGTGAGTGACAGAGCTTATCCGAGCGGCTGGAACTCTGCGCCGGCGTGGTCGAGCGTGAGGCCTCGGCCCTTTGGCTGCCTGGTACCTAAAACACTTCCATTGATCCAGCCACGGAGGGTGCTGGCTGGTGGCTCCATACCTCCATAGCTCCATAGCACCAGAGCTCCATAGCTCCATAGCACCAGAGCTCCATGGCTTCAGAGCTCCATAGCACCATAGCTCCATACCTCCAGAGCTCCAGGGCTCCATAGCTCCATACCTCCAGAGCTCCATACCTCCAGAGCTCCATACCTCCAGAGCTCCATAGCACCAGAGCTCCATGGCTTCAGAGCTCCATAGCACCATAGCTCCATACCTCCAGAGCTCCAGGGCTCCATAGCTCCATACCTCCAGAGCTCCATACCTCCAGAGCTCCATACCTCCAGAGCTCCATAGCACCAGAGCTCCATGGCTTCAGAGCTCCATAGCACCATAGCTCCATACCTCCAGAGCTCCAGGGCTCCATAGCTCCATACCTCCAGAGCTCCATACCTCCAGAGCTCCATACCTCCAGAGCTCCAGAGCTCCATAGCACCAGAGCTCCATGGCTTCAGAGCTCCATAGCTCCATACCTCCAGAGCTCCAGGGCTCCATAGCTCCATACCTCCAGAGCTCCATACCTCCAGAGCTCCAGAGCTCCATAGCACCAGAGCTCCATGGCTTCAGAGCTCCATAGCACCATAGCTCCATACCTCCAGAGCTCCAGGGCTCCATAGCTCCATACCTCCAGAGCTCCATACCTCCAGAGCTCCATACCTCCAGAGCTCCATAGCTCCATAGCACCAGAGCTCCATAGCTCCATAGCACCAGAGCTCCATAGCACCAGAGCTCCATAGCACCAGAGCTCCATAGCTCCATAGCACCAGAGCTCCATAGCTCCATAGCACCAGAGCTCCATACTTCCAGAGCTCCATAGCTCCATAGCTCCATAGCACCAGAGCTCCATAGCTCCATAGCACCAGAGCTCCATAGCTCCATAGCACCAGAGCTCCATACTTCCATAGCTCCATAGCTCCATACCTCCAGAGCTCCATAGCTCCATAGCTCCATACCTCCAGAGCTCCATAGCTCCAGAGCTCCATAGCTCCATAGCTCCATAGCACCAGAGCTCCATAGCTCCATAGCACCAGAGCTCCATACTTCCATAGCTCCAGGGCTCCATAGCTCCAGGGCTCCATACCTCCAGAGCTCCATAGCTCCATACTTCCAGAGCTCCATAGCTCCATACTTCCATAGCTCCATACTTCCATACCTCCATAGCTCCATACTTCCATAGCACCAGAGCTCCATACTTCCATAGCACCAGAGCTCCATACCTCCAGAGCTCCAGAGCTCCAGCCTGGGTGGCTGGTGGCTCCATAGCTCCATACCTCCATAGCTCTAAGTCAGAGAGTTGGCGAAAATTGCACTAAGTGCGAAAGCCCATTCATTTACAACGGCGTGTCCACAAGGCGGCGACATTTCCCCGTTACCGGTGGCTGCGCGGCGGGTGAGTGACAGAGCTTATCCGAGCGGCTGGAACTCTGCGCCGGCGTGGTCGAGCGTGAGGCCTCGGCCCTTTGGCTGCCTGGTACCTAAAACACTTCCATTGATCCAGCCACGGAGGGTGCTGGCTGGTGGCTCCATACCTCCATAGCTCCATAGCACCAGAGCTCCATAGCTCCATAGCACCAGAGCTCCATGGCTTCAGAGCTCCATAGCACCATAGCTCCATACCTCCAGAGCTCCAGGGCTCCAAAGCTCCATACCTCCAGAGCTCCATACCTCCAGAGCTCCATACCTCCAGAGCTCCATAGCTCCATAGCACCAGAGCTCCATAGCTCCATAGCACCAGAGCTCCATAGCACCATAGCTCCATAGCACCAGAGCTCCATAGCTCCATAGCACCAGAGCTCCATAGCTCCATAGCACCAGAGCTCCATAGCTCCATAGCACCAGAGCTCCATACTTCCAGAGCTCCATAGCTCCATAGCTCCATAGCACCAGAGCTCCATAGCTCCATAGCACCAGAGCTCCATAGCTCCATAGCACCAGAGCTCCATACTTCCATAGCTCCATAGCTCCATAGCACCAGAGCTCCATAGCTCCATAGCACCAGAGCTCCATACTTCCAGAGCTCCATAGCTCCATAGCTCCATAGCACCAGAGCTCCATAGCTCCATAGCACCAGAGCTCCATAGCTCCATAGCACCAGAGCTCCATACTTCCATAGCTCCATAGCTCCATACCTCCAGAGCTCCATAGCTCCATAGCTCCATACTTCCATAGCTCCAGAGCTCCATACTTCCATAGCACCTGAGCTCTATACCTCCAGAGCTCCAGAGCTCCAGCCTGGGTGGCTGGTGGCTCCATAGCTCCATACCTCCATAGCTCTAAGTCAGAGAGTTGGCGAAAATTGCACTAAGTGCGAAAGCCCATTCATTTACAACGGCGTGTCCACAAGGCGGCGACATTTCCCCGTTACCGGTGGCTGCGCGGCGGGTGAGTGACAGAGCTTATCCGAGCGGCTGGAACTCTGCGCCGGCGTGGTCGAGCGTGAGGCCTCGGCCCTTTGGCTGCCTGGTACCTAAAACACTTCCATTGATCCAGCCACGGAGGGTGCTGGCTGGTGGCTCCATACCTCCAGAGCTCCATAGCACCAGAGCTCCATAGCTCCATAGCACCAGAGCTCCATGGCTTCAGAGCTCCATAGCACCATAGCTCCATACCTCCAGAGCTCCAGGGCTCCATAGCTCCATACCTCCAGAGCTCCATACCTCCAGAGCTCCATACCTCCAGAGCTCCATAGCACCAGAGCTCCATAGCACCAGAGCTCCATGGCTTCAGAGCTCCATAGCACCATAGATCCATACCTCCAGAGCTCCAGGGCTCCATAGCTCCATACCTCCAGAGCTCCATACCTCCAGAGCTCCATAGCACCAGAGCTCCATGGCTTCAGAGCTCCATAGCACCATAGCTCCATACCTCCAGAGCTCCAGGGCTCCATAGCTCCATACCTCCAGAGCTCCATACCTCCAGAGCTCCATACCTCCAGAGCTCCAGAGCTCCATAGCACCAGAGCTCCATACTTCCAGAGCTCCATAGCTCCATAGCTCCATAGCACCAGAGCTCCATAGCTCCATAGCACCAGAGCTCCATGGCTTCAGAGCTCCATAGCACCATAGCTCCATACCTCCAGAGCTCCAGGGCTCCATAGCTCCATACCTCCAGAGTTCCATACCTCCAGAGCTCCATACCTCCAGAGCTCCATAGCACCAGAGCTCCATAGCTCCATAGCACCAGAGCTCCATAGCACCAGAGCTCCATAGCTCCATAGCACCAGAGCTCCATAGCTCCATAGCACCAGAGCTCCATACTTCCAGAGCTCCATAGCTCCATAGCTCCATAGCACCAGAGCTCCATAGCTCCATAGCACCAGAGCTCCATAGCTCCATAGCACCAGAGCTCCATACTTCCATAGCTCCATAGCTCCATAGCTCCATAGCTCCAGGGCTCCATAGCTCCATAGCTCCAGGGCTCCATAGCTCCATAGCTCCAGGGCTCCATAGCTCCATAGCTCCATACCTCCAGAGCTCCATACCTCCAGAGCTCCATACCTCCATAGCACCAGAGCTCCATAGCTCCAGGGCTCCAGGGCTCCATAGCTCCATACCTCCAGAGCTCCATAGCTCCATACTTCCAGAGCTCCATAGCTCCATAGCTCCATACTTCCATAGCTCCATAGCTCCATACTTCCATAGCACCTGAGCTCCATACCTCCAGAGCTCCATAGCTCCAGCCTGGGTGGCTGGTGGCTCCATAGCTCCATACTTCCATAGCTCTAAGTCAGAGAGTTGGCGAAAATTGCACTAAGTGCGAAAGCCCATTCATTTACAACGGCGTGTCCACAAGGCGGCGACATTTCCCCGTTACCGGTGGCTGCGCGGCGGGTGAGTGACAGAGCTTATCCGAGCGGCTGGAACTCTGCGCCGGCGTGGTCGAGCGTGAGGCCTCGGCCCTTTGGCTGCCTGGTACCTAAAACACTTCCATTGATCCAGCCACGGAGGGTGCTGGCTGGTGGCTCCATACCTCCATAGCTCCATAGCACCAGAGCTCCATAGCTCCATAGCACCAGAGCTCCATGGCTTCAGAGCTCCATAGCACCATAGCTCCATACCTCCAGAGCTCCAGGGCTCCATAGCTCCATACCTCCAGAGCTCCATACCTCCAGAGCTCCATACCTCCAGAGCTCCATAGCACCAGAGCTCCATGGCTTCAGAGCTCCATAGCACCATAGCTCCATACCTCCAGAGCTCCAGGGCTCCATAGCTCCATACCTCCAGAGCTCCATACCTCCAGAGCTCCATACCTCCAGAGCTCCATAGCACCAGAGCTCCATGGCTTCAGAGCTCCATAGCACCATAGCTCCATACCTCCAGAGCTCCAGGGCTCCATAGCTCCATACCTCCAGAGCTCCATACCTCCAGAGCTCCATACCTCCAGAGCTCCAGAGCTCCATAGCACCAGAGCTCCATGGCTTCAGAGCTCCATAGCTCCATACCTCCAGAGCTCCAGGGCTCCATAGCTCCATACCTCCAGAGCTCCATACCTCCAGAGCTCCAGAGCTCCATAGCACCAGAGCTCCATGGCTTCAGAGCTCCATAGCACCATAGCTCCATACCTCCAGAGCTCCAGGGCTCCATAGCTCCATACCTCCAGAGATCCATACCTCCAGAGCTCCATACCTCCAGAGCTCCATAGCTCCATAGCACCAGAGCTCCATAGCTCCATAGCACCAGAGCTCCATAGCACCAGAGCTCCATAGCACCAGAGCTCCATAGCTCCATAGCACCAGAGCTCCATAGCTCCATAGCACCAGAGCTCCATACTTCCAGAGCTCCATAGCTCCATAGCTCCATAGCACCATAGCTCCATAGCTCCATAGCACCAGAGCTCCATAGCTCCATAGCACCAGAGCTCCATACTTCCATAGCTCCATAGCTCCATACCTCCAGAGCTCCATAGCTCCATAGCTCCATACCTCCAGAGCTCCATAGCTCCAGAGCTCCATAGCTCCATAGCTCCATAGCACCAGAGCTCCATAGCTCCATAGCACCAGAGCTCCATACTTCCATAGCTCCAGGGCTCCATAGCTCCAGGGCTCCATACCTCCAGAGCTCCATAGCTCCATACTTCCAGAGCTCCATAGCTCCATACTTCCATAGCTCCATACTTCCATACCTCCATAGCTCCATACTTCCATAGCACCAGAGCTCCATACTTCCATAGCACCAGAGCTCCATACCTCCAGAGCTCCAGAGCTCCAGCCTGGGTGGCTGGTGGCTCCATAGCTCCATACCTCCATAGCTCTAAGTCAGAGAGTTGGCGAAAATTGCACTAAGTGCGAAAGCCCATTCATTTACAACGGCGTATCCACAAGGCGGCGACATTTCCCCGTTACCGGTGGCTGCGCGGCGGGTGAGTGACAGAGCTTATCCGAGCGGCTGGAACTCTGCGCCGGCGTGGTCGAGCGTGAGGCCTCGGCCCTTTGGCTGCCTGGTACCTAAAACACTTCCATTGATCCAGCCACGGAGGGTGCTGGCTGGTGGCTCCATACCTCCATAGCTCCATAGCACCAGAGCTCCATAGCTCCATAGCACCAGAGCTCCATGGCTTCAGAGCTCCATAGCACCATAGCTCCATACCTCCAGAGCTCCAGGGCTCCAAAGCTCCATACCTCCAGAGCTCCATACCTCCAGAGCTCCATACCTCCAGAGCTCCATAGCTCCATAGCACCAGAGCTCCATAGCTCCATAGCACCAGAGCTCCATAGCACCATAGCTCCATAGCACCAGAGCTCCATAGCTCCATAGCACCAGAGCTCCATAGCTCCATAGCACCAGAGCTCCATAGCTCCATAGCACCAGAGCTCCATACTTCCAGAGCTCCATAGCTCCATAGCTCCATAGCACCAGAGCTCCATAGCTCCATAGCACCAGAGCTCCATAGCTCCATAGCACCAGAGCTCCATACTTCCATAGCTCCATAGCTCCATACCTCCAGAGCTCCATAGCTCCATACCTCCAGAGCTCCATAGCTCCAGAGCTCCATAGCTCCATAGCACCAGAGCTCCATAGCTCCATAGCACCAGAGCTCCATACTTCCATAGCTCCAGGGCTCCATAGCTCCAGGGCTCCATAGCTCCATACCTCCAGAGCTCCATAGCTCCATACCTCCAGAGCTCCATAGCTCCATACTTCCAGAGCTCCATAGCTCCATAGCACCAGAGCTCCATAGCTCCATAGCACCAGAGCTCCATAGCTCCATAGCACCAGAGCTCCATAGCTCCATAGCACCAGAGCTCCATAGCTCCATAGCTCCAGGGCTCCATAGCTCCATAGCTCCAGGGCTCCATAGCTCCATAGCTCCAGGGCTCCATAGCTCCAGGGCTCCAGGGCTCCATAGCTCCATACCTCCAGAGCTCCATAGCTCCATACTTCCAGAGCTCCATAGCTCCATAGCTCCATACTTCCATAGCTCCATAGCTCCATACTTCCATAGCACCAGAGCTCCATACCTCCAGAGCTCCATAGCTCCAGCCTGGGTGGCTGGTGGCTCCATAGCTCCATACTTCCATAGCTCCAGTCAGAGAGTTGGCGAAAATTGCACTAAGTGCGAAAGCCCATTCATTTACAACGGCGTGTCCACAAGGCGGCGACATTTCCCCGTTACCGGTGGCTGCGCGGCGGGTGAGTGACAGAGCTTATCCGAGCGGCTGGAACTCTGCGCCGGCGTGGTCGAGCGTGAGGCCTCGGCCCTTTGGCTGCCTGGTACCTAAAACACTTCCATTGATCCAGCCACGGAGGGTGCTGGCTGGTGGCTCCATACCTCCATAGCTCCATAGCACCAGAGCTCCATAGCTCCATAGCACCAGAGCTCCATGGCTTCAGAGCTCCATAGCACCATAGCTCCATACCTCCAGAGCTCCAGGGCTCCATAGCTCCATACCTCCAGAGCTCCATACCTCCAGAGCTCCATACCTCCAGAGCTCCATAGCACCAGAGCTCCATGGCTTCAGAGCTCCATAGCACCATAGCTCCATACCTCCAGAGCTCCAGGGCTCCATAGCTCCATACCTCCAGAGCTCCATACCTCCAGAGCTCCATACCTCCAGAGCTCCATAGCACCAGAGCTCCATGGCTTCAGAGCTCCATAGCACCATAGCTCCATACCTCCAGAGCTCCAGGGCTCCATAGCTCCATACCTCCAGAGCTCCATACCTCCAGAGCTCCATACCTCCAGAGCTCCAGAGCTCCATAGCACCAGAGCTCCATGGCTTCAGAGCTCCATAGCACCATAGCTCCATACCTCCAGAGCTCCAGGGCTCCATAGCTCCATACCTCCAGAGCTCCATACCTCCAGAGCTCCAGAGCTCCATAGCACCAGAGCTCCATGGCTTCAGAGCTCCATAGCACCATAGCTCCATACCTCCAGAGCTCCAGGGCTCCATAGCTCCATACCTCCAGAGCTCCATACCTCCAGAGCTCCATACCTCCAGAGCTCCATAGCTCCATAGCACCAGAGCTCCATAGCTCCATAGCACCAGAGCTCCATAGCACCAGAGCTCCATAGCACCAGAGCTCCATAGCTCCATAGCACCAGAGCTCCATAGCTCCATAGCACCAGAGCTCCATAGCTCCATAGCACCAGAGCTCCATACTTCCAGAGCTCCATAGCTCCATAGCTCCATAGCACCAGAGCTCCATAGCTCCATAGCACCAGAGCTCCATGGCTTCAGAGCTCCATAGCACCATAGCTCCATACCTCCAGAGCTCCAGGGCTCCATAGCTCCATACCTCCAGAGCTCCATACCTCCAGAGCTCCATACCTCCAGAGCTCCATAGCACCAGAGCTCCATAGCTCCATAGCACCAGAGCTCCATAGCACCAGAGCTCCATAGCACCAGAGCTCCATAGCTCCATAGCACCAGAGCTCCATAGCTCCATAGCACCAGAGCTCCATACTTCCAGAGCTCCATAGCTCCATAGCTCCATAGCACCAGAGCTCCATAGCTCCATAGCACCAGAGCTCCATAGCTCCATAGCACCAGAGCTCCATACTTCCATAGCTCCATAGCTCCATACCTCCAGAGCTCCATAGCTCCATAGCTCCATAGCTCCATGCCTCCAGAGCTCCATAGCTCCAGAGCTCCATAGCTCCATAGCTCCATAGCACCAGAGCTCCATAGCTCCATAGCACCAGAGCTCCATACTTCCATAGCTCCAGGGCTCCATAGCTCCAGGGCTCCATACCTCCAGAGCTCCATAGCTCCATACTTCCAGAGCTCCATAGCTCCATACTTCCATAGCTCCATACTTCCATACCTCCATAGCTCCATACTTCCATAGCACCAGAGCTCCATACTTCCATAGCACCAGAGCTCCATACCTCCAGAGCTCCAGAGCTCCAGCCTGGGTGGCTGGTGGCTCCATAGCTCCATACTTCCATAGCTCTAAGTCAGAGAGTTGGCGAAAATTGCACTAAGTGCGAAAGCCCATTCATTTACAACGGCGTGTCCACAAGGCGGCGACATTTCCCCGTTACCGGTGGCTGCGCGGCGGGTGAGTGACAGAGCTTATCCGAGCGGCTGGAACTCTGCGCCGGCGTGGTCGAGCGTGAGGCCTCGGCCCTTTGGCTGCCTGGTACCTAAAACACTTCCATTGATCCAGCCACGGAGGGTGCTGGCTGGTGGCTCCATACCTCCATAGCTCCATAGCACCAGAGCTCCATAGCTCCATAGCACCAGAGCTCCATGGCTTCAGAGCTCCATAGCACCATAGCTCCATACCTCCAGAGCTCCAGGGCTCCATAGCTCCATACCTCCAGAGCTCCATACCTCCAGAGCTCCATACCTCCAGAGCTCCATAGCACCAGAGCTCCATGGCTTCAGAGCTCCATAGCACCATAGCTCCATACCTCCAGAGCTCCAGGGCTCCATAGCTCCATACCTCCAGAGCTCCATACCTCCAGAGCTCCATACCTCCAGAGCTCCATAGCACCAGAGCTCCATGGCTTCAGAGCTCCATAGCACCATAGCTCCATACCTCCAGAGCTCCAGGGCTCCATAGCTCCATACCTCCAGAGCTCCATACCTCCAGAGCTCCATACCTCCAGAGCTCCATAGCACCAGAGCTCCATGGCTTCAGAGCTCCATAGCACCATAGCTCCATACCTCCAGAGCTCCAGGGCTCCATAGCTCCATACCTCCAGAGCTCCATACCTCCAGAGCTCCATACCTCCAGAGCTCCAGAGCTCCATAGCACCAGAGCTCCATGGCTTCAGAGCTCCATAGCACCATAGCTCCATACCTCCAGAGCTCCAGGGCTCCATAGCTCCATACCTCCAGAGCTCCAGAGCTCCATAGCACCAGAGCTCCATGGCTTCAGAGCTCCATAGCACCATAGCTCCATACCTCCAGAGCTCCAGTGCTCCATAGCTCCATACCTCCAGAGCTCCATACCTCCAGAGCTCCAGAGCTCCATAGCACCAGAGCTCCATGGCTTCAGAGCTCCATAGCACCATAGCTCCATACCTCCAGAGCTCCAGGGCTCCAAAGCTCCATATCTCCAGAGCTCCATACCTCCAGAGCTCCATACCTCCAGAGCTCCATAGCTCCATAGCACCAGAGCTCCATAGCTCCATAGCACCAGAGCTCCATAGCACCAGAGCTCCATAGCACCAGAGCTCCATAGCTCCATAGCACCAGAGCTCCATAGCTCCATAGCACCAGAGCTCCATAGCTCCATAGCACCAGAGCTCCATACTTCCAGAGCTCCATAGCTCCATAGCTCCATAGCACCAGAGCTCCATAGCTCCATAGCACCAGAGCTCCATAGCTCCATAGCACCAGAGCTCCATACTTCCATAGCTCCATAGCTCCATACCTCCAGAGCTCCATAGCTCCATAGCTGCATACCTCCAGAGCTCCATAGCTCCAGAGCTCCATAGCTCCATAGCTCCATAGCACCAGAGCTCCATAGCTCCATAGCACCAGAGCTCCATACTTCCATAGCTCCAGGGCTCCATAGCTCCAGGGCTCCATACCTCCAGAGCTCCATAGCTCCATACTTCCAGAGCTCCATAGCTCCATACTTCCATAGCTCCATACTTCCATACCTCCATAGCTCCATACTTCCATAGCACCAGAGCTCCATACTTCCATAGCACCAGAGCTCCATACCTCCAGAGCTCCAGAGCTCCAGCCTGGGTGGCTGGTGGCTCCATAGCTCCATACTTCCATAGCTCTAAGTCAGAGAGTTGGCGAAAATTGCACTAAGTGCGAAAGCCCATTCATTTACAACGGCGTGTCCACAAGGCGGCGACATTTCCCCGTTACCGGTGGCTGCGCGGCGGGTGAGTGACAGAGCTTATCCGAGCGGCTGGAACTCTGCGCCGGCGTGGTCGAGCGTGAGGCCTCGGCCCTTTGGCTGCCTGGTACCTAAAACACTTCCATTGATCCAGCCACGGAGGGTGCTGGCTGGTGGCTCCATACCTCCATAGCTCCATAGCACCAGAGCTCCATAGCTCCATAGCACCAGAGCTCCATGGCTTCAGAGCTCCATAGCACCATAGCTCCATACCTCCAGAGCTCCAGGGCTCCATAGCTCCATACCTCCAGAGCTCCATACCTCCAGAGCTCCATACCTCCAGAGCTCCATAGCACCAGAGCTCCATGGCTTCAGAGCTCCATAGCACCATAGCTCCATACCTCCAGAGCTCCAGGGCTCCATAGCTCCATACCTCCAGAGCTCCATACCTCCAGAGCTCCATACCTCCAGAGCTCCATAGCACCAGAGCTCCATGGCTTCAGAGCTCCATAGCACCATAGCTCCATACCTCCAGAGCTCCAGGGCTCCATAGCTCCATACCTCCAGAGCTCCATACCTCCAGAGCTCCATACCTCCAGAGCTCCATAGCACCAGAGCTCCATGGCTTCAGAGCTCCATAGCACCATAGCTCCATACCTCCAGAGCTCCAGGGCTCCATAGCTCCATACCTCCAGAGCTCCATACCTCCAGAGCTCCATACCTCCAGAGCTCCAGAGCTCCATAGCACCAGAGCTCCATGGCTTCAGAGCTCCATAGCACCATAGCTCCATACCTCCAGAGCTCCAGGGCTCCATAGCTCCATACCTCCAGAGCTCCATACCTCCAGAGCTCCAGAGCTCCATAGCACCAGAGCTCCATGGCTTCAGAGCTCCATAGCACCATAGCTCCATACCTCCAGAGCTCCAGGGCTCCATAGCTCCATACCTCCAGAGCTCCATACCTCCAGAGCTCCAGAGCTCCATAGCACCAGAGCTCCATGGCTTCAGAGCTCCATAGCACCATAGCTCCATACCTCCAGAGCTCCAGGGCTCCAAAGCTCCATACCTCCAGAGCTCCATACCTCCAGAGCTCCATACCTCCAGAGCTCCATAGCTCCATAGCACCAGAGCTCCATAGCTCCATAGCACCAGAGCTCCATAGCACCAGAGCTCCATAGCACCAGAGCTCCATAGCTCCATAGCACCAGAGCTCCATAGCTCCATAGCACCAGAGCTCCATAGCTCCATAGCACCAGAGCTCCATACTTCCAGAGCTCCATAGCTCCATAGCTCCATAGCACCAGAGCTCCATAGCTCCATAGCACCAGAGCTCCATAGCTCCATAGCACCAGAGCTCCATACTTCCATAGCTCCATAGCTCCATACCTCCAGAGCTCCATAGCTCCATAGCTCCATACCTCCAGAGCTCCATAGCTCCAGAGCTCCATAGCTCCATAGCACCAGAGCTCCATAGCTCCATAGCACCAGAGCTCCATACTTCCATAGCTCCAGGGCTCCATAGCTCCAGGGCTCCATAGCTCCATACCTCCAGAGCTCCATAGCTCCATACTTCCAGAGCTCCATAGCTCCATAGCACCAGAGCTCCATAGCTCCATAGCACCAGAGCTCCATAGCTCCATAGCACCAGAGCTCCATAGCTCCATAGCACCAGAGCTCCATAGCTCCATAGCTCCAGGGCTCCATAGCTCCATAGCTCCAGGGCTCCATAGCTCCATAGCTCCAGGGCTCCATAGCTCCATACCTCCAGAGCTCCATACCTCCAGAGCTCCATACCTCCATAGCACCAGAGCTCCATAGCTCCAGGGCTCCAGGGCTCCATAGCTCCATACCTCCAGAGCTCCATAGCTCCATACTTCCAGAGCTCCATAGCTCCATAGCTCCATACTTCCATAGCTCCATAGCTCCATACTTCCATAGCACCTGAGCTCCATACCTCCAGAGCTCCATAGCTCCAGCCTGGGTGGCTGGTGGCTCCATAGCTCCATACTTCCATAGCTCTAAGTCAGAGAGTTGGCGAAAATTGCACTAAGTGCGAAAGCCCATTCATTTACAACGGCGTGTCCGCCAGGCGGCGACATTTCCCCGTTACCGGTGGCTGCGCGGCGGGTGAGTGACAGAGCTTATCCGAGCGGCTGGAACTCTGCGCCGGCGTGGTCGAGCGTGAGGCCTCGGCCCTTTGGCTGCCTGGTACCTAAAACACTTCCATTGATCCAGCCACGGAGGGTGCTGGCTGGTGGCTCCATACCTCCATAGCTCCATAGCACCAGAGCTCCATAGCTCCATAGCACCAGAGCTCCATGGCTTCAGAGCTCCATAGCACCATAGCTCCATACCTCCAGAGCTCCAGGGCTCCATAGCTCCATACCTCCAGAGCTCCATACCTCCAGAGCTCCATACCTCCAGAGCTCCATAGCACCAGAGCTCCATGGCTTCAGAGCTCCATAGCACCATAGCTCCATACCTCCAGAGCTCCAGGGCTCCATAGCTCCATACCTCCAGAGCTCCATACCTCCAGAGCTCCATACCTCCAGAGCTCCATAGCACCAGAGCTCCATGGCTTCAGAGCTCCATAGCACCATAGCTCCATACCTCCAGAGCTCCAGGGCTCCATAGCTCCATACCTCCAGAGCTCCATACCTCCAGAGCTCCATACCTCCAGAGCTCCATAGCACCAGAGCTCCATGGCTTCAGAGCTCCATAGCACCATAGCTCCATACCTCCAGAGCTCCAGGGCTCCATAGCTCCATACCTCCAGAGCTCCATACCTCCAGAGCTCCATACCTCCAGAGCTCCATAGCACCAGAGCTCCATGGCTTCAGAGCTCCATAGCACCATAGCTCCATACCTCCAGAGCTCCAGGGCTCCATAGCTCCATACCTCCAGAGCTCCATACCTCCAGAGCTCCATACCTCCAGAGCTCCAGAGCTCCATAGCACCAGAGCTCCATGGCTTCAGAGCTCCATAGCACCATAGCTCCATACCTCCAGAGCTCCAGGGCTCCATAGCTCCATACCTCCAGAGCTCCATACCTCCAGAGCTCCAGAGCTCCATAGCACCAGAGCTCCATGGCTTCAGAGCTCCATAGCACCATAGCTCCATACCTCCAGAGCTCCAGGGCTCCATAGCTCCATACCTCCAGAGCTCCATACCTCCAGAGCTCCAGAGCTCCATAGCACCAGAGCTCCATGGCTTCAGAGCTCCATAGCACCATAGCTCCATACCTCCAGAGCTCCAGGGCTCCAAAGCTCCATACCTCCAGAGCTCCATACCTCCAGAGCTCCATACCTCCAGAGCTCCATAGCTCCATAGCACCAGAGCTCCATAGCTCCATAGCACCAGAGCTCCGTAGCACCAGAGCTCCATAGCACCAGAGCTCCATAGCTCCATAGCACCAGAGCTCCATAGCTCCATAGCACCAGAGCTCCATAGCTCCATAGCACCAGAGCTCCATACTTCCAGAGCTCCATAGCTCCATAGCACCAGAGCTCCATAGCTCCATAGCACCAGAGCTCCATAGCTCCATAGCACCAGAGCTCCATACTTCCATAGCTCCATAGCTCCATACCTCCAGAGCTCCATAGCTCCATAGCTCCATAGCTCCATACCTCCAGAGCTCCATAGCTCCAGAGCTCCATAGCTCCATAGCACCAGAGCTCCATAGCTCCATAGCACCAGAGCTCCATACTTCCATAGCTCCAGGGCTCCATAGCTCCAGGGCTCCATAGCTCCATACCTCCAGAGCTCCATAGCTCCATACTTCCAGAGCTCCATAGCTCCATAGCACCAGAGCTCCATAGCTCCATAGCACCAGAGCTCCATAGCTCCATAGCACCAGAGCTCCATAGCTCCATAGCACCAGAGCTCCATAGCTCCAGGGCTCCATAGCTCCATAGCTCCAGGGCTCCATAGCTCCATAGCTCCAGGGCTCCATAGCTCCATAGCTCCATACCTCCAGAGCTCCATACCTCCAGAGCTCCATACCTCCATAGCACCAGAGCTCCATAGCTCCAGGGCTCCAGGGCTCCATAGCTCCATACCTCCAGAGTTCCATAGCTCCATACTTCCAGAGCTCCATAGCTCCATAGCTCCATACTTCCATAGCTCCATAGCTCCATACTTCCATAGCACCTGAGCTCCATACCTCCAGAGCTCCATAGCTCCAGCCTGGGTGGCTGGTGGCTCCATAGCTCCATACTTCCATAGCTCTAAGTCAGAGAGTTGGCGAAAATTGCACTAAGTGCGAAAGCCCATTCATTTACAACGGCGTGTCCGCCAGGCGGCGACATTTCCCCGTTACCGGTGGCTGCGCGGCGGGTGAGTGACAGAGCTTATCCGAGCGGCTGGAACTCTGCGCCGGCGTGGTCGAGCGTGAGGCCTCGGCCCTTTGGCTGCCTGGTACCTAAAACACTTCCATTGATCCAGCCACGGAGGGTGCTGGCTGGTGGCTCCATACCTCCATAGCTCCATAGCACCAGAGCTCCATAGCTCCATAGCACCAGAGCTCCATGGCTTCAGAGCTCCATAGCACCATAGCTCCATACCTCCAGAGCTCCAGGGCTCCATAGCTCCATACCTCCAGAGCTCCATACCTCCAGAGCTCCATACCTCCAGAGCTCCATAGCACCAGAGCTCCATGGCTTCAGAGCTCCATAGCACCATAGCTCCATACCTCCAGAGCTCCAGGGCTCCATAGCTCCATACCTCCAGAGCTCCATACCTCCAGAGCTCCATACCTCCAGAGCTCCAGAGCTCCATAGCACCAGAGCTCCATGGCTTCAGAGCTCCATAGCACCATAGCTCCATACCTCCAGAGCTCCAGGGCTCCATAGCTCCATACCTCCAGAGCTCCATACCTCCAGAGCTCCAGAGCTCCATAGCACCAGAGCTCCATGGCTTCAGAGCTCCATAGCACCATAGCTCCATACCTCCAGAGCTCCAGGGCTCCATAGCTCCATACCTCCAGAGCTCCATACCTCCAGAGCTCCAGAGCTCCATAGCACCAGAGCTCCATGGCTTCAGAGCTCCATAGCACCATAGCTCCATACCTCCAGAGCTCCAGGGCTCCAAAGCTCCATACCTCCAGAGCTCCATACCTCCAGAGCTCCATACCTCCAGAGCTCCATAGCTCCATAGCACCAGAGCTCCATAGCTCCATAGCACCAGAGCTCCATAGCACCAGAGCTCCATAGCACCAGAGCTCCATAGCTCCATAGCACCAGAGCTCCATAGCTCCATAGCACCAGAGCTCCATAGCTCCATAGCACCAGAGCTCCATACTTCCAGAGCTCCATAGCTCCATAGCTCCATAGCACCAGAGCTCCATAGCTCCATAGCACCAGAGCTCCATAGCTCCATAGCTCCATAGCACCAGAGCTCCATACTTCCATAGCTCCATAGCTCCATACCTCCAGAGCTCCATAGCTCCATAGCTCCATACCTCCAGAGCTCCATAGCTCCAGAGCTCCATAGCTCCATAGCACCAGAGCTCCATAGCTCCATAGCACCAGAGCTCCATACTTCCATAGCTCCAGGGCTCCATAGCTCCAGGGCTCCATAGCTCCATACCTCCAGAGCTCCATAGCTCCATACTTCCAGAGCTCCATAGCTCCATAGCACCAGAGCTCCATAGCTCCATAGCACCAGAGCTCCATAGCTCCATAGCACCAGAGCTCCATAGCTCCATAGCACCAGAGCTCCATAGCTCCATAGCTCCAGGGCTCCATAGCTCCATAGCTCCAGGGCTCCATAGCTCCATAGCTCCAGGGCTCCATAGCTCCATAGCTCCATACCTCCAGAGCTCCATACCTCCAGAGCTCCATACCTCCATAGCACCAGAGCTCCATAGCTCCAGGGCTCCAGGGCTCCATAGCTCCATACCTCCAGAGCTCCATAGCTCCATACTTCCAGAGCTCCATAGCTCCATAGCTCCATACTTCCATAGCTCCATAGCTCCATACTTCCATAGCACCTGAGCTCCATACCTCCAGAGCTCCATAGCTCCAGCCTGGGTGGCTGGTGGCTTCATACTTCCATAGCTCTAAGTCAGAGAGTTGGCGAAAATTGCACTAAGTGCGAAAGCCCATTCATTTACAACGGCGTGTCCGCCAGGCGGCGACATTTCCCCGTTACCGGTGGCTGCGCGGCGGGTGAGTGACAGAGCTTATCCGAGCGGCTGGAACTCTGCGCCGGCGTGGTCGAGCGTGAGGCCTCGGCCCTTTGGCTGCCTGGTACCTAAAACACTTCCATTGATCCAGCCACGGAGGGTGCTGGCTGGTGGCTCCATACCTCCATAGCTCCATAGCACCAGAGCTCCATAGCTCCATAGCACCAGAGCTCCATGGCTTCAGAGCTCCATAGCACCATAGCTCCATACCTCCAGAGCTCCAGGGCTCCATAGCTCCATACCTCCAGAGCTCCATACCTCCAGAGCTCCATACCTCCAGAGCTCCATAGCACCAGAGCTCCATGGCTTCAGAGCTCCATAGCACCATAGCTCCATACCTCCAGAGCTCCAGGGCTCCATAGCTCCATACCTCCAGAGCTCCATACCTCCAGAGCTCCATACCTCCAGAGCTCCATAGCACCAGAGCTCCATGGCTTCAGAGCTCCATAGCACCATAGCTCCATACCTCCAGAGCTCCAGGGCTCCATAGCTCCATACCTCCAGAGCTCCATACCTCCAGAGCTCCATACCTCCAGAGCTCCAGAGCTCCAGAGCTCCATAGCACCAGAGCTCCATGGCTTCAGAGCTCCATAGCTCCATACCTCCAGAGCTCCAGGGCTCCATAGCTCCATACCTCCAGAGCTCCATACCTCCAGAGCTCCAGAGCTCCATAGCACCAGAGCTCCATGGCTTCAGAGCTCCATAGCACCATAGCTCCATACCTCCAGAGCTCCAGGGCTCCATAGCTCCATACCTCCAGAGCTCCATACCTCCAGAGCTCCATACCTCCAGAGCTCCATAGCTCCATAGCACCAGAGCTCCATAGCTCCATAGCACCAGAGCTCCATAGCACCAGAGCTCCATAGCACCAGAGCTCCATAGCTCCATAGCACCAGAGCTCCATAGCTCCATAGCACCAGAGCTCCATAGCTCCATAGCACCAGAGCTCCATACTTCCAGAGCTCCATAGCTCCATAGCTCCATAGCACCAGAGCTCCATAGCTCCATAGCACCAGAGCTCCATAGCTCCATAGCACCAGAGCTCCATACTTCCATAGCTCCATAGCTCCATACCTCCAGAGCTCCATAGCTCCATAGCTGCATACCTCCAGAGCTCCATAGCTCCAGAGCTCCATAGCTCCATAGCTCCATATCACCAGAGCTCCATAGCTCCATAGCACCAGAGCTCCATACTTCCATAGCTCCAGGGCTCCATAGCTCCAGGGCTCCATACCTCCAGAGCTCCATAGCTCCATACTTCCAGAGCTCCATAGCTCCATACTTCCATAGCTCCATACTTCCATACCTCCATAGCTCCATACTTCCATAGCACCAGAGCTCCATACTTCCATAGCACCAGAGCTCCATACCTCCAGAGCTCCAGAGCTCCAGCCTGGGTGGCTGGTGGCTCCATAGCTCCATACTTCCATAGCTCTAAGTCAGAGAGTTGGCGAAAATTGCACTAAGTGCGAAAGCCCATTCATTTACAACGGCGTGTCCACAAGGCGGCGACATTTCCCCGTTACCGGTGGCTGCGCGGCGGGTGAGTGACAGAGCTTATCCGAGCGGCTGGAACTCTGCGCCGGCGTGGTCGAGCGTGAGGCCTCGGCCCTTTGGCTGCCTGGTACCTAAAACACTTCCATTGATCCAGCCACGGAGGGTGCTGGCTGGTGGCTCCATACCTCCATAGCTCCATAGCACCAGAGCTCCATAGCTCCATAGCACCAGAGCTCCATGGCTTCAGAGCTCCATAGCACCATAGCTCCATACCTCCAGAGCTCCAGGGCTCCATAGCTCCATACCTCCAGAGCTCCATACCTCCAGAGCTCCATACCTCCAGAGCTCCATAGCACCAGAGCTCCATGGCTTCAGAGCTCCATAGCACCATAGCTCCATACCTCCAGAGCTCCAGGGCTCCATAGCTCCATACCTCCAGAGCTCCATACCTCCAGAGCTCCATACCTCCAGAGCTCCATAGCACCAGAGCTCCATGGCTTCAGAGCTCCATAGCACCATAGCTCCATACCTCCAGAGCTCCAGGGCTCCATAGCTCCATACCTCCAGAGCTCCATACCTCCAGAGCTCCATACCTCCAGAGCTCCATAGCACCAGAGCTCCATGGCTTCAGAGCTCCATAGCACCATAGCTCCATACCTCCAGAGCTCCAGGGCTCCATAGCTCCATACCTCCAGAGCTCCATACCTCCAGAGCTCCATACCTCCATACCTCCAGAGCTCCATAGCACCAGAGCTCCATGGCTTCAGAGCTCCATAGCACCATAGCTCCATACCTCCAGAGCTCCAGGGCTCCATAGCTCCATACCTCCAGAGCTCCATACCTCCAGAGCTCCAGAGCTCCATAGCACCAGAGCTCCATGGCTTCAGAGCTCCATAGCACCATAGCTCCATACCTCCAGAGCTCCAGGGCTCCATAGCTCCATACCTCCAGAGCTCCATACCTCCAGAGCTCCAGAGCTCCATAGCACCAGAGCTCCATGGCTTCAGAGCTCCATAGCACCATAGCTCCATACCTCCAGAGCTCCAGGGCTCCAAAGCTCCATACCTCCAGAGCTCCATACCTCCAGAGCTCCATACCTCCAGAGCTCCATAGCTCCATAGCACCAGAGCTCCATAGCTCCATAGCACCAGAGCTCCATAGCACCAGAGCTCCATAGCACCAGAGCTCCATAGCTCCATAGCACCAGAGCTCTATAGCTCCATAGCACCAGAGCTCCATAGCTCCATAGCACCAGAGCTCCATACTTCCAGAGCTCCATAGCTCCATAGCTCCATAGCACCAGAGCTCCATAGCTCCATAGCACCAGAGCTCCATAGCTCCATAGCACCAGAGCTCCATACTTCCATAGCTCCATAGCTCCATACCTCCAGAGCTCCATAGCTCCATAGCTCCATACCTCCAGAGCTCCATAGCTCCAGAGCTCCATAGCTCCATAGCACCAGAGCTCCATAGCTCCATAGCACCAGAGCTCCATACTTCCATAGCTCCAGGGCTCCATAGCTCCAGGGCTCCATAGCTCCATACCTCCAGAGCTCCATAGCTCCATACTTCCAGAGCTCCATAGCTCCATAGCACCAGAGCTCCATAGCTCCATAGCACCAGAGCTCCATAGCTCCATAGCACCAGAGCTCCATAGCTCCATAGCACCAGAGCTCCATAGCTCCATAGCTCCAGGGCTCCATAGCTCCATAGCTCCAGGGCTCCATAGCTCCATAGCTCCAGGGCTCCATAGCTCCATAGCTCCATACCTCCAGAGCTCCATACCTCCAGAGCTCCATACCTCCATAGCACCAGAGCTCCATAGCTCCAGGGCTCCAGGGCTCCATAGCTCCATACCTCCAGAGCTCCATAACTCCATACTTCCAGAGCTCCATAGCTCCATAGCTCCATACTTCCATAGCTCCATAGCTCCATACTTCCATAGCACCTGAGCTCCATACCTCCAGAGCTCCATAGCTCCAGCCTGGGTGGCTGGTGGCTCCATAGCTCCATACTTCCATAGCTCTAAGTCAGAGAGTTGGCGAAAATTGCACTAAGTGCGAAAGCCCATTCATTTACAACGGCGTGTCCGCCAGGCGGCGACATTTCCCCGTTACCGGTGGCTGCGCGGCGGGTGAGTGACAGAGCTTATCCGAGCGGCTGGAACTCTGCGCCGGCGTGGTCGAGCGTGAGGCCTCGGCCCTTTGGCTGCCTGGTACCTAAAACACTTCCATTGATCCAGCCACGGAGGGTGCTGGCTGGTGGCTCCATACCTCCATAGCTCCATAGCACCAGAGCTCCATAGCTCCATAGCACCAGAGCTCCATGGCTTCAGAGCTCCATAGCACCATAGCTCCATACCTCCAGAGCTCCAGGGCTCCATAGCTCCATACCTCCAGAGCTCCATACCTCCAGAGCTCCATACCTCCAGAGCTCCATAGCACCAGAGCTCCATGGCTTCAGAGCTCCATAGCACCATAGCTCCATACCTCCAGAGCTCCAGGGCTCCATAGCTCCATACCTCCAGAGCTCCATACCTCCAGAGCTCCATACCTCCAGAGCTCCATAGCACCAGAGCTCCATGGCTTCAGAGCTCCATAGCACCATAGCTCCATACCTCCAGAGCTCCAGGGCTCCATAGCTCCATACCTCCAGAGCTCCATACCTCCAGAGCTCCATACCTCCAGAGCTCCAGAGCTCCATAGCACCAGAGCTCCATGGCTTCAGAGCTCCATAGCACCATAGCTCCATACCTCCAGAGCTCCAGGGCTCCATAGCTCCATACCTCCAGAGCTCCATACCTCCATAGCACCAGAGCTCCATACTTCCATAGCTCCATACTTCCATAGCACCAGAGCTCCATAGCTCCATAGCACCAGAGCTCCATACTTCCATAGCTCCATACTTCCATAGCACCAGAGCTCCATACTTCCATAGCACCAGAGCTCCATACTTCCATAGCACCAGAGCTCCATAGCTCCATAGCACCAGAGCTCCATAGCTCCATAGCACCAGAGCTCCATAGCTCCATAGCACCAGAGCTCCATAGCTCCATAGCACCAGGGCTCCATACTTCCATAGCTCCATACTTCCATAGCACCAGAGCTCCATAGCTCCATAGCACCAGAGCTCCATACTTCCATAGCTCCATACTTCCATAGCACCAGAGCTCCATACTTCCATAGCACCAGAGCTCCATACTTCCATAGCACCAGAGCTCCATACCTCCAGAGCTCCATAGCTCCAGCCTGGGTGGCTGGTGGCTCCATAGCTCCATACTTCCATAGCTCTAAGTCAGAGAGTTGGCGAAAATTGCACTAAGTGCGAAAGCCCATTCATTTACAACGGCGTGTCCACAAGGCGGCGACATTTCCCCGTTACCGGTGGCTGCGCGGCGGGTGAGTGGCAGAGCTTATCCGAGCGGCTGGAACTCTGCGCCGGCGTGGTCGAGCGGCTGGCCTCGGTAGTTGAGGTACCAGGGGTGGGCCGGGGAGCTCCAGGCGGGGCTTGTGAGAGAGTGAAGCCGAGCGGCTGGAACTCTGGGCCGGCGTGGTTGAGCCACGGAGGGTGCTGGCTGGTGGCTCCATAGCTCCAGAGCTCCATACTTCCATAGCTCCATAGCTCCATACTTCCATAGCTCCAGACTTCCATAGCTCCATAGCTCCATACTTCCATAGCTCCATAGCTCCATACTTCCATAGCACCAGAGCTCCATAGCTCCATAGCACCAGAGCTCCATAGCTCCATAGCACCAGAGCTCCATAGCTCCATAGCACCAGAGCTCCATAGCTCCAGAGCTCCATAGCTCCAGAGCTCCATAGCTCCATAGCTCCATACTTCCATAGCTCCAGAGCTCCATGGCTCCATACTTCCATAGCTCCAGCCTGGCTGGCTGGTGGCTCCATAGCTCCATACATCCATAGCTCCATAGCTCCCTACTTCCATAGCTCCATAGCTCCAGAGCTCCAGAGCTCCAGAGCTCCATAGCTCCATACTTCCATAGCCCCAGAGCTCCATAGCTCCATAGCTCCAGAGCTCCAGAGCTCCATACTTCCATAGCTCCAGTCAGAGAGTTGGCGAAAATTGCACTAAGTGCGAAAGCCCATTCATTTACAAGGGCGTGTCCACAAGGCGGCGACATTTCCCCGTTACCGGTGGCTGCGCGGCGGGAGAGTGGCAGAGCTCATCCGAGCGGCTGGAACTCTGGGCCGGCCTGGTCGAGCGGCTGGCCTCGGTAGTTGAGGTACCAGGGGCGGGCTGGCGAGCTCCAGGCGGGGCTTGTGAGAGAGTGAAGCCGAGCGGCTGGAACTCTGGGCCGGCGTGGTTGAGCCACGGAGGGTGCTGGCTGGTGGCTCCATAGCTCCAGAGCTCCAGAGCTCCATACTTCCATAGCTCCATAGCTCCATACTTCCATAGCTCCAGACTTCCATAGCTCCATAGCTCCATACTTCCATAGCACCAGAGCTCCATAGCACCAGAGCTCCATAGCTCCATAGCACCAGAGCTCCATAGCTCCATAGCACCAGAGCTCCATAGCTCCATAGCACCAGAGCTCCATACCTCCATAGCTCCATACCTCCAGAGCTCCATAGCTCCATAGCACCAGAGCTCCATACCTCCAGAGCTCCATACCTCCAGAGCTCCATAGCTCCATAGCACCAGAGCTCCATAGCTCCATACTTCCATAGCACCAGAGCTCCATACTTCCATAGCACCAGTCACAGAGTTGGCGAAAATTGCACTAAGTGCGAAAGCCCATTCATTTACAACGGCGTGTCCACAAGGCGGCGACATTTCCCCGTTACCGGTGGCTGCGCGGCGGGAGAGTGGCAGAGCTCATCCGAGCGGCTGGAACTCTGCGCCGGCGTGGTCGAGCGGCTGGCCTCGGTAGTTGAGGTACCAGGGGTGGGCCGGGGAGCTCCAGGCGGGTCTTGTGAGAGAGTGAAGCCGAACGGCTGGAACTCTCGGCCGGCCTGGTCGAGCGGCTGGCCTCGGTAGTTGAGGTACCAGGGGCGGGCTGGGGAGCTCCAGGCGGGGCTTGTGAGAGAGTGAAGCCGAGCGGCTGGAACTCTGGGCCGGCGTGGTTGAGCCACGGAGGGTGCTGGCTGGTGGCTCCATAGCTCCATAGCTCCAGAGCTCCATACTTCCATAGCTCCATAGCTCCATACTTCCATAGCTCCAGACTTCCATAGCTCCATAGCTCCATAGCTCCATAGCTCCATAGCTCCAGAGCTCCATAACTCCATACTTCCATAGATCCATAGGTCCATAGCTCCATACTTCCATAGCTCCATAGCTCCATACTTCCATAGCTCCATAGCTCCAGAGCTCCATAGCTCCAGAGCTCCATAGCTCCAGAGCTCCATAGCTCCATAGCTCCATACTTCCATAGCTCCAGAGCTCCATGGCTCCATACTTCCATAGCTCCAGCCTGGCTGGCTGGTGGCTCCATAGCTCCATACATCCATAGCTCCATAGCTCCCTACTTCCATAGCTCCATAGCTCCAGAGCTCCAGAGCTCCATAGCTCCATAGCTCCATAGCTCCATACTTCCATACTTCCATACTTCCATACTTCCATAGCTCCATAGCTCCGTACTTCCATAGCTCCATAGCTCCATAGCTCCATACTTCCATAGCTCCATAGCTCCATAGCTCCATACTTCCATAGCTCCATAGCTCCATAGCTCCATAGCCCCAGAGCTCCATAGCTCCATAGCTCCATAGCTCCATAGCTCCATAGCTCCAGAGCTCCATACTTCCATAGCTCCAGAGCTCCAGCCTGGCTGGTGGCTCCATAGCTCCATACTTGCAGCCACGGAGCTGGCGAAAATTGCACTAAGTGCGAAAGCCCATTCATTTAATAGGGCGTGTCCACAAGGCGGCGACATTTCCCCGTTACCGGTGGCTGCTTAGCGGGAGAGTGGCAGAGCTTATCCGAGCGGCTGGAACTCTGCGCCGGCGTGGTCGAGCGGCTGGCCTCGGTAGTTGAGGTACCAGGGGCGGGCTGGGGAGCTCCAGGCGGGGCTTGTGAGAGAGTGAAGCCGAGCGGCTGGAACTCTGGGCCGGCCTGGTCGAGCGGCTGGCCTCGGTAGTTGAGGTACCAGGGGCGGGCTGGGGAGCTCCAGGCGGGGCTTGTGAGAGAGTGTAGCCGAGCGGCTGGAACTCTGGGCCGGCGTGGTTGAGCAGCATGCCCGCGGAGGTGGCTCTTCCATAGGCACGGAGGGTGCTGGAGCTCCACACTTCCCTAGGCACGGAGGGTGCTGGAGCTCCACACTTCCATAGCTCCAGGCACGGAGGGTGCTGGAGCTCCACACTTCCATAGGCACGGAGGGTGCTGGAGCTCCATACTTCCATAGCTCCAGGCACGGAGGGTGCTGGAGCTCCACACTTCCATAGGCACGGAGGGTGCTGGAGCTCCACACTTCCATAGGCAGGGAGGGTGCTGGAGCTCCACACTTCCATAGGCAGGGAGGGTGCTGGAGCTCCACACTTCCATAGGCTGGGAGGGTGCTGGAGCTCCACACTTCCATAGGCAGGGAGGGTGCTGGAGCTCCACACTTCCATAGGCAGGGAGGGTGCTGGAGCTCCACACTTCCATAGGCAGGGAGGGTGCTGGAGCTCCACACTTCCATAGGCAGGGAGGGTGCTGGAGCTCCACACTTCCATAGGCAGGGAGGGTGCTGGAGCTCCACACTTCCATAGGCAGGGAGGGTGCTGGAGCTCCACACTTCCATAGGCAGGGAGGGTGCTGGAGCTCCACACTTCCATAGGCTGGGAGGGTGCTGGAGCTCCACACTTCCATAGGCAGGGAGGGTGCTGGAGCTCCACACTTCCATAGGCAGGGAGGGTGCTGGAGCTCCACACTTCCATAGGCAGGGAGGGTGCTGGAGCTCCACACTTCCATAGGCAGGGAGGGTGCTGGAGCTCCACACTTCCATAGGCAGGGAGGGTGCTGGAGCTCCACACTTCCATAGGCAGGGAGGGTGCTGGAGCTCCACACTTCCATAGGCAGGGAGGGTGCTGGAGCTCCACACTTCCATAGGCAGGGAGGGTGCTGGAGCTCCACACTTCCATAGGCAGGGAGGGTGCTGGAGCTCCACACTTCCATAGGCAGGGAGGGTGCTGGAGCTCCACACTTCCATAGGCAGGGAGGGTGCTGGAGCTCCACACTTCCATAGGCAGGGAGGGTGCTGGAGCTCCACACTTCCATAGGCAGGGAGGGTGCTGGAGCTCCACACTTCCATAGGCTGGGAGGGTGCTGGAGCTCCACACTTCCATAGGCAGGGAGGGTGCTGGAGCTCCACACTTCCATAGGCAGGGAGGGTGCTGGAGCTCCACACTTCCATAGGCAGGGAGGGTGCTGGAGCTCCACACTTCCATAGGCAGGGAGGGTGCTGGAGCTCCACACTTCCATAGGCAGGGAGGGTGCTGGAGCTCCACACTTCCATAGGCAGGGAGGGTGCTGGAGCTCCACACTTCCATAGGCAGGGAGGGTGCTGGAGCTCCACACTTCCATAGGCAGGGAGGGTGCTGGAGCTCCACACTTCCATAGGCAGGGAGGGTGCTGGAGCTCCACACTTCCATAGGCAGGGAGGGTGCTGGAGCTCCACACTTCCATAGGCAGGGAGGGTGCTGGAGCTCCACACTTCCATAGGCAGGGAGGGTGCTGGAGCTCCACACTTCCATAGGCAGGGAGGGTGCTGGAGCTCCACACTTCCATAGGCAGGGAGGGTGCTGGAGCTCCACACTTCCATAGGCAGGGAGGGTGCTGGAGCTCCACACTTCCATAGGCAGGGAGGGTGCTGGAGCTCCACACTTCCATAGGCAGGGAGGGTGCTGGAGCTCCACACTTCCATAGGCAGGGAGGGTGCTGGAGCTCCACACTTCCATAGGCAGGGAGGGTGCTGGAGCTCCACACTTCCATAGGCAGGGAGGGTGCTGGAGCTCCACACTTCCATAGGCAGGGAGGGTGCTGGAGCTCCACACTTCCATAGGCAGGGAGGGTGCTGGAGCTCCACACTTCCATAGGCAGGGAGGGTGCTGGAGCTCCACACTTCCATAGGCAGGGAGGGTGCTGGAGCTCCACACTTCCATAGGCAGGGAGGGTGCTGGAGCTCCACACTTCCATAGGCAGGGAGGGTGCTGAAGCTCCACACTTCCATAGGCAGGGAGGGTGCTGGAGCTCCACACTTCCATAGGCTGGGAGGGTGCTGGAGCTCCACACTTCCATAGGCAGGGAGGGTGCTGGAGCTCCACACTTCCATAGGCAGGGAGGGTGCTGGAGCTCCACACTTCCATAGGCAGGGAGGGTGCTGGAGCTCCACACTTCCATAGGCAGGGAGGGTGCTGGAGCTCCACACTTCCATAGGCAGGGAGGGTGCTGGAGCTCCACACTTCCATAGGCAGGGAGGGTGCTGGAGCTCCACACTTCCATAGGCAGGGAGGGTGCTGGAGCTCCACACTTCCATAGGCAGGGAGGGTGCTGGAGCTCCACACTTCCATAGGCAGGGAGGGTGCTGGAGCTCCACACTTCCATAGGCAGGGAGGGTGCTGGAGCTCCACACTTCCATAGGCAGGGAGGGTGCTGGAGCTCCACACTTCCATAGGCAGGGAGGGTGCTGGAGCTCCACACTTCCATAGGCAGGGAGGGTGCTGGAGCTCCACACTTCCATAGGCAGGGAGGGTGCTGGAGCTCCACACTTCCATAGGCAGGGAGGGTGCTGGAGCTCCACACTTCCATAGGCAGGGAGGGTGCTGGAGCTCCACACTTCCATAGGCAGGGAGGGTGCTGGAGCTCCACACTTCCATAGGCTGGGAGGGTGCTGGAGCTCCACACTTCCATAGGCAGGGAGGGTGCTGGAGCTCCACACTTCCATAGGCAGGGAGGGTGCTGGAGCTCCACACTTCCATAGGCAGGGAGGGTGCTGGAGCTCCACACTTCCATAGGCAGGGAGGGTGCTGGAGCTCCACACTTCCATAGGCAGGGAGGGTGCTGGAGCTCCACACTTCCATAGGCAGGGAGGGTGCTGGAGCTCCACACTTCCATAGGCAGGGAGGGTGCTGGAGCTCCACACTTCCATAGGCAGGGAGGGTGCTGGAGCTCCACACTTCCATAGCTCCAGGCACGGAGGGTGCTGGCACATCCACACTTCCAGCCACGGAGCATGCTGGCACTTCCACCTTGCTTGCTAAGTCGGCGTGATCTTGCCCAAAAAGTCCCTCCTCACCTCCAGCTGGAAGTGGAAAAAAATCCTCCACCTGCTTGGCCGAGGTTCTGGAAGCCAGCAGCTCGCAGAATGTTGCCAAAGTTTCACTGGAAGGAAAAGAAAAGAGAAGACCGAGTGCGCATTTCACCTACCGCCGAATGTCCACAAGAGGGAAGTGTCACTCCGTCGCAGAATCTGCGCCGACGCACTCGGCACCCTTCGAATTTATGGTGCCGGTGCGGGTGTTCTGGGTGCAAAAAGGCCGCCCAAGTGGTAGAAAAAAATCAGACTTCGTCTCTTAGGTCGAAATTAATGCCAAGTTTTGAATTGCGCTGGCAGGGGTGGACCAGGGCCCGTTAGAAGTGCTTAACCGAGGTCCTGGAAGCCTAACCCGGCGTGATCTTGTGCAAATAGCCGCTGTTGAGCTCCAGCTGGAAGTGTAAAAAGAACCGGGCTGGTTCAAAAAAAGAACCGGGCGACCCGGTAAAATTGCTTAGCCGAGGTCCTGGAAGCCTAACCCGGCGTGATCTTGTGCAAAAAGCCGCTCCCGAGCTCCAGCTGGAAGTGTAAAAAGAACCAGGCTGGATAAAAAAAGAACCGGGCTGGATAAAAAAAAGAACCGGGCGGCCCGTTAAAATTGTTTAGCCGAGGTCCTGGAAGCCTAACACGGCGTGATCTTGTGCAAAAAGCCGCTCCCGAGCTCCAGCTGGAAGTGTAAAAAGAACCGGGCTGGATAAAAAAAGAACCGGGCTGGATAAAAAAAAGAACCGGGCGACCCGTTAAAATTGCTTAGCCGAGGTCCTGGAAGCCTAACACGGCGTGATCTTGTGCAAAAAGCCGCTCCCGAGCTCCAGCTGGAAGTGTAAAAAGAACCAGGCTGGATAAAAAAAAGAACCGGGCTGGATCAAAAAAGAACCGGGCGGCCCGTTAAAATTGCTTAGCCGAGGTCCTGGAAGCCTAACCCGGCGTGATCTTGTGCAAAAAGCCGCTCCCGAGCTCCAGCTGGAAGTGTAAAAAGAACCAGGCTGGATAAAAAAAAGAACCGGGCTGGATCAAAAAAGAACCGGGCGGCCCGTTAAAATTGCTTAGCCGACGTCCTGGAAGCCTAACACGGCGTGATCTTGTGCAAAAAGCCGCTCCCGAGCTCCAGCTGGAAGTGTAAAAAGAACCAGGCTGGATAAAAAAAGAACCGGGCTGGATAAAAAAAAAAGAACCGGGCGACCCGTTAAAATCGCTTAGCCGAGGTCCTGGAAGCCTAACACGGCGTGATCTTGTGCAAAAAGCCGCTCCCGAGCTCCAGCTGGAAGTGTAAAAAGAACCGGGCTGGATAAAAAAAGAACCGGGCTGGATCAAAAAAGAACCGGGCGACCCGTTAAAATTGCTTAGCCGAGGTCCTGGAAGCCTAACACGGCGTGATCTTGTGCAAAAAGCCGCTCCCGAGCTCCAGCTGGAAGTGTAAAAAGAACCGGGCTGGATAAAAAAAAGAACCGGGCTGGTTCAAAAAAGAACCGGGCGACCCGTTAAAATTGCTTAGCCGAGGTCCTGGAAGCCTAACACGGGGTGATCTTGTGCAAAAAGCCGCTCCCGAGCTCCAGCTGGAAGTGTAAAAAGAACCGGGCTGGATAAAAAAAGAACCGGGCTGGATCAAAAAAGAACCGGGCGACCCGTTAAAATTGCTTAGCCGAGGTCCTGGAAGCCTAACACGGCGTGTTCTTGTGCAAAAAGCCGCTCCCGAGCTCCAGCTGGAAGTGTAAAAAGAACCGGGCTGGATAAAAAAAGAACCGGGCTGGATCAAAAAAAGAACCGGGCGACCCGTTAAAATTGCTTAGCCGACGTCCTGGAAGCCTAACACGGCGTGATCTTGTGCAAAAAGCCGCTCCCGAGCTCCAGCTGGAAGTGTAAAAAGAACCGGGCTGGATAAAAAAAAGAACCGGGCTGGATCAAAAAAGAACCGGGCGACCCGTTAAAATTGCTTAGCCGAGGTCCTGGAAGCCTAACACGGCGTGTTCTTGTGCAAAAAGCCGCTCCCGAGCTCCAGCTGGAAGTGTAAAAAGAACCGGGCTGGATAAAAAAAGAACCGGGCTGGATCAAAAAAAGAACCGGGCGACCCGTTAAAATTGCTTAGCCGACGTCCTGGAAGCCTAACACGGCGTGATCTTGTGCAAAAAGCCGCTCCCGAGCTCCAGCTGGAAGTGTAAAAAGAACCAGGCTGGATAAAAAAAGAACCGGGCTGGATAAAAAAAAAAGAACCGGGCGACCCGTTAAAATTGCTTAGCCGAGGTCCTGGAAGCCTAACACGGCGTGATCTTGTGCAAAAAGCCGCTCCCGAGCTCCAGCTGAAAGTGTAAAAAGAACCGGGCTGGATAAAAAAAAGAACCGGGCTGGATCAAAAAAGAACCGGGCGACCCGTTAAAATTGCTTAGCCGAGGTCCTGGAAGCCTAACACGGCGTGTTCTTGTGCAAAAAGCCGCTCCCGAGCTCCAGCTGGAAGTGTAAAAAGAACCGGGCTGGATAAAAAAAGAACCGGGCTGGATCAAAAAAAGAACCGGGCGACCCGTTAAAAATGCTTAGCCGACGTCCTGGAAGCCTAACACGGCGTGATCTTGTGCAAAAAGCCGCTCCCGAGCTCCAGCTGGAAGTGTAAAAAGAACCAGGCTGGATAAAAAAAGAACCGGGCTGGATAAAAAAAAAAGAACCGGGCGACCCGTTAAAATTGCTTAGCCGAGGTCCTGGAAGCCTAACACGGCGTGATCTTGTGCAAAAAGCCGCTCCCGAGCTCCAGCTGGAAGTGTAAAAAGAACCGGGCTGGATAAAAAAAAGAACCGGGCTGGATAAAAAAAAGAACCGGACGACCCGTTAAAATTGCTTAGCCGAGGTCCTGGAAGCCTAACACGGCGTGATCTTGTGCAAAAAGCCGCTCCCGAGCTCCAGCTGGAAGTGTAAAAAGAACCGGGCTGGATAAAAAAAGAACCGGGCTGGATAAAAAAAAGAACCGGGCGACCCGTTAAAATTGCTTAGCCGAGGTCCTGGAAGCCTAACACGGCGTGATCTTGTGCAAAAAGCCGCTCCCGAGCTCCAGCTGGAAGTGTAAAAAGAACCGGGCTGGATAAAAAAAAGAACCGGGCTGGATCAAAAAAGAACCGGGCGACCCGTTAAAATTGCTTAGCCGAGGTCCTGGAAGCCTAACCCGGCGTGATCTTGCCCGAAATTCGGCCTCTATACTTCCATTTTAGGTACCAGGCGCTCATAGTGTGTTGGTCCCACTAGTCAGTGTACTGGTCCCACTCGCTAGTGTACTGGTCCCCCTAGTCAGTGTACTCATCCAGTTACCCCCCGTTTTCCAAAACACAATCGGCACGTATAAGGGGGGGACTCCTGAGAGAGATGAGGTATATGCCAGCGCAACACCAATCCGCTCCGCGCTGGTTCCCATGTCGGCTACGGATGAATAAAACCAGCCTGTCCCCCCTGGAGCTCACGAGACACGGAATTTTTTCTAAGTGCCAACGGCTCTTCCGAGCAAACGTGTCCGCTCCGGCTGGTTCCCCCGTCGGCCTCGAATGACGAAAAATGCCGGTCTCCGCCCGGAGCTCATGGCAAACGAAAAATTTTCTAAGTGCCAACGGCACTTGCGAGCGAATGTGTCCGCTCGGCGCTGGTTCCCGGGTCGAACCCGGAAGACGAAAAACGCCGGTCTCCGCCCGGAGCTCATGGCAAACGAAAAATTTTCTAAGTGCCAACGGCACTTGCGAGCGAATGTGTCCGCTCGGCGCTGGTTCCCGGGTCGAACCCGGAAGACGAAAAACGCCGGTCTCCGCCCGGAGCTCATGACAAACGAAAAATTTTCTAAGTGCCAACGGCACTTGCGAGCGAATGTGTCCGCTCGGCGCTGGTTCCCGGGTCGAACCCGGAAGACGAAAAACGCCGGTCTCCGCCCGGAGCTCATGACAAACGAAAAATTTTCTAAGTGCCAACGGCACTTGCGAGCGAATGTGTCCGCTCGGCGCTGGTTCCCGGGTCGAACCCGGAAGACGAAAAACGCCGGTCTCCGCCCGGAGCTCATGACAAACGAAAAATCTTCTAAGTGCCAACGGCACTTGCGAGCGAATGTGTCCGCTCGGCGCTGGTTCCCGGGTCGAACCCGGAAGACGAAAAACGCCGGTCTCCGCCCGGAGCTCATGACAAACGAAAAATTTTCTAAGTGCCAACGGCACTTGCGAGCGAATGTGTCCGCTCGGTGCTGGTTCCCGGGTCGGACCCGGAAGACGAAAAACGCCGGTCCTCGCCTGGAGGTCCCAGCAAAATCGGCGAAAAAACGACTAAGTGTCAACTTTCGAAAAAAACGGCTAAGTGTCGACTTTCGAAAAAACGACTAAGTGTCAACTTTCGAAAAAACGGCTAAGTGTCAACTTTCGAAAAAACGACTAAGTGTCACCTCTCTGAAAAAATGGCAAAGTGTCGCCTCTCTGAAAATTTTCTAAGTGCCCACGGCTCTGCGGGCTCGTGCATCCGAGCCGCGCCGGTTCTGCAACCGGCCTAGAATGACGAAAAATAACGGTCTCCTCCTGGAGCTCACAGCCAATTGTGGCGAAAAAGTGGCAAAGTGCCCACGGCTCTGCGGGCTCGTGCATCCGAGCCGCGCCGGTTCTGCAGCCGGCCTAGAATGACGAAAAATAACGGTCTCCTCCTGGAGCTCACAGCCAACTTGGCAAAAAGTTTCTAAGTGCCCACGGCCCTGCTGAGCTTTGGCGTCCGCCCAGCGCCGGTTCCGCAGTCGGCCTCGAATGACGAAAAATAACGGTCTCCTCCTGGAGCTCACAGCCAACTTGGCAAAAAGTTTCTAAGTGCCCACGGCCCTGCCGAGCTTTGGCGTCCGCTCAGCGCCGGTTCCGCAGTCGGCCTCGAATGACGAAAAATAACGGTCTCCTCCTGGAGCTCACAGCCAACTTGGCAAAAAGTTTCTAAGTGTCACATCTCTGAAAAAACGACTAAGTGTCAACTTTCGAAAAAACGGCTAAGTGTCAACTTTCGAAAAAACGGCAAAGTGTCACATCTCTGAAAAAACGGCTAAGTGTCGACTTTCGAAAAAACGGCTAAGTGTCAACTTTCGAAAAAACGGCAAAGTGTCACATCTCTGAAAAAACGGCTAAGTGTCGACTTTCGAAAAAACGGCTAAGTGTCAACTTTCGAAAAAAACGGCTAAGTGTCGCCTCTCTGAAAAAACGGCAAAGTGTCAACTTTCGAAAAAACGACAGAGTGTCGCCTCTCTGAAAAAACGACTAAGTGTCGACTCTGAGAAAATGGCAAAGTGCCCACGGCTCTGCGGGCTCGTGCATCCGACCCGCGCCGGTTCCCCAGCCGGCCTGAAATAAGGCAAAACCAGCCTCTCCGCCTGGAGCTCAGAGCCAACTTGGCGAATATTTTCTAAGTGCCCACGGCTCTGCGTGGCTACGGCGTCTGCCCAGCGCCGGTTCCTGGGTCGAACCCCGAGGACGAGGAATGCCGGTCTCCGCCTGGAGGTCCCAGCTTAATCGGCGAAAATTTTCTAAGTGCCCACGGCTCTACCGGGCTCGTGCATCCGACCCGCGCCGGTTCCCCAGCCGGCCTGAAATAAGGCAAAACCAGGCTCTCCCCCTGGAGCTCAGAGCCAATTGTGGCGAAAAAACGACTAAGTGTCAACTTTCGAAAAAACGACTAAGTGTCAACTTTCCAAAAAAACGGCTAAGTGTCGACTTTCGAAAAAACGGCTAAGTGTCAACTTTCGAAAAAACGACTAAGTGTCGCCTCTGAAAAAACGACTAAGTGTCGCCTCTCTGAAAAAACGACTAAGTGCCCACGGCTCTGCGGGGCTTGTGAGTCCGCCCCGCGCCGGTTCGGCGGTCGGCCTCAAAAAGCGAAAAATCAGCCTCTCTCCCTGGAGCTCACCAAAAATTTGTCGAAATTTTTCTAAGTTCTCCTCGAGGTACCAGGGGGTGAGGTACCCGGGCTAAGGTGCAGTACCTTTTTTGGTCTTCAGGTGCGCCAGAGTACAATGAAATGGTCCCAGTAGTCAGTGTACTCATCGACTTTCCCCCCGTTTTCCAAAGCACCTCGTTTACGAGTATGGAGGAGATGGTGCTGGTCTCCCCACGGCGTCGGACACGCCGTCCTCGACAGCACAAGGTCGGATAGAAGACCTGAAAAGCGCCGTGGCACGCGCTGGAGGTGTCACTGTGGCGAAAAAGTGACTAAGTGTCAACTTTCGAAAAAACGGCTAAGTGTCAACTTTCGAAAAAACGACAAAGTGTCACCTCTCTGAAAAAACGGCAAAGTGTCAACTTTCGAAAAAACGACTAAGTGTCAACTTTCGAAAAAACGACTAAGTGTCACCTCTCTGAAAAAATGGCAAAGTGTCAACTGCGAATGTGGTGGTGCATGGAAGGAAGTGGAGGACGGCCGCCTCCTTAAACACAGGCCGAAGAGGAGCGTCAGGGCCGGCTCCTTAAACACGGACCGAGTGTCGCCCTTAACACAGACCAAGCGGAGGACGGCCGCCTCCCTAAATACAGGCCGAACCGGAGCGCGAGGGCCGCTCCTTAAACACGGACCGAGTGTCGCCCTTAACACAGACCAAGGGGAGGACGGCCGCCTCCTTAAACACAGGCCGGAGAGGAGCGTCAGGGCCAGGCTCCTTAAACACGGACCGAGTGTCGCCCTTAACACAGACCAAGCGGAGGACGGCCGCCTCCCTAAATACAGGCCGAACCGGAGCGCGAGGGCCAGGCTCCTTAAACACGGACCGAGTGTCGCCCTTAACACAGACCAAGGGGAGGACGGCCGCCTCCTTAAACACAGGCCGGAGAGGAGCGTCAGGGCCAGGCTCCTTAAACACGGACCGAGTGTCGCCCTTAACACAGACCAAGCGGAGGACGGCCGCCTCCCTAAATACAGGCCGAACCGGAGCGCGAGGGCCAGGCTCCTTAAACACGGACCGAGTGTCGCCCTTAACACAGACCAAGGGGAGGACGGCCGCCTCCTTAAACACAGGCCGAACCGGAGCGCGAGTGTTGCTCCTTAAACACGGACCGAGTGGAGGACGGCCGCCTCCTTAAACACAGGCCGAACAAAATGACACAAAGTGTCAACTGCGAATGTTGTCCATCCAAGGAAGGAGCGTGATGCCCGGCCGGCTCCTTAAACACAGGCCGAGAGTCGCCCCGGACGGTCCGCCTCGCGGCGCCCGTCCGCTCGGATAAAATGACACAAAGTGTCAACTGCGAATGTTGTCCATCCAAGGAAGGAGCGTGATGCCCGGCCGGCTCCTTAAACACAGGCCGAGAGTCGCCCCGGACGGTCCGCCTCGCGGCGCCCGCCCGCTCGGATAAAATGACACAAAGTGTCAACTACGAATGTTGTCCATCCAAGGAAGGAGCGTGATGCCCGGCCGGCTCCTTAAACACAGGCCGAGACTGGAGTAACCATGTGAACCCCGCTCGTGATGGGGACTGGGGACTGCAATTATTTCCCACCAACGAG